>NC_134692.1:98363060-98705560 GCF_050947455.1 Rhinoderma darwinii
TCCTTTATTATTGAAAAATAATAATAAACCATATGTATTTGGTATCGCCACGACCGTAACGACCGGAGGTATCACAATATTATATTATTTATTGCACGCGGTGAACAGCGTAAAAAAAAACGTAAAAAACTTTACCAGAGTTTCTGTTTATTGGTCACTTTGCCCTACAAATATTAGAATAAAAAGTGATCAAAAAGTCGCATGTATCCAAAAATGGTACCTATAAAAACTATAGCTCGTGCCGCAAAAAACAAGCCCTCATACAGCTGCGTCGACAAAAAAATTAAAATGTTATGGTTCTCACAACTTGGCGACAGAAAAAATACATTCTTTTTACAAAAGTAATTTTATTGTGCAAAAAGTTGTAAAACATGAAAAAGTTCTATAAATTAGGTATCGCCGGAATCGTACTGACCCACAGAATAAAGTTAACATGTAGTTTATAACGCATGGTGAACGCTGTATAAAAAAAAAAACGAAAAAAGCTGTGCCAGAATTGCGTTTTTTTGTTTACCTGGCATCCCAAAAAATAGGATAAAAGGTGATCAAAAAGTCGCATGTACCCCAAAATGGTACCAATAATAACTACAGCTCGTCCCGCAACAAACCAGCCCTCATACCACTACGTCTATGAAAAATAAAATTAGTTATGGCTCCAATAAGTCAGGAAATAAAAATATGCAGTTGTGCCCGAGGGGAACATTTCTTCTGTTTGAAGAGGCGATTTTTCAAGGACCTAAAATTAGGGAACCAGGAAAGGGAGGGCCCAAACATATCCGCTGGAAGCGACGGTGCCCGTATTATACCAGGACAACACTTCCTAGCAAAATTCCCCAAACTACAAAGGCGCGGAGTGTGGATCAAAAGGGGGATAATAAAGGACGCCATATATCAGTGCGACACCGGCCTGTGCAGAAAGGATTGCTTCACAGCGTAACACACATCTATGGATTATTTTATTGTTTTTTTTTACCCCATTATTATACCACCTGACTATGCCCCTTATATACTCCGCCCGGCTTACATATGCCCTACATTATAAACGGAAACACCAGTAAGACTCCAAACAAAACTACTACCAAGCAAAATCCACGCTCCAAAAGCCAAATGGCATTTCCTCCCATCTGAACCCTACAGCGTGCCCAAACAGCAGTTTCCTTCCACATATATGGCATCGTCATACCCGGGAGAACCCTTTTAGCAATTTTTGGGGTGTGTGTCTCCAGTGGCATAAGCTGGGCACGACATATTTGCCACTGAATGGCATATCTAGGGAAAAATATAAATTTTTAATTTGCACCATCCACAGCGCATTCATTTATGGAAAAGACCTGTGGGGTGAAAATGCTCACTACACCCCTTAATAAATGCCTTGAGGGGTGCAGTTTCCATAGTGGGGTCACTTCCCAGGGGTTTATTTTTATTATTTCACATCTGAGCCTCTGCAGTTGTGAACCAATACTTTGTAAATCGCCAAATTAGGCCTCAATTTTACATGGTACGCTTTCACTCCTGAGCCTGGTCGACTGTCCAGGCAAGAGATTAGGGCCACATGTAGGGTGTTTCTAAAACCAGGAAACCCAGCATAATAATTAGAGAGCTGTCTCGTTATGGTGGCACAAGCCGGGCACCACATATTGTCCATATATCTGTGGAAAAAATCCCATTTTCACTCTGCAACATCGAGTTCACACTAATTTCTACAAAACACCTGCAGGGTTAACATGCTCACTACACCCGTAGGTAAATGCATTGAGGGGTGTAGTTTCCAAAATGGGGTCACTTCTGGGGGGGTTTCCACTGTTTTGGGCCCACAGGCGCCCAGAAACCAATCCAGAAACATCTGCACTCCAAATGGCGGTCCTTCCCTTCTGAGCCCTGCCGTGTGCCCAAACAGCAGTTTATGACCACATATGGGGTATTGCCGTACTCGGTAGAAATTGCTTTACAAATGTTGGGTTCTTTTTTTCCTTTATTTGTTGCGAAAATGAAAAAATTTGCGCTAAAGCTACGTCTTATTGAAGAAAAAGGATTGTTTTTATTTTCACTGCCCAAGTCTAATAAATTCTATGAAACATCTGTGGGGTCAAAATGCTCACTACGCCCCTAGATGAATTCCTCAAGAGGTGTAGTTTCCTAAATGGTGTCACTTTTTGGGCGTTTTCATTGTTTTTTCCCCTCAGGGGCTTTGCAAATGTGACATGGCCGCCGCAAACCATTCCTGCTCAATGTGATCTCCAAAAGCCAAATAGCGCTCTTTCCCTTCTAAGCAAAGCCGTGTCTCCAAACAGCCGTTTATTACCACATGTGGGGCATTGTTTTACTCGGGAGAAATTGCTTTACAAATTTTGTGGTGCTTTTTCTCCTTCAGTCCTTGTGGAAATGAGTAAAAATAAGCTAAACCTACATTTTCTTTGAAAAAATGTTGATTTTTATTTTCAGGGCCTACTTCCAATAATTTCTGCAAAAAACCTGTGGGGTTAAAGAGCTCACTATACCCCTAGATAATTTCCTCAATGGGTGTAGTTTCCAAAATGGGGTCACTTGTGGGGGTTTTCCACTGTTTTGTCTCCTCAGGGACTTCGTAAATGTGACATGGCCTCAGCAAACCATTCCTGCTAAACTTGAGCTCCAAAAGCCAAATAGCGCTCTTTCCCTTCTCAGCCCTGCCGTGTCTCCAAACAACCGTTTATTACCACATGTGGGGCATTGTTTTACTCGGGAGAGATTGGTTTACAAATTTTACGGTGCTTTTTCTCCTTCAGTCCTTGTGGAAATGAGAAAAAATTAGCTAAACCTTCATTTTCTTTGAAAAAATTTAGATTGTCATTTTCAGGGCCTATTTCCAATAATTTATGCAAAAAACCTGTTGGGTCAAAACGCTCACTATACCCCTAGATAATTTCCTCAATGGGCGTAGTTTCCAAAATGGGGTCACTTGTGGGGGGTTTCCACTGTTTTGTCCCCTCAGGGGCTTTGTAAATGTGACATGGCCTCCACAAACCATTCCTGCTAAACTTGAGCTACAAAAGCCAAATAGCGCTCTTTCCCTTCTCAGCCTCGCCGTGTCTCCAAACAACCGTTTATTACCACATGTGGGGTATTGTTTTACTCGGGAGAAATTGCTTTACAAATTTTACGGTGCTTTTTCTCCTTTAGTCCTTGTAAAAATGAGAAAAAAAATCGCTAAACCTACATTTTCTTTGAAGAAATGTTGATTTTTATTTTCACGGCCTACTTCTAATAATTTCTGTAAAAAAGCTGTGCGGTCAAAATGCTCACTGTACCCCTAGATAATTTCCTTGAGGTGTGTAGTTTCCCAGATGGGGTCACTTTTGGGGGATTTTGACTGTTTTGGCACCGCAAGAGCCCTTCAAACCTGACATGGTGCCTAAAACTTATTCTAACAAAAATAAGGCCCCAAAATCCACCAGGTGTTCCTTTGCTTCTGAGGCCGATGCTTCAGTCCAGTAGCACGCTAGAGCCACATGTGGGATATTTCCTAAAACTGCAGAAACTGGGCAACAAATATTGAGTTGCATTTCTCTGGTAAAACCTTCTGTGTTATAAAAAAAATTGTACAAAAAATTTATTTCTGCAAAAAAATATGAAATTTGTAAATTTCACCTCTACTTTGCTTTAATTCCTGTGACATGTGTAAAGGGTTAAGACATTTTCTAAATGCTGTTTTGAATACTTTGAGGGGTGAAGTTTTTAAAATGGGGTGACTTTTTTGGGGTTTCTAATATATAAGGCCCTCAAAGCCACTTCACAACTGAACTGGCCCCTGTAAAAATGGCCTTTTGAAATTTTCTTGAAAATGTGAGAAATTGCTGCTAAAGTTCTAAGCCTTGTAACGTCCTAGAAAAATAAAAGGATGTTCAAAAAACGATGCCAATCTAAAGTAGACATATGGGGGATGTTAGTTAGCAACAATTTTGTGTGGTATAACTGCCTGTCTTACAAGCAGATACATTTAAATTGAGAAAAATGCTAATTTTTGCAATTTTTCGCTAAATTTTGGTGTTTTTCACAATTAAATACTGAACATATCGAGCAAATTTTGCCAGTAACTTAAAGTCCAATGTGTCACAAGAAAACAATCTCAGAATCGCTTGGATAGGTGAAAGCATTCCGGAGTTATTACCACATAAAGTGACACATGTCAGATTTGAAAAATGAGGCTCGGTCAGGAAGGTCAAAAGTGGCTAAAGAGGGAAGGAGTTAAATAAGCTCTAGGGTGTAACCCATCTGGTCCCGGGGTCTTGTGTTCATTTATTTTATTTAACTTAGCTTGGACCATATCTACATTCAGCCAATTCAGTATATTAATTGATGTATTAACAGCACTGGCACCGGCTACATCAGCTGCTCTTTCCTCTGTTTTATATATTTGGAGCAAAAAAAAAAACCTTTAGTAACTCTGCCTTCTCTTAAACCCCTGTGACCAACTCCCCATTATGACTGTTTAGGGATCCTACATGTTCAGACCTTGGCATTTTTGCATTTATATACTTGAATAATTTTTGGGGATTTGTTTTACTATCATTGGCCACCTGCCTTTCATTTTGTATTTTTGCTGATTTTATTACCTTTTTACAAATTTTATTAAGCTCTTTATAATTTACAAAGGCTACAACTGTACCCTCAGAATTGTATTTTTCAAATGCCCTTTTGTTGTCATAAATTGCCCTTTTTACAGAAGGTGTAAGCCATGTGGGATTTAATTTTAGTCGTTTATACTTGTTACCTATAGGAATAAATTTTGCACTATAAGTACCCAAACTAGATTTTAAAATCTCCCATTTATCATTTGTACCATTACTTGACATTAGATCTTCCCAGTCTATATCCTGAATTGCAGCCCTCATCCTGGGGAAATTGGCCTTCTTAAAATTAAGTGTTATTGCCCTCCCATCCTGTGTTTGTTTTTTACAGTATTGGTAAAATATAACTATATTGTGATCACTGTTACCGAGGTTTTCATGAACATTGACGTTCCCAACAATCTCTGCATTATTAGAAATGACCAGATCCATCAGAGCTTCACCTCTAGTCGGATTTTCCACAAACTGGCCCATAAAATTTTCCTGCAACAGGTCGAGGAAATTTCTCCCCTTTGCAATTGAAACCGAACCATGACACCAATTAATATCCCTGTAATTAAAATCTCCCATGATCACTACAGTACCAGCCTCTTCATCTATCTCTTCAGTTATATTGGGGGTCTATAGATTACACCAAAAATATTTTTTTCAGTGTTTAGCTCCCTTTGTAATTCCACCCACAAGGTTTCAATCTCCTCACAATCTTCACCCACTATTGTGTCTTTCACACTTACCTTAATATCACTTCTCACATACAGACATACACCACCGCCTTTCCTGTTTGTCCTGTCTTTCCAAAACAGTGTAAAAACCTGTAGATTTACAGCCCAGTATTGTGAAGAGTCTAGCCATGTTTCAGCAACGCCAACTATATCTATATGTTCCTCCAGTACCAAGGCCTTTTGCTCCCCCATTTTGCTTGCTAGACTTCTGGCATTTGTTAACATACACTTCAACTTGCCTTTCAATTTTTCACATTCAGTACCAGAAATGTGATTATTTGACATTATTTTGGCATTTTTGTTTTCATTGCTGTTTTGTAACTAAAGGATCTCCTCATACTTTTGTCTAGTCCTCTCCCCACAGTCTTTTTCTACCCCCACCAATTTACTCTGACCCCTCTCTAACTTAACTACTCAGCCCTAGTTTAAATACTCCGCCACCCCAGCTAGAATTCTCTCCCCCAGCACAGCAGACCCCCTTCCATTTAGGTGCAAATCATCTGCAGAATACAGTTTGTACCCCAATGAAAAGTCAGCCCAGTGCTCTAGGAACCCAAAGCATTCTCCTCTACACCAAGACTTAAGCCAGGCATTCCTGTGATGCGCATGATACAGGCAGTATTCCTGAGAATACTACATTGGAGGTTCTTCCCTTCAGCTTGTAGCCTAGTTCTTTAAATTTATTCTTAAGGCTCCTCCACCTACCATTTTTTCTGTCGTTGGTTCGCACATGGACCACAACAGCTGAATCATCACCAGCCCCTTCCAGTAATTTATCCACCCGTTCCACCATATGCCGAACCCTGGCACCAGGGAGACAGCAAACCAATCGGTTGAGGCAGTCTTGGCGACAAATTATTCTATCTGTCTTCCTGATTATAGAATCACCTACAACTACCAATACCTTACCTGCATTACCATCCCGCCGACTACTAGCCGAGTTGTTCTCCAGGCTGTTAGGGACATCGGTATCCACTAGGGCTGCAATTTCTGAGACAGCCCCCCTCACATCATCACCCAACTTGGCAATTTTGCTTGGAATATCAGAAACAGGATTGGCCTTCCTTTTCTTGGACCCCTTTTTACTGCCCCTAACTACATTAACCAAGCTAGTTGCCTGATCCTGCTGACCCATGTCTTCACGCTCCAGTTCAACCCCATTAACTGGTTGCTCAGTGAGCAGCATGCTCCGCTCAAGATTGTCTATCACCCTCAGTATTGCATTTTGCTCCTCCAGATCTCTAATGTGAGTTTCCAGGTGAACAACATGCTCACATCTGCCACAGAGGGGTGAATTCAGTCTTCAGTCGTACATACGGCAAACTGTGCACTGAAGAAAACCTCCAATCTTGCTGTCCATTACCCCAGGTACAAAAAACTGTGAACAATTGTTAAAGTAAAAGAAAAGAAGAGTACTTACAGGGACTTTAACGCCACTTTTTAACTACGGTTTAGTAACTATACTTGATCCACAAGCCACTTAATTTAGCAAGGCCAAAACAGAGCTTTGCTAAATTAAGTGTGATGTCTCTCCAGAGATGATGGTCACAGGAATAGATAACTTGGGAGTGGCTTAGACGTTTGCCATCATCCCACCTAGGATTGTCTCCCCAACCAACCCTAGGTACTGGAGTTTCCCGGCTTTTGTGGACTTTGGCGCACAAAATGGCCTTTAAGGCCGCAATACAGACACAGACCTGATGAGCGTCTGCGCTGTTTCTCCTGCTCGGGCAGTTTGATTCTGTTTACCGGCATAGGTTCCTCAGGTACTGCAACAGGAGGAGGCAATAGTTGTCTCTGGAACAAGGGTGCCAATCTGTGGAAACGTCTCTTCCACCGTACCTCCAGAGCACGTTCCTGGATCCTCAGGTCGACCCGGGTAGCAAATAGGATCAGAGCATCCAGGGTAGAGGGAAGATCGTGGGCTGCTAGCTCGTCTTTGATGTGAGAGGACAGTCCCTTCCAAAGGGCCGCCACCAACGCCTCATTGTTCCATGCCAACTCTGCTTCCAGGGTATGAAAAAGGATATCATACTCTCCTATTGTGGACCCTTGTTGCTTGAGGGTTAGCAGAGTGGCCACTGCAGAGGATGTTAGACCCGGTTCCTTGAACGCAGTACGAAAAGTCTCTAAGAATAAAGCTAGGTGTGAGAATTCAGGTCCCTGTCGTTCCAAGATGGGACGTAGTTCCTCATGCGAGGGCCTTGCCAGAGAGAAGGGAAATAATGAATGCTACCTTGGCCTCATCAGAGGTGAAGAGGTGAGCACGCAGTCTAAAATTAATGGTACTGTCACGGGCACAGGGTATGTGGACCCACTAGGCCGCTCCGCCGTAGCGGGGAGGCAGCTGACCAGGTCACAGTCTAAGCAGAAGTAAATGGCAGACAGTATGCTTGGGTACCTGAAATAGTCCTGGCGGTGGCTGTGGCTTCAGCACGGATGGAGGCAGGTGCGGCAAGTGGCGCCATACGTGGCGGGCAGTATCCGATGACACTTGACGTGGCAGATGGCACTTGACGTGGCAGATGGCACTTGACGTGGCAGAAGACACTTGACGTGGCAGATGGCACTTGACGTGGCAGAAGACACTTGACGTGGCAGATGGCACTTGACGTGACAGGTGGCACTTGACGTGGCAGATGGCACTTGACGTGGCAGATGGCACTTGACGTGGCATAAGACACTTGAGGTGGCAGATGGCACTTGACGTGGCAGAAGACACTTGACGTGGCAGATGGCACTTGACGGGGCAGAAGACACTTGAACGCGGGTAGGCACAGGAACAACACGGAATACAGGAACGGTAACAGGGCACGGGTAACAGCTGGAACGGGAGACACTACGGAACCATTTGCGAGACAGACTGGGAAAGACTAACAACGCTCAGGCAAGGATTAGAAGGGCAGGGGCCTTCTTATAGACCAGGAAATCGTGGCAGTTGATGGTGATGACGATTTCCTAATTGCGCGCGTTGGCCCTTTAAGGCAGGGCGCGAGCGTGCGCGCGCACCCTACGGGATCCAGCCGAACGGAGCGGAAGTGAGCGCTGGCATCTCCTAGGAGGGAGACGGAGGCCAGCGCTCACAGATCCATGGCTGCGGGCGTCGGGAGGTGAGTAAACCCAACGGCCCGCGGCCATGGGCGCTACAGTATCCCCCCTCTTACGCCCCCTCTTCTTGGGGCCAGAGTGAGAGAGGAACTTTTTAATAAGAGCAGGAGCACTGAGGTTCTCTTCTGGCTCCCAGGACCTCTCCTCAGGACCAAACCCTCTCCAGTCCACCAAATAGAAAGTCCTTCCTCCTACTCTCTTGCGGTCCAGGATCTCCTTTACCTCAAATACATCAGAAGGACCACTGGGAGAGACTGTGGAACTAGAGGTCTTGCTGTAGCGGTTCAGGACCACTGGTTTCAGGAGGGACACATGGAAGGAGTTAGGGATTCTGAGGGTAGGAGGCAGCCGCAGCTTATAGGAGACAGGGTTAATTTGTTGCAGGACCTCGAAAGGACCAAGGAACCTGGGAGCGAACTTGTATGAGGGCACCCTCAAGCGAATGTTCCGAGAGGACAGCCAGACTTTAGTCCCCGGAAGATACTGAGGCGGCTCTCTTCTCCTAGTATCTGCCTTTCGCTTCATGCGTTCAACCGCCAGCAAAATAGAGGACCGGGTCTGTTGCCAGATTTGCAGGAAGTCCCCATATGCAGAGTCAGCAGCGGGTACCTGAGATGAAGTCGACACAGGAAGAGGGACTCTGGGATGTTGACTGTACACGATGTGAAACGGAGTGGAAGTGGTGGACTCACTTGTGTGGTTGTTGTATGAAAACTCCGCCCATGGAAGAAGCTGTACCCAGTTATCGTGCTGTGAAGAGATGAAGTGGCGGTGGTAATTTTCCATGACCTGGTTGATCCTCTCAACTTGCCCATTGGACTGGGGGTGATAGGCAGAGGAAAAGTCCAAACTCACATCCAGGAGTTTACAGAGGGCTCTCCAGAACTTGGAGGTAAACTGAATGTGAAGAGGCAAGCCATGCAAGCGGAAGATGTGCAGAATGAAGAGACTTGCCAGTCGAGGAGCAGAGGGTAGGCCGGTCAGCGGGATAAAATGTGCCATCTTAGAGAACCGGTCCACCACCACCCAGATGGTGTTGCATCCTGCTGAGAGAGGAAGGTCCGTGACGAAGTCCATAGCAATGTGCTGCCAGCGGGCACTGGGTACAGGCAGGGGTTGAAGCAGGCCGGCAGGCTTGCTGTGAGTCACTTTGTTGGAGGCACACACCGTGCAAGCAGAGACAAAGTCCAGAACATCCTTAGGTAGCGTGGGCCACCAGAAGTGACGAGCGACCAGGTCTTGGGTTTTACGGACACCAGCGTGCCCAGCCAGTTTAGAACAGTGTCCCCAGCGGAGAATTCTTTTTCGGTCTGCCAACCGAACAAAAGTTCTCCCCGGAGGGATATCTCTAAGCTGCAGAGGATTGGCGGTGACAACGCAGGATGGGTCTATGATCGTCTGAAGGGACTCCACCGTGTCTTCCGTCTTAAATGATCTGGACAGGGTATCGGCCCTCACATTCTTGTCAGCGGGACGGTAGTGGAGCAGAAATTGGAAACGGGTGAAGAACAGTGACCACCTGGCTTGACGGGGATTCAGTCGTTGTGCAGACTGAAGGTAAGTGAGATTCTTGTGGTCGGTGAAGATCAGGATGGGGTGAGCAGCGCCCTCCAGAAGGTGTCTCCACTCCTCCAGGGCCAATTTGATAGCCAGTAGCTCCCGATCTCCAATGGAATAGTTGCGCTCAGCAGAGGAAAACAGTCTTGAGTTGTAGCCACATACTACTGCCTTTCCTTTGGAGCTCCTCTGGAACAGAAGTGCGCCTGCACCAACAGAGGAGGTGTCCACTTCCAGTGAGAACTGCCGAGATACGTCAGGGTGATGGAGGATTGAAGCTGAGGTGAAGGCTTTCTTGAGGCTAATGAATGCGGACTCTGCCTCTGGAGTCCACACCTTGGCGTTCACACCCTTCTTGGTAAGGGTAGAGATGGGGGCCGTAAGAGAAGAAAAGTTCGGAATAAACTGCCGGTAGAAGTTGGCGAAACCCAGGAACCGCTGTATGGCCCTTAGGCCTTGAGGACGTGGCCATTCCAGGACAGACTTTAGCTTCTCAGGGTCCATCTTAAGGCCTTGATCCGAGATGACATAGCCCAGGAAGGGCAAAGACCTCTTTTCAAAGGTGCATTTCTCTAACTTGGCATACAAGCGATTCTCTCTTAGTCGCAGAAGAACTTGACGAACATGCCTCCGATGGGTCATCAGATCTGGGGAGAAAATTAGAATATCATTGAGACAAACTACAACACACGTATAGAGGAGATCTCGGAAGATGTTATTAACGAACTCCTAAAATACTGCGGGAGCGTTACACAGTCCGAAGGGCATCACTAGGTATTCGTAGTGCCCATCGCGGGTGTTAAATGCCGTCTTCCATTCGTCACCCCTGCGAATCCAGATTAGATTATAGGCCCCCCGCAGATCTAGCTTGGAAAAAATTTTGGCTCCTCGTATGCGATCAAACAGCTCGGAAATGAGTGGCAACGGGGACTTGTACTTGACCGTGATCTGATTGAGACCACGGTAATCAATGCAGGGTCGGAGAGATCCATCTCTCTTTTTAACGAAGAAGAATCCTGCCCCTGCCGGGGAGGAAGATTTTCGAATAAAACCCCTCTCCAAGTTCTCCTTAATATAGGCTGACATCGATAAAGTCTCTGGCAAGGAGAGAGGATATACTCGTCCACGGGGAAGAGAAGCATTGGGAACCAGTTCAATGGGACAGTCATACATCCGATGTGGAGGCAACGTCTCAGCCTCTCGTTTGCAAAAGACATCCCCAAAACTGGCATACTGAGAAGGTAGATCGGAGAGTGACT
Organism: Rhinoderma darwinii; assembly: GCF_050947455.1. Taxonomy (NCBI): domain Eukaryota; kingdom Metazoa; phylum Chordata; class Amphibia; order Anura; family Rhinodermatidae; genus Rhinoderma; species Rhinoderma darwinii. The sequence goes on from NC_134692.1 coordinate 98,374,314, forward strand.
GAGGCAGAGGAGGCACAACAGGACGGACTTGTGACAGGCAATGGCTATGGCATCTGGAACCCCATTGAAGAACCTCTCCAGAACTCCAGTCGAGTGTCGGGGCGTGTAGACGGAGCCATGGCAGACCCAGCAGGATAGGATTGATAGCCTTGGGTAGTACCAGGAAGGAGATCTGTTCCGAGTGAAGAGCTTCGACCCGTAGTGTCAACGGCTCAGTGATGAGCATGATCGGATCAGGCAACGGTAGACCATTCACAGAAGCAACTGCCAGGGGTCTCTCCAGACGGACTGTGGGTAGTTGAAACCGGTCCACTAGATCCTGGTGGATAAAATTAGCAGCCGCTCCAGAGTCAAGATAGGCGGAGGAAGGATGTGATGCCTGTCCGGTGACGATGGCCACAGGTATCGACAATTTGGAAGAGGTTTTAACGTTTGGAGACGTTCCACCTAGAGTTGCCTCTCCAATCAACCCTAGGTACTGGAGTTTCCCGGTTTCTGTGAGCATTGGCGCACAAAATGACCCTTGAGGCCACAATACATACAAAGTCCAGAGAAGCGTCTGCACTGCTTCTCCTGTTCAGATAACCGGACTCTGTATACCTGCATGGGTTCCTCAGGTAGCGCACTAGGAGTGGGCAATAGTGGTCTCTGGGCAGAGGGTGTTGGTCTGTGGGCCCGGCTCTCCTGACGAACCTCTTGAGAGCGCTCCCGGATTCTCATGTCAACCCGGGTGGCTAACAGGATGAGGGCATCCAAGGTAGAAGGAAGGTCGCGGGCTGCCAGTTCGTCCTTGATGTGAGAGGACAGTCCCTACCAGAAGGTCGCCACCAGTGCCTCATTGTTCCATGCCAGCTCGGCTGCTAAGGTACGGAAGGAGATAGCATACTCCCCTACTGTGGAGCCCTCTTGCTTGAGGGTCAGCAGAGTGGCTGCGGCAGAGGATGTTCGACCCGGCTCCTCGAACACGGCACGAAAGGACTGCAGGAACAAGGCTAGGGGGAAGAGATGAGGCCGTAGCCTAAAATGCACTGTGCATTGGTTGAGAAATCCTCTACATGCTCTGGGGTCACCGTCGTAGCGAGGAGGAAGAGGCAGAGGAACTGAGGATCCGGAACAAACAGGGGGAGCAACAGGCAGTGGCACGGCAACAGCTTCAGGGGGAAGAACCGGGGGTGGAACAGCGAGTAGATCCAGGCGGACCAGGATAGAATTCACCGCCTCAAGGAGTTGATCCTGACGTGTGCGGAGGTCCTGCATCTCTGTCTGAATCTTCTGTACTGGGGTCTTGGGCTGGCCAGCGGGTTCCATGGCCTGAGCGTACTGTCACGGGCACAGGGTATGTGGACCCACTAGGCCGCTCCGCCGTAACGGGGAGGCAGCTGACCAGGTCACAGTCTAAGCAGAAGTAAATGGCAGACAGTATGCTTGGGTACCTGAAATAGTCCGGGCGGTGGCTGTGGCTTCAGCACGGATGGAGGCAGGTGCGACAAGTGGCGCCAGACGTGGCGGGCAGTATCCGATGACACTTGACGTGGCAGATGGCACTTGACGTGGCAGAAGACACTTGACGTGGCAGATGGCACTTGACGTGACAGATGGCACTTGACGTGGCAGATGGCACTTGACGTGGCAGATGGCACTTGACGTGGCAGAAGACACTTGATGTGGCAGATGGCACTTGACGTGGCAGATGGCACTTGACGTGGCAGAAGACACTTGAACACGGGTAGGCACAGGAACAACACGGAATACAGGAACGGTAACAGGGCACGGGTAACAGCTGGAACGGGAGACACTACGGAACCATTTGCGAGACCGACTGGGAAAGACTAACAACGCTCAGGCAAGGATTAGAAGGCCAGGGGCCTTCTTATAGACCAGGAAATCGTGGCAGTTGATGGTGATGACGATTTCCTAATTGCGCGCGCTGGCCCTTCAAGGCCGGGCGCGAGCGTGCGCGCGCACCCTACGGGATCCAGCCGAACGGAGCGGAAGTGAGCGCTGGCATCTCCTAGGAGGGAGAGAGAGGCCAGCGCTCACAGATCCATGGCTGCGGGCGTCGGGAGGTGAGTAAACCCGACGGCCCGCGGCCATGGGCGCTACAGGTACATTGATTGATGAACCCTCTCATGGGCCCTAGTGGCACCATCATATTGAGGAGGAAGAGGCAGCAAAACTATGGATCTGGAACAGACAGGAGGAGTAACAGGCAGTGAAACGGCAGCAGCATCAGAAAGAGGAGCAGAAGGATGATCCAGTCGGGCGATGATGGAGTTTACAGCCACGAGGAGTTGATCCTGGCGTGTACATAGGTAACGCATATACGTTTGTATCATCTGAAATGCGGTCATAGATTGGCCAGCGGGTTCCATGGCCTGAGCGTGCTGTCACAATTTTAAGGTATGTGGACCAACTAGGCCGCTCCACCGTGGCGGAGAGGCAGCGGGCCAAGTCAAAGTCTATGCAAAGTCTAGCACAAGGGTACCTGAGATAGTCAACAAAAACAGGGTAGAAGGAATTCTCCAGCTCACCAACAGAAAATCCAGACTACGCTCGGGTCCTCGTGACGGCACACAGTAGCAAATATCGAAGAACAATTAAAAACTGTGATCCAGCGCCAAATAATTTTAAAAGGAGGCAAAGTTCCAATTTAATTTCAAATATAGTTGTTTTAAAATTCCATAATGCAGGGGTGGTTTGCAATAATAGTTGTGCCTACGCGTTTCGGACAACGCTCGTGTCCTTACTCATGGCATATCATAAGGGAAGAGGTGGCATCCTGAAATTTATATCCGGTCTATACAGGTGGAATGCAATGCAACCTAGAAACAATTAAATGGAACGCAATCCAACTTCACAACACTCATGTTTGTGACGAAAGTCTCGGGGGACATATATACCATGATAGTAAGTATGTGAAATATGAAAAAATAAATTAAAATAGCAAAAGATAATAGCTACATCGCAGTGTTTATATTTGAAACAACGACTCATGTTAAGCACAACGTGTCTATATTGTTGCATGCATAAATTTTCATTGTGACCGGATATAAGCAATGAAATGTTCACACAAAAAAGAAAGGGAGGGGCAATATGGAAAGGCTACTAAAAATGATTAGTGAAAAATCACATTAAAAACATTGAATATATATATTGGCCGGAAAGAAATTGACTATATACATTGTTACTAATACTAGAAAGAAGACTGACTTTCCTTTTAACCCCTCAAGGACACAAAATGTTTTGACCTTCAGGACACAGCCGATTTTTTCAAATCTGACATATGTTACTTTATGTGGTAATAACTCTGAAATGCTTTCACCTAGCCAAGCGATTCTGAGATTGTTTTCTCGTGACATATTGTACTTGATGTTAGTGACAAAAATTTGGTCGATAAATTCAGTATTTATTTTTGACAAACACCAAAATTTAGAGAAAATTAGTGAAAATGTGCATTTTTCTTAATTTTAAATGTATATGTTTGTAAGACAGATAGTAATACCACACAAAATAGTTATAGTTAACATCCCACATATGTCTACTTTATGTTTGCTTCATTTTTTGAACGTCCTTTTTTTTTTTTTAGGACGTTACAAGGCTTAGAACTTTAGCAGCAATTTCTCAAATTTTCAAGAAAATTTCAAAAGGCTATTTTTACAGGGACCAGTTCAGTTCTGAAGTGGCTTTGAAGGCCTTATATATTAGAAGCCCCCATAAATCACCCAATTTTAAAAACTGCACCCCTCGAAGTATACAAAACAGCATTCAAAAAGTTTCTTAACCCTTTAGGCGTTTCACAGGAATGAAAGAGAAACAGACATGAAATTTAGTATTTACATTTTTTTTTGCCAAAATTTATTTGTAATAAAAATATTTTGTACCACAGAAGGTTTTAGCCAAATTGCAACTTAATATTTATTACCCTGATAATACAGTTTTTAGAAATATCCCACATGTGGCCCTAGTGTCCTCTTGGACTGAAACACTGACCTCAGAAGCAAAGGAGCACCTAGAGTATTTTGGGGCCTCCTTTTTTTAGATTATTTAGACACCATGTCAGGTTTGAAGAGGTCTTGTGGTGCCAAAACAGTGGAGAGCATTTTAACCCCACAGGTTTTTTGCTAAAATTATTGGAAATAGTCTGTAAAATTGAAAATCCACCTTTTTGCTGAAAAAACTTAGACATTTTTAATTTTTACTAGGAATAAAGGAGAAAAAGAACAACAAAATTTGTAAACCAACTTCTCTTGATTACGGGAATACCGCATATGTGGTATTAAACTGCTGTTTGTACCCACGGCAGGGCTCAGAAGGGAAACAGCGCCATTTGGATTTTGGAGCACAGATTTTGCTGGAATGATTTTCTGTGCCATGTCGCGTTTGCAACGTCCTGGAGGTACCAAAACAGTGTAAACCCCCCAAAAGCAACCCCATTTTGGAAACTACACCCCTCATGGAAGGTTCCTAGGGGTATAGTGAGCATTTTGACCCCACAGGTTTTTTGCAGAATTTAGTGGAATTCGGCCATGAATATGAAAATCAACTTTTTTTCTGAAAAAACGTACACATTTTTAATTTTTACTAGGAATAAAGGAGGAAAAGAACCCCAAAATTTGTAAAGCAACTTTTCCCGATTACGGGAATACCTCATATACGGAAATAAACTGCTGTTTGGACCCACGGCAGGGCTAAGAAGGGAAGTAGTGCCATTTGGCTTTTTGAGAACAGATTTTGCTGGAATGGTTTTCGGGTGTCATGTCACGTTTACAGAGCGACTGAGGTGCCAGTACAGTGGAAACCTCCAAAAAAGTTACACCATTTTGGAAACTATACTCTGAAAGTATTCATTTAGGGGTATAGTGATTATGTTGACCATGTCGTTTTTTTTTTTAGCTAGAATTACGGGAGAGCATAAAACTGAAGGAGCGCCTTGTGGATTTTTGGGCCTAGTTAGATGAATTCCAGGGACAATTTATTTGCAGACTTTCTGAAGTGACTGAGCAGAAAACACTGTCCTTCAGTATTCATCTAGGGCTATAATGAAGTATTTAGTTTTTTTTTAGGTTTAATTCCAATTCATAAATGGGCAATAATGTACTGGAAATAGGGATGAAAGGCCAAAAATGGGTAAAAAAAAAAAAAGTAGAGAGTAAGTCATAAAATTCATAATTTAGGGAGGAATGGTAGGCGCGAAAACAGTCCTTGATACACAATCCTGGCTTATCAGGACAAGTGTTACACTGATAGCCCGTGTCTTTTCACATTTCGTTTTTATAACGGACGCAACATTTTTTGTACGGTCTTCTCTTTTTCTCAATGGGGGCACTTCACTTGGGAAGTGCTGCCCTAATACAATTCTGCTGGCCTCACTGCTATGGGATGTACTTGCAGCCTCTTCTGCTTGGTCTTTGAAAAGTAGTTGCTTTATTACTTTTTCCTGGTATTCAACATACCGTGCTTGATTCCCTAACTTCCGATAAATAATAAAGGAATTGTACAGTGCTGTTTGTATGAGGTGCACTGCAGTCTCCTTGTACCATACGCGGGACTTCCTCATTGCGCTGTATGGCTGTAGCATTTGATCTGCCAGGTCTACGCCACTTATGTGTTGGTTATACTCCTGTATACACACAGGATTGAGGGCTGTGGCATTATGCCCTCTTACTGGAACAGGGGTGCTGCTGTCCCGATGAATGGACGTGATGATTAAAACATCTTTTTTTATCCCTAAATTTGGTCACCATCACAGTCCCATTACACAATGACCTGCTATGACCAGGTCTGAGTTTTTGGGAGGCATTTTTGATTACTCCGTATTGTGCCACAGTTGACTGTATTTTTCTCAAATTGGCAGTGGAACAGTGGGACGCTAGTATAGAAATTGTCTATATAAAGGTTATAACCTCTATCTAGCAGGGGGTACAAAAGGTCCCACACAATTTTGCCGCTTGTATTGAGGACAGGGGGACACTCTGTTGGGCAGATTTGGGAGTCTTTTCCCTCATAAATTCTAGATCTGTGAGTATACCCACTTTCACTCTCACAAAGCTTATACATTTTTATCCTGTATTTTGCCCTTTTACTTGGCAAGTATTGCCTAAATCGTAGCCTTCCTTTGAAGAGCACGAGTGACTCATCTATGGCAATATTTTTATTAGGGGTGTATGCCTATGAACATTTTTCACTCAGAAGTGAAATACACGGCCTAATTTTAAATAATCTGTCCTGGTTGGGGTCACCAGGCGGAGGGCAGTGTAATGGAGGAATCTTAATATTGCCTCAAACCGAGTTCTCACCATTACAGCCCTGTACATTGGGGTAGCATACAAAACGTCGGTCGACCAGTAGGACCGTATGGTGGGTTTCTTAATAAGCCCCATATTAAGAAGGAGTCCCCAGAACTTTTTAATATCTGCAGCACATGTTGGATGCCACATCTGGCCTCTAGCATAATATGACGCGGGGTGACTGGCCAGATACTGTTCGGCATAAATATTTGTTTGGGTGACCATTAGGTTCACTAATTCCTCCGTGAAGAAAATTTGAAAAAAAATTAATTCCGTGAACCCAGTGGTATCAATTTTTATTCCTGGGCCAGAAGTGAATTCAGGAGTTTGGGGTGAAAAAATATTTGGGGGCAGCCAATTGGAGTCACTTGAATGACTGTCACTCTGCCTGCTCCGCCCTTGTGGGGGTTCCTCACTATCGCTGGAGGATGACAAAATAAGGAAGTGTTCTTTATCCTCACTGGCAGTTTCTGTGTCTGTGTCTGAACACAGCATGGCGTAGGCCTCCTCCACAGTGTAATTCTGTCTAGCCATAATTTTATACTTTTTAACAATTTTTTTTAAACTTTTTAAAAATGTTATGACAAATAAAACTACAACTGAAATGTTGTCAGAAACCTGGTGTATGCATGTGTGTGTGTATATATATGTAACCTACCTAAACTACCACTAATAATTTTTATATTATTTAAATTGTAACTTTTTATTTTATGCTAAAACAAAAAAATGAGCCTAAAACGTCAACGCAGGAAGGGTTAACACTCCTTTTCGGACGTCTGTGTGCGATATATATAGCGTATATTTATAATATATATATATATACTATATAACGTATATATGTATGTATATAATATACACGTATATAGATATGCAGTATATATACAGTATATATAAGTATATATATATATATATATATATATATATATATATATATATGTACACTACCGTTCAAAAGTTTGGGGTCACCCAGACAATTTTGTGTTTTCCATGAAAACTCACACTTATATTTGTCAAATGAGTTGCAAAATGACTAGTAAATATAGTCAAGACACTGACAAGGTTAGAAATAATGATTTTTATTTGAAATAATAATTTTCTCCTTCAAACTTTGCTTTCGTCAAATAATGCTCCATTTGCAGCAATTACAGCATTGCAAACCTTTGGCATTCTAGCTGTTAATTTGCTGAGGTAATCGGGAGAAATTTCACCCCATGCTTCCAGAAGCCCCTCCAACAAGTTGGATTGGCTTGATGGGCACTTCTTGCGTATCATACGGTCAAGCTGCTCCCACAACAGCTCTATGGGGTTGAGATCTGGTGACTGCGCTGGCCACTCCATTACAGATAGAATACCAGCTGCCTGCTTCTTCCCTAAATAGTTCTTGCATAATTTGGAGGTGTGCTTTGGGTCATTGTCCTGTTGTAGGATGAAATTGGCTCCAATCAAGCGCTGTCCACAGGGTATGGCATGGCGTTGAAAAATGGAGTGATAGCTTTCCTTATTCAAAATCCCTTTTACCTTGTACAAATCTCCCACTTTACCAGCACCAAAGCAACCCCAGACCATCACATTACCTCCACCATGCTTGACAGATGGCGTCAGGCACTCTTCCAGCATCTTTTCAGTTGTTCTGCGTCTCACAAATGTTCTTCTGTGTGATCCAAACACCTAAAACTTTGATTCGTCTGTCCATAACACTTTTTTCCAATCTTCCTCTGTCCAATGTCTGTGTGCTCTTTCCCATATTAATCTTTTCCTTTTATTAGCCAGTCTCAGATATGGCTTTTTCTTTGCCCCTCTGCCCTGAAGGCCAGCATCTTCACTGTAGATGTTGACACTGGCATTTTACGGGTACTATTTAATGAAGCTGCCAGTTGAGGACCTGTGAGGCGTCTATTTCTCAAACTAGAGACTCTAATGTACTTGTCTTGTTGCTCAGTTGTGCAGCGGGGCTTCCCACTTCTCTTTATACTCTGGTTAGAGCCTGTGTGTGCTGTCCTCTGAAGGGAGTAGTACACACCGTTGTAGGAAATCTTCAGTTTCTTGGCAATTTCTCGCATAGAATAGCCTTCATTTCTAAGAACAAGAATAGACTGTCAAGTTTCAAATGAAAGCTCTCTTTTTCTAGCCATTTTGAGAGTTTAATCGAACCCACAAATGTAATGCTCCAGATTCCTGGCTTCCTGGTTGGCCAGGAAAAGAAGCCTATTAGATCCTGGCCAAGGCAAGACCTAATAGGCTTAAGTGTGAGATGAAAAATTACAGTTACAATACACCGCACTGCGCTAGATCAGATCTTCAAGTCCCCAGGTAATTGTAAAACAAAAGAGAAATTAATAAATAATGTTTTAGAAAAATGAATAAAGTTTTAGGTAATAAAAACAATAATCGCCCTGTTTCCCTGATCAAGTCCTTTTCAGTTGAAAAAGGCGAAAAAAAACTATACATAATAGGTATCACGTCGCGTTCGGAACGGCCGGAACTGTAAAAATATCACGTTATTTTTACCGCACGGTGAACACCGTAAATTGTTTTTTTCTATAAAACAATGACAGAATTTATTTTTTTGGTCACCTTGTCTCAGAAATCATTTAAAAAAAAGGGATCAAAAAGTTGCAAGTATTTTAGAATGGTACCCAGAAAATCTACAGTTCGTCCTGCAAAAAAAAACAAGCCCTCCCACAGCAATATTAACAGAAAAATAAAAAAGTTATGGCTGAAAGAAAATGGCAACACTAAAACATACACAGCTGACATCCAGCTGCAAGGGCACAGTTACCGTTGAACGCCGCCATTAAAACCCTTCAATGCGACGGTCAATGGCGTCTGCTGCATTGAAGTGGTTGACAGAAAGAGGGTTTCCTCTGTACCCCACCGCCCCCCCCCACGAGAGATTACGGATGCCGATGGTTGCTATGGAAACCAGGAGGCCTAGCAACCATTTCCTGGTTGGTCAGGAACGGAAGCCTATTAGGTCCTGGCCAAGGCAAGACCTAATAGGCTTAACTGTCAGATGAAATATGACAGTTACAATACACTGCACTAGAAGTGTATTGCATCGGGGATCAGAAGTTCGGATCTTTAAGTCCCCGAGTAGGTGGAAAAAAGGTGGAAAAAAACAAAAAGGGAAAAAAAGTTTACCTGATCAAGTCCTTTATAAATAAAAAAACAAACAAAACTATACATAATAGATAGGTCGTTCCGAACGCCGCATTTGGAACAGCCTGAACTAAAAAAATAAAAAAGTTATGGCTGTCAGAAAATTGCGAAACGAAAATATATATTTTTTGAAAATAGTATTTTTATTGTGGGAAAGTAGTAAAGCGTAAAAAACAATATCAATTTGGTGTCGCTGTAATCGTATCGACCCACAGAATAAAGTTAACATGTTGTTTATACTGCACGGTGAACACTGTAAAAAAGAAGAACCAAAACATTGCTAGAATTGCTGTTATTTTGGTTTCCTCGTCTCTCAAAAAAATTGAATAACAAACAGTGCTAAAAAATAAAATCGCATGTACCCCAAAATGGAACTAATAAATCTTTATCTTGACTTTCAATGCAATTAATACACATTGGCAAGATCCTTTATCTTGACTTTTTACAATGACTTTTCAATGGCTTTTTTTTTTTTTAATATCACGCTGCAACAAGTTATCAGAGTCTAAATGAAGAAATAGAGTTCTGAATTTTTGCGTTCAAATAACTAAAGTAGATAAATCCGCCTGGAAAAGAACGCTTAAAAGACAATTTTAATATTAAATCCTTAACCCCTTAACGCTCCAGGACATACTATTATGTCATGGTAAGTGCATCGTTCGCGCTCCATGACATAATAGTATGTCATGGAGTAAACACGGCGCCGTTCGCGCGGGGCGCGTGCATGAGCTGTGATAGCTGCTGTTTCCGACAGCAGACTATCACTGCTCAATGTGCCGGGACCGATCGCGGTGGTCCCCGCAGATTTAACCCCTCAGAAGCCGCGTTCAATAGCGATCGCGGCTTCTTAGGGGTTAATCCGCCATCGCCGGCCTGCTACACGATAGCGGCCGGCGATGGTGACTATGGCAACCGGACACCAAAAAATGGCGTCCGGCTATGCCATAGACGGAAGCCTAGTGGGTCCTGACAGAGTCAGGACCCACTATGCTTGCTGTCAGTGAGTAGCTGACAGTTCTAATACACTGCACTACGCATGTAGTGCAGTGTATTCGAATAGCGATCAGGGCCTCCTGCCCTCAAGTCCCCTAATGGGACAAAGTAAAAAAGTTAAAAAAAAGTAAAAAAAAGATGTGTAAAAATAAGAAAATAAAAGTTTTAAAAGTAATAAAAGTAAAAATCCCCCTTTTTCCCTTGTCAGTCTTTATTATTAAAATAAATAAATAAATAAACAAATAAACTATACATAATTGGTATCGCCGCGTCCGTAACGGCCTGAACTACAAAATTATTTAGTTATTTATCCCGCGCGGTGAACGCCGTAAAAAAAATAAATAATAAACCGCACCACAATCACAATTGTTTGGTCACTTGACCGCCTAAAAAATGGAATAAAAAGAGATCAAAAAGTCGCATGTACCTAAAAATGGTACTGATCGAAACTACGGTTCGTTACGCAAAAAATAAGTCCTCGCACGGCTTTTTTGAAGGAAAAATAAAAACGTTATGGCTCTTAGAATAAGGTAACACAAAAAGTGAATGATTGTTTACAAAACGTATTTTATTGTGCAAACGCCATAAGACATAAAAAAAAAGTATAAACATCTGGTATCGCCATAATCGTATCGCCCCGCAGAATGAAGTGAATGTGTCATTTATAGCGCACGGTGAACGCTGTGAAAAAAATAGAACAAAAAAACAATAGTAGAATTGCTGTTTTTTAGTCACCGCGCCACCTAAAAATAGAATAAAAACTGATCAAAAAGCCGCATGCATGACATGAAAACTGCAATGGATTCCTCAAGGGGTCTAGTTTCCAAATTGGGGTCACTTTTGGGGGTTTTCCACTGTTTTGGCACCACAAGACCTCTTCAAACCGGACATGGTGCCTAATAAAAAAGAGGGCTCAAAATCCACTAGGTGCTCCTTTGCTTCTGAGGCCGGTGCTTCAGTCCATTACAGCACTAGGGCCACATGTGGGATATTTCTCAAAACTGCAGAATCTGGGCAATACGTATTAAGTTGCGTTTCTCTGATAAATCCTTTTGTGTTATAAAAAAAATGGTATAAAGAGGATTTTCTGACAAAAAAATAAATGTAAATTTCACCTCTACTTTGCTCTAAATTTCTGTGAAACACCTAAAGGGTTCATAAACTTTCTAAATGCAGTTGTGAATACTTTGAGGGGTCTAGTTTCTAAAATGGGGTGTTTGATAGGGGTTTCTAATATATGGGCCCCTCAAAGCAACTTCAGAACTGAACTGGAACCTAAAAAAATAAATAAATGAGGCAATACTTCGCTTCTTACATTATACTGATAATGAGCCGTGCCCACCCCGAGATGACCCCAGTTTTGACCGTTTGTATAAACGGAGACCCCTATTAGACCATTTCAGTGCCCGGTTTTCCCAAGCATACACCCCCGAGAAGTGTATTTCTATTGATGAGTCCCTGGTACATTTTAAAGGGAGGGTTCAATTCCGCCAGTTCCTGCCGGGTAAGAGGGCAAGGTATGGCGTGAAGATGTATAAGCTGTGCGAGAGTGCATCAGGGTATACCTACAGGTTTAGGATATATGAAGGAAAGGCCACCCCCAAACCAGACTGCATCCTGGACTACAATAGGTACATGGGAGGGAAGGACTTGTCAAATCAAGTCCTGAAGCCCTACAGCGCTATGCGGCGTGGTATAAGAAGCTGGCCGGGCACATCATACAGATGGCTTTGTACAATACGTCGATGTGCAGGACAGAGGGGAACTTTCCTGGAATTTCAAGATCTAATCTTTAGGGACCAGGAAGGGGGGGCACCCAGTACTTCTGGAAGCGGGGCCACACGCATCGTACCAGGGCAACACTTTCCAAGAGAAGTTCCCCAAACCGGTGGAAAGGGAAAGAGTCAAAAGAGGTGCAGAGTCTGCTATAAGAGAGGGATAAGGAAGAACACAATATACCAATGTGACACGTGTCCAGAAAAACCAGGGCTCTGTATAAAAGATTGTTTTAAAATGTATCATACATCCCTTGATTTTTAATTTACCCCGATGCACTCCGCACAGCTTACCCCCCTCATCTTTCCCCTCTGAGCCCTGCTGTGTGCCCAGGCAGCTGATAACAGCCACATGTAGGGTATTGCCGTACCCGGGAGAACCCACATTACAATTTAAGGGGTGTATATCTCCGGTGGCGCATGCTGGGCACACTATATCGGACACTGACATGCCATATATATATATATATATAAAATTGCAAATCTCACACTGCACCATCTGCTGCGCATTATCTTTTACACAGTACCTGTGGGGTCAAAATGCTCACTACACCTCTAGATGAATGCCTTAAGAGGTGTAGTTTTTAAAATGGGGTCACTTCTCGGGGGTTTCAACTCTACTGGTACCTCAGGGGCTTCTGCATACATGACTTAGCACCAGAAAAGCTCCAGTAGGCCAAATGGTGGTCCTTTCCTTCTGAGCCCTCCCATGGGCCCAAACGGCAGTTTATCACCACAAATGGGGTATTGCCGCACTAAGAACAAATTGGGCAACAAAATGGGGTATGTTGTTCCCTGTGAAAATAAGAAATTTTGATCAAAAATGACATCTTATTGGAAAAAATATCATTTTTTTCATTTCACAGCCCAATTCAAATAGGTGCTGTGAAAAAACTGTGCGGTCAAAATGATAACAAAAACCATAAATGAATTCCTTGAGGGGTGTAGTTTCCAAAATGGGGTCACTTCTGGTGGGTTTCCATTGCTTTGATACCTCTGGGGCTCTGCAAATGCGACATGGCACCCGAAAACCAATCCAGCAAAATCTGGACTCCAACAAACACATAGCGCTCCTTTCCGTCTGAGCCCTCCCATGGGCCCAAACGGCAGTTTATCACCACAAATGGGGTATTGCCGCACTAAGGACAAATTGGGCAAAAAAATGGGGTATGTTCCCTGTGAAAATAAGAAATTTTGATCAAAAATGACATCTTATTTGAAAAAATATCATTTTTTTCATTTCACAGCCCAATTCAAATAGGTGCTGTGAAAAAACTGTGTGGTCAAAATGATAACAAAAAACATAAATGAATTCCTTGAGGGGTGTAGTTTCCAAAATGGGGTCACTTCTGGTGGGTTTCCATTGCTTTGATACCTCTGGGGCTCTGCAAATGCGACATGGCACCCGAAAACCAATCCAGCAAAATCTGGACTCCAACAAACACATAGCGCTCCTTTCCTTCTGAGCCCTCCCATGGGCCCAAACGGCAGTTTATCACCACAAATGGGGTATTGCCGCACTAAGGACAAATTGGGCAAACAAATGGGGTATGTTGTTCCCTGTGAAAATAAGAAATTTTGATCAAAAATGACATCTTATTGGAAAAAATATCATTTTTTTCATTTCACAGCCCAATTCAAATAGGTGCTGTGAAAAAACTGTGCGGTCAAAATGATAACAAAAACCATAAATGAATTCCTTGAGGGGTGTAGTTTCCAAAATGGGGTCACTATTGGGGGTTTCCTACTGTTTTGGCACCTCAACACCTCTTCAAACCTGGAATGCTGCCTAAAATATATTCTAATAAAAAAGAGGACTCAAAATGCACTAGGTGCTTCTTTGCTTCTAGGGCTTGTGTTTTATTCCAGGAGCGCACTAGAGCCACATGTGGGACATTTCTAAAAACTGAAGAATCTGGACAATACATATTTAGTAGTATTTCTCTGGTAAAACCTTCTCTGTTACAGAAAAAAATTGAATAAATTTGAAATTCAGCAGAAAAAATGAAATTTGCAAATTTCATTTCCACTTTGCTTTAATTCCTGTGAAATGCCTGAAGGGTTAAAAAACTTTCTATATGCTGTTTTGAATACTTTGAGGGGTCTAGTTTTTAAAATGGGGTGTTTTATGGGGGTTTCTAATACATAGGCCCCTCAAATCCACTTCAGAACTGAACTGGTACCTTCAAAAAAAGGCTTTTGAAATTTTCTTAAGAATATGAGAAATTGCTGTTTATGTTCTAAGCCTTGCAACGTCCAAGAAAAATAAAATAATGTTCAAAAAACGATGCCAATCTTAAGTAGACATATGGGAAATGTGAACTAGTAACTATTTTGGGTGGTATAACCGTCTGTTTTTCAAGCAGATGCATTTAAATTCTGAAAAATGCTATTTTTTGTAAATTTTCTCTAAATTTTGCAATTTTTCACAAATAAAGACTGAATATATCGACCAAATTTTACCACGAACATGAAGCCCAAAGTGTCACGAGAAAACAATCTCAGAATCGCTTGGATAGGTTTAAGCATTCCGACGTTATTACCACATAAAGTGAAATATGTCAGATTTGAAAAATGGGCTCTGAGCCTTAAGGCCCAAACTAGGCTGCGTCCTTAAGGGGTTAAAATGGGCTAGACTAGTCAATATATTCCTAAAGATACCAGGCTAACCAGGTAGGTAAAGACTAGATAAGGGTACCAATAATGTGTAATGATCCACCTAAGGCCTTATTTACACGAGCGTGTGCGTTTTGCACGCGCAAAAATAGCATCATTTTGCGCGCGTTGCAGTTCCGTGTGTCATAAGTGTTTGGTGCGTGGCTGCTTGATTTTCACGTATATGCCATCCTTATGACACACGGTTTTGATGTTTAGAAAAAGAAATGAAGGAAGTGCTTTTATTTTTTACTTCATTTCTTTATCTACTGTTGCACGAATCACGCGCGACACACGGAAGTGCTTCCGTGTGCTGCGCGTGATTTTCACGCACCCATTGACTTCAATGGGTCGTGATACGCGGTAAACCGGCCAAGTATAGGAAATGTCATGAGTTTTACGCAGCAAACGCAAACGCTGCGTGAAAATCACAGACTGTCTGAACGCCCACATTGACTAACATAGGTCCGTGCGACGCGCATTATTTTCACACGCGTATCATGGACGTAAAACACGTTCGTGTAAATAAGGCTTAAGGTTTAATTATTGTAGCATTTCCCCAGATATCTAGCTAAAAATATAGAACACCTGTCCTACCTGGACTAAATAGCAAAATGTGTATTCACATTAAGTAGAGATTTGATACCTAGCAGAGTGTGCATTCACACTCAATAGCGAAAAAGAAACACCTAAGACACTCTGCATTCACACTAAATAGCAAAAAAGCAACACCTAAGACACAGTGTGCATTCATACTGAAATGAGCACCAGCACGTATGGGTAGTGTGCATTCACACTCATAGATAACAGCGCAGCGCAGCACCTATCCTATAGCAATAGTGTGCATTCACACTTGACAGAGATTGCACACCCAAAACAATGAATTTGAACACCTAACTCGTTTCTGCATCCTTAGTTTGTATAGGACGTTTCTTCAGAGGTGTATAGCGAGACAGGGCAGATTAGCACATCAATTTCCTGTGCAATATTATCAAGACACCCTGTGTCTGCTAGAACTTTACTCTAACAGCACGGTTCTGGTATCTGACCGCCTAGCAGAGTCAAGGTAAAGATGGCTACATCCGTATACACTGATGTACTCCGCACATCTTACGTATACCCTGATGTACTCATCAGAATAGCCTGGGTTTGGGAGAGTTAAAGGTACTTTAAGAATCCAGCCTCGGAGTCCAAATCAGAATATTGATGCATTGAGAGAGAACACACACAGAAAAGTGCTTCAGTATCTCATGTGGTATTCTCTGAAGAACCACTCCTCGCTCAGTTTATTCATACAGGACAAGATGCCAAACAGAGATAACATACAAAAGCCAATAGTAGACACACATGAGTACAGCTTTATTGCAGTTGTATCCTAACCAATTAGGTTTAAGTTCGCCTTTGGTACACACATACATGTAGGACAAAGACACAGCCTGTGGAAAAAACCTGAGCCGCCACCTTTGCAAAAAAACAAGTTAGATTGAACTTTCAACTTTCCTTGAGGTTCTATACATCTAAGGCCTCATGCACACTTCCATCACTGTTTTCACGGCCGTTTTTGGAGCAGTGTGGTTCTCGTGTTGTACTCCGTGTACACTTCCGTGTTTCCGTTTCCGAGCGCCGCGCATGGTACTCACTGTCCAGCGGTAGTCACTGTCCAGAGTGCTGAAAGAGTTACGCTGGATAGAGAGAACGGCCTGCACTGATCGGCAGTAACTCTTTCAGCACCCTGGACAGTGACTACCGCTGGACAGTGAGTACCATGAGTGGCGCTCACAATATAGATTTCTAAAGTTTCCTTCAAAAACCCCAACTCAGAAAAAAATAAGTTTATACTTACCCAGAACTCCCTGCTTCGTTCTCCAAGCCGGCCTCCTGGGATAATGCTTCATCCCATGTGACCGCTGCAGCCAATCACAGGCTGCAGTGGTTACATGGACTGCCGCGTCATCCAGGGAGGTTGGACTGGATGTCAAAAGAGGGACACGTCACCAAGACAGGCTACCCCTTCTCTCTATCCAGCACTGATCAGCAGCCTCTTCTCTCTATCAGTGCTGGATAGAGAGAAGGGGCTGCCGATTAGTGCAGTGCAATATCTCTCTCTCCGTGTACTTCTGCCCGTCTGGCCATTGCTAGGCAACGGATCCGTCACACACGGACGGCACAAGGATGCTTTCCGTGTGCCTTCAGTTTTTTTGACGGACCTATTGACTTGTATGGGCCCCACGGTCACGGAATCGGTCACGGAATCTCAGACCAAAGTAGGACATGCTCTACTTTTGTTGGAAAGGAACAACGGGACCGTCAAAAAAACTGAAGTGTGCATGGCCCCATTGAAATGAATGGGTCAGGGTGCTAGCCGTCAAAAAAAACGCTAGCACCCTGAAGGAAAAAATTGAAGTGGGCATGGGTCCTAATACACACATCTAATAATCATTAACTCTGTATCTCATTCTCAGTCTGATTATACAGGATAAACAACTTAACCCTTTGGTAACTTTCATATACTCCGCACAGATTACATATGCCCCCACATTATAAACTGACCTGTGGGGTCAAAATGCTTACTATACCCCTCGATAAATTCCTTGAGGGGTGTAGTTTCCCAAATGGGTTCACTTTTGGGTGTTTTCCACTGTTTCAGTCAGACAGGGGCTTTGGAAATGCGATATGGCACCCGATAACTATTGCAGCAAATCTTGAGCTCCAAAAGCCAAATGGTGCTCCTTTCCTTCTGAGCTCTTCCGCATGTCCAAACAGCAGTTTATTACCACATATGGGGTATTGCAGTAATCGGGAGAAATTGCTTTTCAGATTTTGGGGTGTTTTTTGTACTTTATGCTTTGAAAAAATGTAAAATTTCTAAGTTTTATTGGAAAAAAATATATATTTATATTTTTACCGCCTCATTCCACTAAATTGGGCAAAAAAATCTGTGGGGTCAAAAGGCTCACTATACACCTTGATAAATTCCTTAAGAGGTGTAGTTTGCCAAATGGGGTCACTTTTGGGGGTTTCCACTGATTTGGTTGCACAAGGGCTTTGCAAATGCAATATGGCGCAGCTAACCATTCCAGCAAAATTTGAGCCTCAAAAGCCAAATGGTGCTCCTTCCCTTCTAAGCCCTGCCGTGGGTTCAAACAGCCGTTTATTACCACATATGGGGTATTGCCATAATCGGGAGAAATTGGTTTTTGTAAATGTTGGGGTGTTGTTTGTCCTTTATGCCTTGTAAAAATTGAAAATGTCTACGTTTTATTGTAAAAAATTTAGATGTTCATTTTCATGGCCTCATTCCACTAAATTCAGCAAAATTATCACTATACCCCTTGATAAATTCCTTGAGTGGTGTAGTTTTCCAAATGGTGTATTTTTTGGAGTGTTTCCACTGATTTGGCCCCACAAGACCTCTTCAAACCTGGCATGGTACCTAAAATATATTCTAATAAAAAGAAGGCCCCAAAATTCTCTAGGTCCTCCTTTGCTTCTGAGGCCTGTGTTTCAGTCCATAAGCACAGTAGGGCCACATGTGGGTTATTTCTAAAAACTGCAGAATCTGGGCAATAATCATTGTGTTTCTCTGGTAAAACCCTCTGTGTTACAGAAAAAAAAAAGGATTAAATATGAGTTTCTGCAAAAAAATTTTTTTACATTTCTCCCCTACATTGCTTTAATTCTTGAGAAACACCTAAAGGGTTAAGAAATTTCTTAATGCTGTTTTGAATACTTTGAGGGGCGCAGTTTTTAAAATGGGGTGATTTATGGGGGTTTATATTGTATGGGCCCCTCAAAGCCACTTCATAACTAAACTGGTCCCTGAAAAAATAGCTTTTTGGACTGTCTGCATGCCCCCATAGACTTACATAGGTCCGTACGACACGCGTGAAAAGTACGCGCAGCGCACAGACGTATATCACGCTCGTGTAAACGAGGCCTAAAGCTTATAGACTTCTATGGGTGCCATAATTTCGAACTGTACAACTCAGGGATAAAACAGAGCCGTAAAATTACTGTGTGCATGAGGCTTTATTATTCTGGGCTCCATAGGTAACCCTTAACATTTTTGTTTTTGTGTAGAGCAATGACAGTGCCACACTATACTTGTGTACAGCTTATGTTATGAAACCTATATAACAAGTACTTTATACATGTGGCTACATAAATTAATTAAGTTTTCAGGCCTCCAAAATAAAAAACAACTATATTTTATGTTTCTAGCTATTTAAATTGTTAATTTTAAATACAGCTATAAGTAGGTGGTACAATAAAACATGCAGGGTATTTTATTTTTATTCATGTGAATATGAAAAATAAATTAACTATCCTAATCTGATATTGTATATATAAAATCAAATGCTGTTCAACATGAAGCTATTTAAATCATCAATAAACTATACATTAGGATTTCCGATAACTGCATTATTATCATTATACAAATACCTAATGTTATAAAAATATTCAGCGCATAATACTCTTCTTCTAATAAATATACTTTTTATTACATTAAATTCTGCACTGATCAAACTGATTTAAGAGTTTCCAATGCAGAAATGATGATTAAAGAACCTGATGTTATCAGTTTTTCCAACCTGCTGTCAGTGTAGGCTGTAATTAGAGATGAGCGAACCGGGACAACCGAACCCGGTTTCGGTCCGAACTTCCGGTAAAGTTCGGTTCGCAGCGAATCCGAACTTCACCGGGTTCGGCCGAACCCGTTTTGACCGAACCCGGTCAAAAACATTATACAAATCGGGAGCCACTTATCTCTATCAATCACTGATAGAGAAAAGAGGCTGCTGATTAAAAATAAAATAAAAAGCATTTCATACGTACCCGGTCGTTGTCTTGTTGACGAGTCCCTCTTCTTCCTCCAGTCCGACCTTTTCTGACGCGGCAGCCTGTGATTGGCTGCAGAGGCCTCTGCAGCCTGTGATTGGCTGCAGAGGCCGCGGCAGCCTGTGATTGGCTGCAGCGCTCACAAGGCTGCATCGTCATCAAGGAATGTCGGGCCGGATGTCGAGAGGGACGCGTCACCAAGGCAACGGCCAGGAGACCGGACTGGAGGAAGCAGAAAGTTCTCGGTAAGTATGAACGTCTTTTTTTTTACAGGTACTGTGATCGGTAGTCACTGTCCAGGGTACTGAAACAGTTACTGCCGATCAGTTAACTCTTTCAGCACCCTGAACAGTGACTATTTAGTGTATGTGCACACACACTAATTACGTCCGTAAATGACGGACGTATTTCGGCCGCAAGTACCGGACCGAACACAGTGCAGGGAGCCGGGCTCCTAGCATCATACTTATGTACGATGCTAGGAGTCCCTGCCTCTCTGCAGGACAACTGTCCCGTACTGTAATCATGTTTTCAGTACGGGACAGTAGTTCCACGGAGAGGCAGGGACTCCTAGCATCGTACATAAATATGATGCTAGGAGCCCGGCTCCCTGCAGGGTGTTCGGTCCGGTACTTGCGGCCGAAATACGTCCGTCAATTACGGACGTAATTAGTGTGTGTGCACATACCCTTACTGACGTCGCCTAGCAACGCTGCCGTAATGACGGGTGCACACCTGTAGCCACCCATCATTACGGGGCCTCATGCACACGACCATAAAAACACCCGTTATCACGGGTCGTAATTACGACCCGAAATAGCGGGCCCATAGACTTCTGTTAGCCACGGGTACCTTCCCGTTTTCTCACGGGAAGGTGCCCGTGCCGTTAAAAAGATAGAACATGTTCTATTTTTTTATTTTACGGGCCGTGCTCGTAATTACGACTCGTAAGTACGAGCACGGCCGGCCGGCCACGGGCAGCTGGCCGCTTTTGCGAACCGTGCTGTCATTATAATTATAGCAGCACGGCCCGTAAAATAGAACATGTTCTATTTTTTTAACGGCACGGGCACCTTCCCGTGAGAATACGGAAAGGTACCCGTGGGTAACAGAAGTCTATGAGCCCGTTATTGCGGGTCGTAATTACGACCCGCAATAACGGGTGTTTTTACGGTCGTGTGCATGATGGGAGCACGGCTCGGAAAAACGAACGGCTGCCCGTGCTCATCTCCTGAAATAATCTGTGCTGCCTTAAACTCTGTGGACAGGTCAGGATCCTGTTTCTTTTAAATGCTGCTAGGGAACCCGCTCGATCCACTATATAAGGCTACGCTACAGTGCAGCATTTAAAAGAAACAGGATCCTGACCTGTCCACAGAGTTTAAGGCAGCACAGAGTATTTCAGGAGATGAGCGTGCAGATTCAGTGCTGTTGTGAACTCTGCTCTTACCATTACGTAGCTCTCAGTCTGTTATCTCTCCTCCACTCCTGTCCTCAAGAACACCTTCACATGATTGGCAAGTCACCACGTAATGGTAAGAGCAGAGTTCACAGCAGCACAGAGTATTTCAGGAGATGAGCGTGCGGATCTTGTGCGTGGTGGTGACTTGCCAATCATGTGAACGTGTTATAGAGGACAGGAGTGGAGGAGATGTAACAGACTGAGCTACGTAATGGTAAGAACAGAGTTCACAGCAGCACAGAGTATTTCAGGAGAGGAGCGTGCAGATTCAGTGCTGCTGTGAACTCTGCTCTTACCATTACGTAGCTCAGTCTGTTACCTCTCCTCCACTCCTGTCCTCAATAACACCTTCACGTGATTGGCAAGTCACCACCCCGCACAAGATCCGCACGCTCATCTCCTGAAATACTCTGTGCTGCTGTGAACTCTGCTCTTACCATTACGTGGTGACTTGCCAATCATGTGAAGGTGTTCTGGAGGACAGGAGTGGAGGAGAGGTAACAGACTGAGAGCTACGTAATGGTAAGAGCAGAGTTCGCAGCAGCACTGAATCTGCACGCTCATCTCCTGAAATACTCTGTGCTGCCTTAAACTCTATGGACAGGTCAGGATCCTGTTTCTTTTAAATGCTGCACTGTAGCGCAGCCGTATATAGTGGATCGAGCGGGTTCCCCAGCAGCATTTAAAAGAAACCGTGTTTGTGTATGTGTGTGTTTGTGTATATATGTGTGTTTGGGTATGTGACTTTGTCTGTTTTTGTTTTTATATGTGTGTGTGTATATATGGGTGTGTTTGTGTATATGTGTTTTGTGTATATGTTTGTGTATATATGGGTGTATTTGTGTATATGTTTGTGTGTAGATGTTTGTGTGTGTTTTTGTATATGTGTATATGTGTGTATATGGGTGTGTGTTTGTGTGTATATATGGGTGTGTTTGTGTATATGTGTTTGTGTATATGGGTGTGTGTTTGTGTGTATATATGGGTGTGTTTGTGTATATGTGTTTGTGTATATGTGTGTTTGGGTATGTGTGTTTTTGTTTGTATATGTGTTCGTGTATGTGTGTATAACTGTGTGTGTGTGTGTTTGGATATGTGTGTTTTTGTTTGTATATGTGTGAGTTCGTGTATATGTGTGTGTTTGTCTGTTTATGTGTGTGTGTATATCTTGTTGTGTTTGTGTATATATGTGTGTGTCTGTGTATGGTTGTTTGTTTGTGTGTGCGTGTATATATGTGTGTAGGTGAGTAGAAGTATTGGTATTGTTCACATTGATAACTGTTTTTTTATGTTGTTGCAGATTTTGATGTACCGATTGGACTACATCTACGATTCGTTGGACTACTGCGTAGATCTGCGTTTTTTCAAATTTTAATAAAATGGTTAACGAGGGTTTTGTTGGGGATTTCTTATTTCAATAAAAAAGAATTGTCTTTGTGTTTTTTTTTTCAAACTTTATTAGTGCCTAGATAATGGCAGTTGGCTGATTGACAGCGTCCATTATTAAGGCGGTACTTAGTGTTAGCCGGTGCAGAGGCTAGCACTAACCACCCATTATTACCCCGGTACCCACCACCACCAGGGGTGCCGGGAAGAGCTTGGTACGATCCAGTACCCAACCATCTGTTGTGATGGTCGGGTACTGGGGCGGCCGTAGGCTGGTATTATGAGGCTGGGAAGGGCCAAAATCAGTGGACCTTCCCACCCTTGTAATGCTAGGCTGCTGCTGCTGTGTTGTATCGGGCTGGTTATAAAAATGGGGGGGACCCCCACGTCGTTTTTTTTTGGAATTTAACAAATTTAGCAATAGACGGGTCCCCCACATTTTTAATAACCAGCCATATACAAGGCCGCAGCAGTCTGGCATTACATGGGTGGGAAGGGCCACTGGTTTTGTCCATTCCCAGGCTAATAACACTGTGTTGTATGTGGCTGGTTATGATAAATTGGGTGGAACCCCATGTCTTTTTTAAAAAAAAAATGTAAATAAATAAATAATTTAAAAAAATGACGTGGGGTCCCCCCCCACTTTTATAACCAGCCAGATACAACACAGCAGCAGCAGCCTAGCATTACAAGGGTGGGAAGGTCCACTGTTTTTGGCCCTTCCCAGCCTCATAATACCAGCCTGCGGCCGCCCCAGGGCCCGACCATCACAACAGATGGTCGGGTACTGGATGGTACCTGGCTCTTCCCGGCACCCCTGGTGGTTTTGGGTACCGGGGTAATAATGGTGGTTAGTGTTAGCCTCTGCACCGGCTAACACTAAGCCTCGCATTAGTAATGGATGTTGTCACTCAGACAGCGGCCATTACTAAAGTGGTAATAATAAAATTTGAAAAGAAAAAGACAAAGATATAGATAAAATATTTTATTGAAATAAAGCACCCCCAACACAACCCTCATTAACCATTTTATTGTAGAAAAAAAACCGTCATCGAAGTAGTCCTCGAAACCGACGTAGTCCAAACACCAAACCTGTAAAAAAATAAAATAATGAAATAAAACATGTTGTAGGCTTAGATTCAGTTTAATGTGTGATACTGACTGTTATACCATGTATAGAAGCCTGCCGCGAAGTTGACTTAGATACAGGGCGCCAGCAGACAGTATCATACATGGCCATACAGACATATATACATGCAAACTATCATACATACATGCATACACACACACATGAAAACATACATACATACAAACAAACATGCAAAGATACATACATACATATATACAAGCATGCACAAATATACATGCAAACATAAATACATGCAAACATAATTACATACATGCACATATATAAACATACATGCAAACATACATGCAAAAATAAAAACATGCAAACATACATACATGCACATATATACATACATACATGACAACATACATACAAACATACATGACAACATACATACATGCAAACATACATACATGCAAACATACATACACACATGCAAACATATATACATGCAAATATACATACAAACATGCACATGTATACATACATGCCAACATACATGCAAACATACATGCACATATATACATACATACATGACAACATACATACATGCAAATATACATACATACACACATGCACATATATACATACCAACATACATGCACATATATACATACATGACAACATACATACATACATGACAACATACATACATATATATATATATATATATACACACATGCAAATATACATACATTCATGCAAACATACATGCAAACATACATACAAATATACATACACACATGCACATATATACATACATGACTACATACATACATACATACATGACAACATACATGCAAAAATACATACATGCAAATATATACATGCAAATATACATACAAACATGCACATATATACATACATGCCAACATACATGCAAACATACATGCACAGATATACATACATACATACATGCCAACATACATACATGCCAAAAAATAATAATAATACGTTCATACTTACTTTCCTCCTGTCCGGCCTCCAGCGATGACGTTTCATTCATGTCGCCGCTGCAGCCTGTGATTGGCTGCAGAGGCGGTCACGTGGGATGAAGCGTCATCCTGACGTGCGTGACCGCCACTACAGCCTGTGATTGGCTGCAGCGGCGAAAGGGATGAAACGTCATCGCTGGAGGCCGGACAGGAGGAAAGTAAGTACGAACGTATAATTTTTATTTTTTTATTACATTTAAATGGTATTTTCCGCGCGCCGAGCATGTACTGTGAAGGTTGCTGAAAGAGTTAGTGCAGCCCATTAACTCTATCAGCACCCTGGACAGTAGCATGCTCGGCGCACGTAAGTGACAGGTTCGGTCAGAACTAGTTCGGTCCGAACCGAACTTTTTTGTGAAATTCGGCGAACTAGCCGAACCGAACTTTTGATAAGTTCGCTCATCTCTAGCTGTAATATATATTTTGAATTCCATTACATTTAAAGCCTGGCCATTTTTATTTAATATGCATATTCTTTGAGGCTATGTTGGCATTATTCCCTCGAATACATTACAATGTGAAAGTATTAAATATATTGATTTATCATTTATAATGCTTAGATGATCTATAGAAATTAATTCTGGATACTGTCCAGATCGCCAATAACTTTGACACTATTGAATACGATCCAATGATCTCATTCTAATTAATCTGAAATATGTATTGCAATTTTGCAGAAAAGAAAGATCAAACAGACAATTTGAATAGTCTATATTATATGAATGTTGAAAATATTATTTATTTGAGAAGAAACACAATGACCTGTGACAGCAAAGCTAAAATGATTGATTTATCATTTTTCCCAGAATGATTGATATCTACAACATAATTAGTCTTAATTTTCTAATAGCAAAATTCCACTTTTTTTTTTTTACAACATTTCACAGTTCAAATGTAAGTAATTATTTATTTTTTCTAATAATTCAAATTTCTGATAGTTTTGTTTGGCTAGACAGTGGTTTGGCTATATTCGCTGTTCAACCCATGGCCTAACATGTTAGTTCTACCTGTCTAACTGTAATCATCCACAATGCACTTCTCTCTGGTAAAAGCAATCCAGCAGAAATATTATTATTATTATTTTTTTTTGTGAATGACCAATTAAACTGCATGCAATTCAAAACTGACACAAGGTGAGTAATATTATTTGCAAAGCTAATTACGCTTAAACTGTAGAATATTGACAGGTCCTTTGACAATAAGCTGATCATAAAGTGTCCCACTGCTAGGAACCCCCAACGATCAGCTATAATCTGTGGGGATACCTGGCAGTAAGCATTCAAATTTCCTGTAGCGCAACCACAGGAGAAACTAAGCATTACATGAATATTCTAAAAACCCCTTTAACTTCAGTATAACAAAAACATATTAAAGGAAATGTGTTGCGAATTAAAAAAAAATTCAAGCAAGTTACTTATTTTTATTATATTGTTTTAGGGGTATTTTTGTATTTTTTTTTTCTTCCACAAGGTAGGAAGTATTATAAATTAAATAATAATTTGACATGTTTTCCTATGTGGGCCACAAGAGGGAGAACTTCCCAGAATTACAGCAAGGTTAATCAGGCAAAGCGACAGGACTCACAGCTGCTGTAAATGTGGGAGGGAGACTCACCCCCCTCCCAATTTTGGCTACCAGCCAGGAAAAGGTGTCTTCAAATAGTCAACCAGTGTCCAACTGCCATTTTTTAAGAGATTGTACAAAGCTAGATGGCAGAGCTCTTGAACACACCAAAAGGCTAAAAGGTATGTGCACACACAAAATCAAAAATGTCTGAAAATATGGAGCGGTTTTCAAGGGAAAACAGCTCCTGATTTTCAGGCGGTTTTTTTAGCCACTCACGTATTTCGCAGCGTTTTTTATGGCCATTTTTGGAGCTGTTTTTCCATAGTCAATGAAAAATGTCTCCAAAAACGTCTCAAGAAGGGACATGCACTTCTTTTTCGCGGCTGTTTTTTTACGCGGACTTAACTCCTATGCCCTGTAGCTGCCCTATTACATCTGTGTATGTTAAAGGGCTGGTATAATGGTGGATTTCACTTGCTTGTGTCACCCACCATTACTACCTCCTTTATAAACAGGGTCACTAGGGTTATGCCTAGTTCCCCTACCTTTTCCTTATACTAACGTTAATCTACTTGCTTTGCTACTACATAAGTGTATACGACTGAGTAAATACAATTGTATAGTAAATAAAGGTAATATTTATTAACATACAGTAATCACTCTCATATATAAAATACAGTAACTAAACAGGGTTATGCCTAGTTCCCCTACCTTTTCCTTATACTAACGTTAATCTACTTGCTTTGCTACTACGTAAGTGTATACGACTGAGTAAATACAATTGTATAGTAAATAAAGGTAATATTTATTAACATACAGTAATCACTCTCATATATAAAATACAGTAACTAAACAGGGTTATGCCTAGTTCCCCTACCTTTTCCTTATACTAACGTTAATCTACTTGCTTTGCTACTACGTAAGTGTATACGACTGAGTAAATACAATTGTATAGTAAATAAAGGTAATATTTATCAACATACAGTAATCACTCTCATATATAGAATACAGTAACTAAACAGAACACAGTAAGTGATCACAGTATAGTATCAGTATACCCCAATACATATAACAAGCTAATATATACTGAGTATACTCACACTATACGTGGTACAATATGAACATGGTATCACAATCCTAATTATACCACCACCCACTTCCCTACTCATACATAGAAGTTACGTTACAACACAATACACATTTATATGCTTACTGTTTCTGTCCCACTCCCATCTAGCAATAACTATCCCTGTACAGTAAGGGTTAATCAGGTAACAGGGACAGCAAGGATTAACTTAAAAACTCAAGAGGAAAAAGGGATAACAAGGGGAATGGGTTGCTGTATACCAGGGGATAGCAGGTACTGCAGGGCTAGCAAGTTACTGCAGGGGTTACTTAGGGATAACTATGGTTACTGCAGAGGTTACTCAGGGCCGCAAGGGGTAGTAGGGGAACTCAGAACTGCAAGGGTTACTTAGGGAATTCAGGGCTACAAGGGTTAACAGGGTATGGGAATGTGCAGGTGATGAGCTGGATAGAAAGGGTTACTTAGGGTGTATAGGGGAGAAGATACTTAGCGGTTCATGTGGTCTGAAGGTGGTGTGGTCTCTCAGGAAGGGCAATGAGGCAAGAGCAGACCAGGAGGGAAGGGGCTTCCGCTGGGAGCCGGGTAGCAGGAAAAGAGAGAGAACTGTGGGACTGTTTGTCCTTTTAACCCCCCCGCCCGTGCACATCTGTGTGACATCACATGTTCATGCACGTGCAAGGGGGGAGGGCATGGGCCTCATGGAATCTCATTACCTCATGAGGGGGATGGAAGCAGTTGGAACTTCCTGCTTCCTGAAATGCATTGGATGTATCGAATGTACTTGTAATGGCAGGAAGGAGGTGAAGGGGAAGTGAGCCCTAATCTACCCACCGCCCTGTCCCTGCCTACTTGCAACGACCCGCCCTAGGCGACGAGGTACAACTGGGCGGCGGTCCCTACGCTGGCTAAGTGCACGGGAAGACAAACAGGGAACACGCAAGGGAAGGGGCAGTAGCCACGGAACGCCACGAGGAAACGGGGCGGCGAACGAACAGTCAGGACCAGGACGAAGTGAGTACACCCGAGCGGGCACGGAGACAGAAGCAAGCCAGGGGCAAAGCAAAGCAGGTCGAGCAGAACTGCAGCAAGGCAGAAGCACGGCAGAAGCAGGCTGGAGCAAGCAGCAGTGGGGCCAGGAATCCAAAAGAATTACAAGCACTGAGGGAGAGCACAGGGCAGGTAATAAAGGGCAGGGGGCGGAGCTAACTCCGACAGACCAGGCCGCGATAGGCTCTCCCACTCCTGAGCCTGCCACCCTGGTTGGTGGGAGATGGTGTCAGTCGAACAGGTCTGGCCTCAGGTGTGGATTGATTAATCCCAGGAGTATAGCTAGATGAAGTACCTGGCAGATCCCTAACAGTACTCCCCCTTTTATGAGGGGCCACCGGACCCTTACTAAGGGGACCCGGTTTAGTGGGGAAGAGGAGGTGGAACCTCCTGATCAATACCCCAGCGTGAACATCACGGGCAGGTACCCAAGTCCTCTCCTCCGGCCCGTATCCTCTCCAATGGACCAGGTACTGGAGGGAGCCCTGGACCATCCTACTGTCCATAATCTTGGCCACCTCGAATTCCACCCCTTCAGGGGTGAGAACGGGAACAGGAGGTATCCTCGAGGGGGACCAGGACGGGGAGCAGCGTTTAAGGAGGGAGGCATGGAAGACGTCATGTATGCGAAAGGATGGGGGGAGCTCCAGACGGAAGGATACAGGGTTGAGGACTTCAATGATCTTATAAGGTCCAATAAATCGGGGAGCAAACTTCCTGGACGGGACCTTAAGGCGCAAGTTCCTGGACGACAACCAGACCAAATCCCCGACGACAAACCGGGGGTTAGCAGAACGTCTACTATCCGCCTGAATCTTTTGTGCGCTCTGGGACGCCTCTAGGTTCTTCTGAACCTGGGCCCAGACAGTGCACAGTTCCCGATGAACCTCCTCTACCTCAGGATTATTGGAACAACCAGGGGAGACGGAGGAGAACCTTGGGTTAAACCCGAAATTACAGAAAAACGGGGAGACCCCTGACGAGTTACTGACCCGGTTATTCAGGGAAAATTCAGCAAGGGGAAGGAATGAGACCCAATCGAATTGACAGTCAGAGATGAAACACCTTAAATATTGTTCCAGGGATTGGTTGGTCCTTTCCGTTTGGCCATTAGTTTCGGGATGGAAGGCGGAGGAGAAGGACAGATCAATCTCCAACTTTTTACAAAAAGCTCTCCAAAATAAGGAAACAAATTGTACCCCTCTGTCAGAAACGATATTGACTGGGGCCCCATGGAGACGCAGGATGTGTTTCACAAACAAGGAAGC
This sequence comes from Rhinoderma darwinii, assembly GCF_050947455.1. NCBI lineage: Eukaryota > Metazoa > Chordata > Amphibia > Anura > Rhinodermatidae > Rhinoderma > Rhinoderma darwinii. The sequence continues at coordinate 98,403,962 of NC_134692.1, forward strand.
TAACGTCTTGGCGTTAGGTAGCTTCTTAAGGGGCACAAAGTGGCACATCTTGCTGAAGCGGTCGACTACCACCCACACCACCGACTTGCCCTGAGATGGAGGCAAATCGGTGATAAAATCCATGGAGATATGGGTCCAAGGTCTCTGGGGGATGGGCAAGGAACGTAGTAGGCCCGCAGGTCGGGACCTAGGGGTTTTGGACCTAGCGCAAACCTCACAAGCGGCGACGTAAGCCCTAACATCTTTAGGCAACCCAGGCCACCAATAGTTTCTGGTAATGAGGTGTTTGGTGCCCAAGATGCCAGGATGACCAGATAGAGCGGAGTCATGGTTTTCCCTGAGTACCCTCAGCCGGTATTGCAGGGGAACAAACAGTTTGTCCCCAGGGACGTTCCCGGGAGCTGCACCCTGATCAGCCGCGATATCAGAAGCTAAATCAGAATCCGTGGCAGAGACGATTATACCAGGGGGTAAAATACAAGCAGGATCCTTCTCGGAAGGAGGATTGGCCATGAAACTACGTGACAGAGCGTCAGCCTTAATATTCTTGGACCCAGCCCTATAGGTAACCAAGAAATTAAATCTGGTAAAGAATAGTGCCCACCGAGCTTGTCTAGGATTAAGCCTCCGGGCCGATTCTAGGAAAACCAGATTCTTGTGATCCGTAAGGACCGTTACCTGGTGTCTGGCCCCCTCCAGGAAGTGCCGCCACTCCTCAAAAGCCCATTTAATGGCTAGAAGTTCGCGGTTGCCAATATCATAGTTACTCTCCGTGGGCGAAAACTTCCTAGAGAAGTAAGCACAGGGGCGGAGATGGGTGAGGGAGCTGGTACCCTGGGACAAGACGGCCCCCACTCCCACCTCGGAAGCGTCAACCTCCACAATAAATGGCTCCTCTTGGTTGGGCTGAATCAGCACGGGGGCCGAGATAAAGCACTTCTTGAGAGTCTCAAAGGCCTGGACGGCCTCAGGGGGCCAATGGAGGACATCGGCACCCTTGCGGGTAAGGTCCGTAAGAGGCTTAGCGACGACCGAGAAGTTGGCAATAAATCTCCTGTAATAGTTGGCGAACCCTAAAAAACACTGTAACGCCTTAAGGGAGGCAGGTTGGACCCATTCCGCCACAGCTTGAACCTTGGCAGGGTCCATGCGGAATTCATGAGGAGTGAGGATTTGCCCTAAAAATGGTATCTCCTGTACCCCAAAGACACATTTTTCAGTCTTAGCAAACAGATTATTCTCCCGAAGGACCTGGAGCACCTTCCTGACATGCTCCACGTGGGAGGACCAGTCCTTGGAAAACACCAGTATGTCATCAAGGTACACAACAAGAAAATTACCCAGGTACTCTCTCAGGATTTCATTAATAAAATTCTGGAAGACAGCAGGGGCATTACACAACCCAAAGGGCATGACCAGGTATTCGAAATGACCCTCGGGTGTGTTGAACGCAGTTTTCCACTCATCCCCCTCTTTGATGCGGATAAGGTTATATGCCCCCCTAGATCGAACTTAGAAAACCATTGGGCTCCCTGAACCTGATTAAAAAGATCCGGAATCAAAGGAAGTGGGTACTGGTTCCTTACGGTGACTTTATTCAGGTTACGATAGTCAATGCACGGCCTAAGACCACCATCCTTCTTCCCCACGAAGAAGAAGCCAGCACCTACAGGAGAAGTCGAGGGGCGAATGAAACCCTTGGCCAGGCATTCTTGGATATACACCCTCATCGCTTCACGTTCAGGACATGAAAGATTAAATATCCTACCCTTAGGAAGCTTGGCACCAGGCACCAAATCGATAGCGCAATCGTAATCTCTATGGGGGGGCAACACCTCGGAGGCCTCCTTAGAAAACACATCGGCGAAGTCCTGAACAAACTCAGGAAGCGTGTTTACCTCCTCCCGGGGAGAAATAGAGTTAACAGAAAGACATGACATAAGACATTCATTACCCCATTTGGTGAGATCCCCAGTATTCCAATCAAATGTGGGATTATGCAACTGCAACCAGGGAAGGCCTAAAACCAGATCAGACGATAATCCCTGCATCACCAGTACAGAGCACTGCTCCAAATGCATGGAGCCAACCAGGAGTTCAAAAACAGGAGTATGCTGAGTAAAATAACCATTAGCAAGGGGGGTTGAGTCGATTCCTACTACAGGGATAGGATAAGGTAAATCAATACAAGGCATCTTTAGAGACATAGCAAATTCCACAGACATGATATTAGCAGATGAGCCAGAATCCACGAAAGCACTGCCCGTGGCAGACCGGCCAGCAAACGAGACCTGAAAGGGAAGCAAAATTTTATTGTGTTTCAACTTAAAGGGGAAATACCTGTGCGCCCAAGTGACCTCCCCGATGATCACTTAGGCGCGGAAGTTTTCCGGCTTCTTATTCTTGCGCCTGGGACAGGTGTTCAGTAGATGCTTGTCGTCCCCACAGTAGAAGCAGAGACCATTCATTCTGCGAAACTCCCTACGTTGTCGAGGGGACATGGAGGCCCCGAGTTGCATAGGTACCTCCGAGTCCTCCGTGGAGGGGCGAGGAGACGGGACCTCGGGGGGGATCGCAGAAAAGTCAGAGGGGTGCACACTGAAGCGTTCTAGCTGACGTTCCCTGAGACGTCGGTCAAGTCGTACTGCTAGGGCCATAACCTGGTCAAGGGAGTCAGGCGAGGGGTAGCTAACCAGCAGATCCTTCAGGGCGTCAGATAATCCTAACCTAAACTGGCACCTTAGGGCCGGATCGTTCCACTGAGAAGCTACGCACCACTTCCTAAAATCAGAACAGTATTCCTCAACCGGTCTCCTACCCTGACGTAAGGTCACCAGCTGACTCTCGGCTAAAGCAGTCCTGTCAGTCTCGTCGTAAATGAGTCCGAGGGCAGAGAAAAAACGATCAACAGAGGAAAGTTCAGGGGCGTCAGGAGCCAAGGAGAAGGCCCACTCTTGGGGCCCTTCCTGGAGTCGGGATATGATGATACCCACCCGCTGGTTCTCGGAACCTGAGGAGTGGGGCTTTAGGCGGAAATACAGTCTGCAACTCTCCCGGAAGGAGAGAAACGTCTTACGGTCCCCTGAAAACCGGTCAGGTAGCTTGAGGTCAGGTTCTAGAGGTGAGGTGAGGGGTACTACTAAAGCAGCGTCACCCTGATTGACCCTTTGGGCCGGGGCCTGGACCTGTAGGGAGAGGCCCTGCATCTGCTGGGTCAGGGTCTCAAGGGGGTCCATGATAGCGTCAGCGTAGGAGAAATGGTAGACTAGGTAAGGGCTTGTAATTATGTAATGGCAGGAAGGAGGTGAAGGGGAAGTGAGCCCTAATCTACCCACCGCCCTGTCCCTGCCTACTTGCAACGACCCGCCCTAGGCGACGAGGTACAACTGGGCGGCGGTCCCTACGCTGGCTAAGTGCACGGGAAGACAAACAGGGAACACGCAAGGGAAGGGGCAGTAGCCACGGAACGCCACGAGGAAACGGGGCGGCGAACGAACAGTCAGGACCAGGACGAAGTGAGTACACCCGAGCGGGCACGGAGACAGAAGCAAGCCAGGGGCAAAGCAAAGCAGGTCGAGCAGAACTGCAGCAAGGCAGAAGCACGGCAGAAGCAGGCTGGAGCAAGCAGCAGTGGGGCCAGGAATCCAAAAGAATTACAAGCACTGAGGGAGAGCACAGGGCAGGTAATAAAGGGCAGGGGGCGGAGCTAACTCCGACAGACCAGGCCGCGATAGGCTCTCCCACTCCTGAGCCTGCCACCCTGGTTGGTGGGAGATGGTGTCAGTCGAACAGGTCTGGCCTCAGGTGTGGATTGATTAATCCCAGGAGTATAGCTAGATGAAGTACCTGGCAGATCCCTAACAGTACTCCCCCCCCATCCCCCAGAGGGCAGAGATACACACCTAACTAATATCTGACATAGAAAACACTTCCCATTACAGTGTATGTGTCGTTAAGAGACACATACACAGATGAAATAAAAAATGGCAGCCCACAGTACATTAAAAAAAGTGCAAATTAAAAAAAAAAAACATTTTGTGAGAAAAAATTTAAGCAAATATAATATTTTATTAAATAAAAAACAATAAATTAATAAAAATCAAAATAATGACACCTTTCTTTTAAAGCTATATTTACACAACAGGGAAAAAAACGGCCACTAAAAATTGATTAACTGTCAGTTTTTCATGGCCGTTTTGCATTAGTGTGTTTCTAAATTTTCATACATTTCCCATCTGTCTGACCGTTGTTTAATGACCATTTGCCATCTATTTTTTTTGGCCGTTAAAAAAACGGATGTGCCATATAAGGTGCCATATTCCCCTTGTGCCCACATATAAAGTGCCAGTGTCCACAAAGATAGTGCCACAGTGCCCCTTCAGATTTTGCCACACACAGTGCTCATGTAGATAGCACCACAGTGTCTCCTGTAGATAGTGCCCACAAAGTGCCATAGTGCCCATGTAGATAATACCATACCCACATCTAGATAGCGCTCCACACCTGTCCTCTAGATAGTGCCACATCCCCCATGTAGATAGCGCTACACCCTCCCACTGTAGATGGTGCCATTGGCACTCCCGCTAGGAGAGGAATCCCCGGCCAGAGAGTTGCCAACACTCGCTGGTGATTCACTCCTGGAGGAGACCCTGACATCACTGTCCATATATGGACAGTAATGTCAAGGTCTCACACTAGCAGTGTAATACCCAGCAAGAGAGTTGCCGATGCTCTTGCAGGGGATTCCTGCATTGCAAAGCTCCTAACATTACTGTCCATAGATGGACAAAGACGACAAGGGCTTTCCCAAGACAGGAGTCCCCATAGTTGAACGCCCTGACATCACTGTCCAGATATGGACTGTGATGTCAGGGGCTTCCTAGGGATCAGCGCATAATCTAGCAATGTGCCGGGGAGTCCTCTTGTGTGGGTCAGGATCAGTTTTTAATGGGCGTCACAAGGATTGATTTCTGTAAAACAGCCATCAAAAACTGATCCATTGACTTCTGTGGGGGGCATCGGGCCATGAAAATGGCCAAAAATAGAAAATGTTCTAATTTTTGATGACCTGTATTCACGGTTCATTAAAAACCGGCCATGTGAATACACCCAAAAAACTGTACTGTACTGAAAACGGCCGTTTTTCACTGTCGTATGAATATAGCCTTAGACCTTATTCTCATTGGGATGGACCGGATCCCTCAATAGACTCAAATCTATGAGGGATACGTGAAGACGGGTCCTGCGCAAATGCAAATCGGCTGTGAAAAATGGCCGTTTTACACAGCCAATCTGACACCCGGTCGTGTGAATAAGCAAAAATGAAAAGTATAATAAAGTGTTTGTGATGAGTATGGTATGAGGTGAAACATGTGAAAGGGTACATCTAGGTTCACAAAAAGTTCATGGTCATACTCAGGGTATGTTCACACGCAGAGTCTAAAATGTCTCAAAATACGGAGCTGTTTTCAAGATAAAACAGCTCCTGATTTTCAGACGTTTTTTTGTGCCACTATCGATTTTTGCAGCGTTTTTTTATGGCCGTTTTTGGAGCTTTTTTCAATAGAGTCAATGGAAAACTACTCCAAACACGTCCCAAGAAGTGTCCTGCACTTCTTTTTCATGGCCGTTTTTTACACGTAAAAAAAAATGCCGCGAAATACGCTCTGTTGGAACAAACCGCCGTTTTCCCATTGAAATCAATGGGCAGATGTTTGGAGGCGTTCTTCCGATTTTTCGGCCGTTTTTCGAGAGTTTACGGCCCAAAAAATGGACGAAAATAGGCTGTGTGAACATACCCTTATTCCTAAAGTGGCACAATATCTTATAGAATATAAACTCATCAAAATGGATGCAAATAGAGTAATAAACTGGTTAATGTTATAAATTTAAAGGGGAATGCCAGTCAGATTTTACATGTTTCGGTCTTAAAATTTGTGTTTGTACCAAATAAAATATAGTGTTTTTCCTAAAAAAAATTCTACCTGGTAAGTATTGCCTATATTTTTGTCTGTACAAAGCGGTATAATACTTAGTTGTGCTATAGTAGAGATATTCTTATTAAAAATGATAGAATAAATTCACTAATCCAACAGTTTTGAGATTTTAGAACTGGGTTGATTTGCTGAACACTATTTGTATATATTTAATAAGAAATTTAAGATAGGGGTTGTGATATATGAGATTCAATACTTGCTGCTAATTTAACAGATTTTTAAAAATATGTATATAAACCATATATATGATATTTAACTTTGTGAGGTGCATGTCATCAAAAAAGTATTACAACTTTCATGTGTCAGAAATATGCTGTGTAGATTTCAGAAAATTATACATAACCACAAAATATGAAATCCTGCTATATTTCCTCTACATCATATCCTAAATTAGATTTTCTATAATACATGGATAAATCTACAGTAGTCGCTGTACAATATTTTACAAGTGTTTATAGTATTTTTTATCAATTAACAAAATGAAAAGTCAAAGAGCAGAACAGAAATATAAATCAACACAAAATGTACACCCTACATTTTTCCTTCTTACACCTCTCCACCATGGCTAATGGCATGCATTCAGCTTTCTAGTAGAGTTTTGTGATTCTGTTGTGTATTTTTCTATCTATTGTTTGACCCTAGCTACCGTACACCTGAACGATGTGCTCAGGGATTATTCTGGGCGTTCTGTACTTATTACTAGTTTACTCAGCACACCCCTGACTCGGCATTACAGACTGGGTGCACACCTTTATGGGTTCCAGATAATATACTGAGGTCATCATTTATTTTTTCTGCACATTGTTAGGTTGCCTATATGTACGTACCTTAGCACCTTGTACTTTTGGTGTATTTCACTTATACATTTATATTATATAATAATGTATACACTCAGTTTGGTATTCCTGGTCATTGGTGTGACTGTTATCTGATGCATATGCACACTTTGTTATATGCATATTTCGTTGCCATATTACTTTTGTCCAGATATGTTTTAACTGGTATTATCTGTGACATATCTACATATATAACATTTAACTAGTATGATCTGTTACATATATCTACACATACATATACATGGAGTGTAGTGTTTTTTTGTCTTAGAATAATTTTTCCATCTTGTATCTTTTGCACTTTCACATCTTTTTAACTGTGTTTTTTTATACTATTTGAAACGTCCACGGCCGCAGACCGTCGTTCCTACTCAACCCAGACGGCCGCGGCCATGGATCTGAGTGCTGGCCGGCATCTCCTTCCTAGGAGACACCAGCACTCACTTCCACTCCGCTCTGCAGTGTCTCGTAGGGTGCGCCCGCTCGTGCCTGGCGTTGTTTGTATTCCTATGTTAGTCTTGCAAATAGCCCCTTAGTCGTATCCTGTTCCCAGTGTTCCCGTGCCCTGCTACCTGTGTCCCGTGCAGTATTTGTTCCTGTGCCCTCTCTAGTGTTGGAGATTGTAAGATAAGATATACTTTATTGATCCCCGAAGGGAAATTAATAAGTCGTTTCATTGCTCCACAGAAACAATTAGACAGTAACAACGAAAAATGTGACATACAACAATAACACATGGATTACAATACATTAAGATTCATAAAATTGAATTAATTAAAAGCGAAAATCACATTACTGATCCAATTACAAAATAAACTTTCATTAACCCCTTCCCTCTTTGGCCACTTTTGACCTTCCTGACAGAGCCTCATTTTTCAAATCTGACATGTTTCGTTTTATGTGGAACTTCGGAATGCTTTCACCTATCCAAGCGATTCTGAGATTGTTTTCTCGTGACACATTGGACTTTATGTTAATGGGAAAATTTCCTCAATACATTCATACATCCTTTTATTTTTCTAGTACGTTACAAGGCTTAGAACTTTTAGCAGCAATTTCTCACATTTTCAAGAAAATTTCAAAAGGCTATTTTTACAGGGGCCAGTTCAGTTCTGAAGTGGCTTTGAGGGCCTTATATATTAGAAACCCCCAATAAGTCACCCCATTTTAAAAACTGCACCCTCAAAGTATTGAAAACAGCATTTAGAAAGTTTAACCATTTAGATGTTTCATAGGAACTAAAGCAAAGTACAGCTGAAATGTACACATTTCGTTGTTTTTTTTTGCAGCAATTCATTTTTAATCCATTTTATTGTAACAAAGAAAGTTTTACCAGAAAAATGCAACTCAATATTTATTGCCCAGATTCTGCAGTTTTTAGAAATATCCCACATGTGGCCCTACTGAACTTATGGACTGAAGCACCGGCCTCAGAAACAAAGGAGCACCTAGATGATTTTGGGGCCTTGTTTTTATTAGAATATAATTTAGGCACCATGTCTGGTTTGAAGGGCTCTTGCGGTGCCAAAACAGTAGAAACATCCCACAAGTGACCCATTTTGGAAACTACACCCCTTGAGGAAATTATCTAGGGGTATAGTGAGCATTTTGACCCCACAGGTTTTTTGCAGAAAGTATTGGAAGTGGGACGTGAAAATTAAAATCTAAATTTTTTCAAAGAAAACGTAGGTTTAGCTCATTTTTTTTCATTCCCACAAGGACTAAAGGAAAAATAGCACAACAAAATTTGTAAAGCAATTTCTCCCGAGTAAAGCAATACCCCACGTGTGGTCATAAATGGCTGTTTAGACACACGACAGGGCTCAGAACGGAAAGAGCACCAGTTGGAGTTTAAATTTAACCGGAATGGTTTGCGGAGGCCATGTCACATTTGCAAAGCCCCTAAGTGGCCAAAACAGTGGAAACCCCCCAAAAGTAACTCCATTTGGGAAACTACACCCCCAGAAAAAGAAGCAAGTCACGACCAAGTATTAGAAAAAATACAAACAGTCTTTATTAAAGTCAATTAGACACAGAGAAAACATATAACAATTATATATAGTAAAATGCGATGGACCCTCGAACGGAAACGGAATCCGAACATGACAGCAGAGTGGCCCCCAAGGTGTAACAATGGTCAAAAACTCCTATATACAGCTAAAGTGCATAAATACATAATAATGAGCAGGTGCTAGGCATGGTACGTTTGCACAGATGGACACATATGTATAATGTAAAAAATATATAAAGTGCAGTCCTTAAGTACATATAACATGCAAAGCAATATACCTACACTTACGCAGTAGAAGATGAATAGGAGATCAGGACCGGGAGAGGGGACCTCTGCTTAACCCGACGCGCGTTTCGCTGGTGCTTCATCAAGCAACTATTCGTTACCCAACTATTACTACAGATGGTCGGGTACTAGATCACTACCTGATTCCAGGGGTTTGTCACTTGTCAATATTTAGTATTTTTCATAAAATTACTGCTTACCAGTTTCGAACGAGGAGGATATATATATATATATATATATATATATATATACACATACATATATATATATATATACACACACACACACACACACACACACACACACACACACACACATATATAAACAGCACCATAAGCAAGCTCAGTACATAAATACGGCATTAGAACAAATCTCAGTGCATAAATACAGCACCACAGCAAAGCTCATTACATGAATACAACACCAGAACCAAGATCAGTGCGTGAATATAACACCAGAACAAAGCTCAGTACTTAAATACACCAGAATCAAGCTCAGTACATATGTACAACACCAGAATCAAGCTCATTACATGAATACAACACCCGAACAAAGTACATATAAACAGCACCATAATAACGCTGATACAATTGAGTGCAGGGGATCGGTCCTGCTGAAATAAATCTGTTGCATCTTCTGCTGGACGCACCATAATTGCTTACATAAGAGAACAACACCTGGAAAGTAACAAGTCAGATTATGGAACTTTAACACCTTTTTAAATTCTAGTCGATTGTTATCTATTTTTTTCTAGTAGCAGCTTTGGTTATTCTCTAATTACCTAAACTAAGTAACAGTCTATATCTCAGTTCTATTTGCATTGACCATAAATTGTTAAATAGTTAACAGAAGATTTAATTTCTGCCTGACTGTGTGGGATAGTATCGTTCATAGACAAAAACTGGCTGTCATCACAACAAATGTTGGATGAGTGAGTACTTCCATCACAAATGCTGGCACCTATTCGACACTGATTGAGTCTCATGCGCTTAAGGGATTTTTGCAGGGCTGAGTTTTCATGGTTGATATGTTTTTGGTCATTTGTCATAAAATCATTCCAAGCCACTGTTTACAAGGCTGAGTCTTTAATTACTGCGAAAGAGGACATTATTATATTTGATATATTTATTTGTTTAGGTTGATTGTAAATTATTTGCCTTATTTTATTACTTAATTAAAGCATGCAAATTCTGCAAAGTAAAACAACATTATCAGTAACATTAACCGTAAATTAGCAAATATAATTTTTTTCCACCAAAAACAAAGCTGTATAAGGGAAAGTTCATGCGGGGCAGATACGCTGCATAAATTCACACAGCATATCTGCCCCGGTGGCCGCAGGGAATTCCAAGCGAAAAGTCACACCAAATTGTGGTGCAGCTGCGGAAAACTGCAACATTTAGCCGGCCTGCTGGCAGGTCGGCCTCCTGGGATGACGTTTCATCCTAGGAGATCGCTGAAGCCTCTGATTGGCTGCAGCGGCGGTCACAAGGGATGAAACGTCATCCCAGGAGGCTGGGCCTGCAGAACATGAGAGGTAATTATAAGGTGTTTTTTTTTCCTAAGTTGCGATTTTTGTGGAGTAATCGCTACGATTCCGCCGAAAAAACGTCATTCTTTTTTTTTTATCTTTCAATTTTGATTGAAATTTTTTCAAAAGACGTGATAATATAAAAACAAGATACTAAAAATGAATAGCATACATCAATACAGAAAGGGCAGCAATAAGAATAAATTGCTGACCTCCAAACAGAGGAAATAAAACAGAATAATCCAGAAACGAAGGAATCAGGAAGGGAAAAGATTAGGAGGGGAGGAAAAGAAGTCCAGAGATATATATCTCATACACATCATTCGCTAAAGTTTTGGGTCCAGGGTTCCCAAAAAGCAACAAAGGATGAACATCTGTTTTGTCTTAGGTAAAAAAAAGTCGTTCATATATGCAATGCATTGACACCATGTTTGTCCCCTCAGTACATGTAAGGGACGCAGAAGATTTCCAAGCTTTGGCTATGAGAAGCTTCTCGGAAAGCAGAATAGAGCAAACTAAACGTCTAAATTCTATGGGTATCTCCTCCACACCCAACGACAGCAGTGCCAGTGCAGGATTTTTAGGAATAACGAACCCTGTAATATTTGTAATGAGGCAGAAGATTTCTTGCCACAAAGATTTTAGTAATGGGCAACCCCAGAAAATATGGTATATGGTACCTAACCTACTTGACCACAGAGACGCCAGCACAGGTCAGACAAATGGGGTATATTCTGGCCAATTTAGAAGGTGTTTAAGCGCATTAGCACTTTGTGGAATACTTCAAGGAGATTTGAACATAGGGAGGACTTCATAGTCCATCTAAGTGCTCTGGCCCACTGGTCCGGGGTGTAAGTTTCACTAAGATCCCTTTCCCAATTTAGAAAATGAGCCCGCTTGACAATCCCCATGTCCCCATTCAGGATAGCATACATTTTTCTGGTGTGGTTTAGATCTCCTTTGTTAGAAACAAAGAAGTTATTACAAATAAACTCTGGTAGGTAAATTAATTACTTTAGTAGGGAAAGAAGCTAAACATGTCTTGATCTGAATATACTTGTAGACATCCTTGTCAGGTACACAGAACACGGATATCAAATCTGAGCATGACTTAAGAGAATTGTCTTGAAACAAATCTGATAGACTATGCAGATCATTCTTGGTCCAACTTTTAATACTTAAGTTTGGGATCAAGAGTTCCAGAACTTCTATATTTGGACAGGATCTCCATTTCTAAGGTTAGAGGAAGCTGAAAGGAGGGAAATCCAACCTTGGAGGGAGGCCTTTACAGTAGGATTCGTAGGAAGGGGAAGTAAAGGATTTATAGAATAGGCCAATAAAACCCTGCAAAGATATGTATTCCTAAATATATGTTGTTCAATTGAAGGCCAACCAGAATTTGAATGAGGTGATATCCAAGCTCCCAGTTGTTTAATCAATTTTGCTTTGTGGTAGTTCATTATATTGGGAACCCCCAATGCCCCTCTATGCCGATGAACCATAAGAACGGAAGCTGCAATTCTGGGTTTCTTGCCCCCCCCACAAAAAGAACCACAGTTGTGTTTGACATTTTATGAGTATTGGAGAAGCGATAGGAACCGTTAGCATGCGTAGGAAATATTATATTTTCAGGAGAATAAACATTTTGTAACAAGCATTATGTCCTAGCCATGATGGTTCATGTTTGGAGATGTTATGAAGTTCATCTTGAAGGGTTGACAGGAGAGGCATAAGGTTAAGTTTAGGGAGTCTGGATATAGGGTAGCTAAGTCAGACTCCTAGATAGGAAATAGAACCAGATTCCCATTGGAATTGAAATTCTGTTTGAATAAGTCTTTTTAGAGCGCAATTAATATTCAAGCCAAACAGTTGGGTTTGGAGGCGTTAATCTTATAATAAGAGACCTGTCCAAACCGAGGAATAATATTAGATAATATTAGATACTTCTCTCAGCGAGGTCAAAGGGTCAAAGGGTCGGTAAGTGTCAATAAAACGTCATCAGCAAACAAGCCTAACTTATGCTGTCGAAACCCTACCGGAATCTCTTTAATATTTATGTTTGATCTTATAGATTCTGCTAGGGGTTCCATAACCAATGTGAACAAAAGGGGTGAAAGTGGGCATCTCTGACAAGTCCCATTAGTAGTCTGAAAGGGTGATGAAAGAGAGCCATTCGTGAGCGCTCTAGCCGAAGGAGATATGTATAGCCCGTAAAATGTTTCCTGTGAACCCAAACTTGCCCAAAGTGGAAAAAGCAAACCCCCCAATGTATCCTGTCGAACGCCTTCTCTGCATCCAGAGTAAGGAAGAGGGAAGGTGCTCGACTCTGTCTAACATTGTCCATGAGATTGATAATTCGTCTTGTACCATCTGCGGCCTGTTTCCCCTTGGTAAAACCCACCAGGTCGGAGTGTACTATCGTGGGAAGGATATGTATTAAACAGGAAGCCAGAAGTTTGGAGTATATTTTAGTGTCACAGTTGAGGGGAGATATGGGTCTGAAGTTGGCTAGAGTGGTAAGGCATGCCTGGCTTGGGGATAGTCACTATTGTAGCCTGAAGCTTCTCCCGGGCAAGGTCTCCAGGAGACATAGCAAGGTTGTAAACATTAGTCAAATGTGGAGTAAGGATAGGAGCAAAGGCTCTATTGTATTCATTGGAGAAACCGTCAGGTCCTGGCGCTTTATTAGACTTCGTCAATCAAATAATTTTGGAGACCTCAAGTTTTGTGAAAGGGGCATTCAAAAGTATCAGTTGATCGGCAGAGAGAGATTGAAGATGTATGGACCCCAAGATATTGTGTATATCCTGGTCAAGGGGCAGGGGGTGGCATGTTCATTATTCAAATTATGCAATTTAGAATAAAAGGAACTAAATTGATCTGCAATATCTTGAGGGTTAGCAAGTTTTGCACCTGTATCATGTGAAATTAGATGTGGTATTTTCGACTTCAGCTGTTGATGTTTAATTCTGCGTGCCATCAGACTACTTGCTTTGTTATAAGAAGTATAGTAGGTCATACGTAGGGAAGTGATCTTTTTATCGTAGTCATCTAGTAGAAGAACCTTCAATTTAAGTTCATGAGACTATCATGTAAATGTGTCGATTTATCATCTTGCAACTGCAATTCCAAAGAACGCATTTATGTTAGAAGGGAATCAAAGTCCAAAATGTTCTGCTTTTTATGACAGACACCCTGTTGTATTATTAAACCCCTAAAAACTGCCTTATGGGCGTTCCAGAGGGTATAAGGGTTACTATCTGATGAACAATTTAATATAAAGTATTCTTTCAAGTGTTCAGTTATATTATCTCTATATTTGGGGAGATTCGTGAGGAATATATTGTTATGCCACAAAAAGGATGGGGAGGGAGCTTTGGAAAAGGAGATGTAAACGTAGATGGGAGCATGATCCGACCAGGTTGTTTGACCAATCCCAGATGATTTGACACTCTGAAGGCACCCCCTATCCGCTAAAAATAAATCTATTCTGGAGAAGGTTCTATGCCTAGGGGAATAAAAGGTAAACTTTCTAGAGGAGGAATTTAGGCAACTAAAAGAGTCATACAAATTTTCCTTATTGAGCCAAGAGGAGAGAGATGGAAGAGATCTCTTGTCTTGATTAGTGGTATCCCAAGTGGCATCCAGGATGATATTAAAATTCACGCATATAATAATTTTATCTTTAGCAATTTTGCGGATCCTACGCATAGTTTTATTCAAAAAACTAACTTGTGAGACATTCGGAGCATACAAATTAGCTTTAGTAATGGGACAATTATTGAGGATTCCCACCAAGACAAGAAATCTCCCCCTTACATCAGTTACACAATCATCAAAACCACCAAAAAGGCCATACTTACTAGGTAGGTGGGTGGGTGAAAACCCGTTCCCATCAGGACGCAGACGGGTCAAAGAATGCTGCAGAAGGAGTGTGCATTAAATAGTGATAGCCCCTCCCACTAGTCTTGAGGGGAGTGGCGAACTAAGTGCTCAAAGGTGTGCGATAAATGAGTGTCAGTGTAGTGCTAGGGTGTGAGTGGATGGTAAAAAATAAATATGTATGTATGAAAGTGTCAGAACTGTGTAATAATGTAATAAAAATAAATAAATAAATAAATAAATGTGATGAATAGGGGTCAGTGCTGTGAATAGTACATGGGGTGTCAGTACTATGTGTAATACGTGGAGGGATAATGTGCTGGTCGTCAGGCATGGCGTAACCAGAACTTTAGTAAAGTTTTACCATCCACTCACACCCTAGCACTACACTGACACTCATTTATCGCACACCTTTGAGCACTTAGTTCGCCACTCCCCTCAAGACTAGTGGGAGGGGCTATCACTATTTAATGCACACTCCTTCTGCAGCATTATTTGACCCGTCTGCGTCCTGATGGGATCGGGTTTTCACCCACCCACCTACCTAGTAAGTATGGCCTTTTTGGTGGTTTTGATGATATCTATGTCCCATTTTTTCTGTTTGTGTTTTTAAATTCGGAACGTAAAGTTCTGGTTAGGGACTCGCAAGGCACTGGGGACCCTTGACGTTGGGTTGCGAGCTTTGCGTATTTTGGCCAAAATAACAACTAATACCCCATGTTTCATGGATATTTCTTACTACGTATACTACACATTTTTTCAGGACGCAGCCGGGTCTTATATGCTGGGAGGGCATAATGTGCTGGCGTTTGGTTTGGAATGCAGAGCAGCCCGCTTTAGCTAACACTAGCGGCGTTACAAATAGGCTGTTATTCGGCAAGTTACGCCATGCCTGACGACCAGCACATTATCCCTCCACGTATTACACATAGTACTGACACCCCATGTACTATTCACAGCACTGACCCCTATTCATCACATTTATTTATTTATTTATTTATTTATTTTTATTACATTATTACACAGTTCTGACACTTTCATACATACATATTTATTTTTTACCATCCACTCACACCCTAGCACTACACTGACACTCATTTATCGCACACCTTTGAGCACTTAGTTCGCCACTCCCCTCAAGACTAGTGGGAGGGGCTATCACTATTTAATGCACACTCCTTCTGCAGCATTCTTTGACCCGTCTGCGTCCTGATGGGAACGGGTTTTCACCCACCCACCTACCTAGTAAGTATGGCCTTTTTGGTGGTTTTGATGATATCTATGTCCCATTTTTTTCTGTTTGTAGTTACACAATCATGTAGTTGAAAAAAACAGAGTCTCTCAGAGCTATCAACACTCCGGCTTATTTTTTTTTAACAGCGTTAGCCATGTGAATAGTAGGGAATTTACGGTGGGAAAATTTTGGGAAGTTGGATTAGGAGAAATGGGTCTCTTGCAAGCAAAAAATGTCTGTATTAGAGAACAATGCTTCTCTCCACACACAATCTCTTTTGAATGGGGAATTTAAGTCCTTTGCATTCAAACAGTTTATTTTGAGCTCCATAGCAAAGAGGACGTATAAGCTTTGTCATACCTAAGGCCCTTATGAAAATCCAATTTACATAAGTATATAGTAGGGGAGGGAAGAATTGGGGAGGTTAAATGAAACTAAACACATGGCAAGATATACAATTCAGTAACAAGAGCAACAGAAGTAACTCCACCAAACAATTTGGTGACCATCCACTTAAAAATAGATCCAATTAGACCTCTATATTGTGAGGATGCGCACATAAAATCAGCGATGATTGGATCTTTGAAGCCAGTCCAATGAAAGTCTCGGAGGAGTTCCTTTAGATGTAAGCGAAGTCGGGGGGATCTATTGAGAGTCCCTAATGTGTAATCAAAGCATTTCCCTCCTCCAGGTTCATGAAGGCATGCGTAACTCCATTTTTGTGAATGAGTAGCTTCGTAGGAAATCCCCATATTTATGCTTTTCCTCAATAGGAGAGTGAGAGGTGTATATTTTTTCCTCGCCTGGATTGTGGCTTGAGATAGGTCAGCATATAAATGGATCTTTCATAAGGTGGACAGAGGGTTTGCAAACCCTGTGTCCTAGACATAAAATAGTTTTCTTCGTTTGAAAAAAAATTATTCTTGCAATCACATCTCTATGGATCTCAAGAGGTAGGAACTTCGGTTTGGGAAGCCTATGTGCTCGATCAATAACAGGATCTGTAGGTAGAGATGATAGTATCAGTTCCTTAATTAAGCCTTGCAAGAAAGAAATAAGTTCAGATGGTTGAACAGATTCAGAGATACCTCAAAATTTGACGTTATTTTTTCCTGTCTTCTAAATCAGCCAACTTAGATTTGAGGAAATGTACCTCCTCCTCCAGGGATTGATGGGCATCCTCCTCATCATTATGATCCCGAGTCAATTCGCCCATTTTGTTTTCAACGTGATCAACCCTTTCACCTAGGTCATCTATGGCAGCCAACATTTTATCAGAGTATCGTGACAGATCATGCTGAAAAGAGCTTCTAAGTGCCAGGACCATAGTTTTAATAAAGAGTTCCGAAGCATTTTTGATCTGTAGACAGAATGTCCTCAATAGGGTCTTTTTGAGAGGATATAAGCAAGATTTCCCCTACCGGGCTATGAGACTCCAGTGCAAGTCGAGATTTTTGTTTTGCTAGACTCACTGAATGGAAAGCCTCACTGTAAAGGATCTGCCAGACACAGCTTCTGTGTCAACGCCCATAGGTAATCAGTCTGCACCTGCTTCTATGTCTGTGAGACTGACTCCATCTTCCACCACCCAGGATGGCAGGCTTAGGAGTGGGAGAGCCTATCACAGCCTGGCCAGACGGAGCTAGCTCCCGCCCTCTGTCTATTTATACCTGCCTTTCCTGTTCCTCCTTTGCTTGTGATTCTTCTCTGCTGGTTTCCTGGCCCTGCTGCAGCTTCTTGAACTACTGACCCTCTGCTGCAGACTGATTACCTATGGGCATTGACACAGAAGCTGTGTCTGGCAGATCCTTTACACTCACACTGCAGGGCAGGAGCTGACTCCGCCATGTTAGTGTCAATAGGAAGCGGGTCTGAAAGGCTTCCCTCTACGGCATCGATGGTCTATGTCCAATAGATTCTGTATGAGTTAAGGACTCACCCGCTCCAGATGAGCAAGGCATTGTAGCGCCGGCTTCACTGTTGGAGGAGGCGGGAGACGAGTCGTCAGAAAATCGCATGTCCACACCAGGTTGAGGGCCTCTTGTAGAGAAGAAGTCAGTGAGTCGCATGTGGCCCAACCTCAAATACTCCTTGTGGGTCATCATGCTTGTCTCCTCGGCTGGAAGAGAAATTCATCAAGTAGGATCGTGCAAATCGTCGCTAACGTAGTCGCTGAGAGGTCTCGTAGCTGAGCTCAAGCAAATGCGACCGCTCCACTCAGCATACAGGCCACGCCCCCCAAAAGTCGCAACATTTTAGATACCCATTGAATTTAATGGGGAAAACCCGCAACAAACTACTGGCGATTCCGCAACCACAATTGACATGCTGCGGCTTGAAAAACCGCACGTCAATTTGTGTGCGGAATCTCCGCACATCACGTATGCAGCGTGTGGATGAGATTTCTTGAAATCTTATCCACTTCTCTGCTACTGTGTTATGCTGTGGATTTTCTGCAACAACATTTTTTGCGTAAAATACGCAGTATTTACGCCACGTATGGACAAGCCCTTTAGGCATCCTTCTCGCCATTATAAAAAAAAAAAAAAAAATACGCACAAAAATGCAGAAAAATGCTAATGTGAATCCAGCCTAAGGCTATATTAACACGACAGTGAAAAAAAATGTCCATTAACCCCTTCCCCTTTGGCCACTTTTGACCTTCCTGACAGAGCCTCATTTTTCAAATCTGACATGTTTCACTTTATGTTGTAATAACGTCAGAATGCTTTTACCTATCCAAGCGATTCTGAGATTGTTTTCTCGTGACACATTGGACTTTATGTTACTGGCAAAATTTGCTCGATATGTTCAGTATTAAATTGTGAAAAACACCAAAATTTAGCGAAAAATTGCAAAAATTTGCATTTTTCTCAATTTAAATGTATCTGCTTGTAAGACAGTCAGTTATACCACACAAAATTGTTGCTAATTAACATCCCCCATATGTCTACTTTAGATTGGCATCATTTTTTGAACATCCTTTTATTTTTCTAGGAAGTTACAAGGCTTAGAACTTTAGCAGCAATTTCTCACATTTTCAAGAAAATTTCAAAAGTCTATTTTTACAAGACCTAGTTCAGTTGTGAAGTGGTTTTGAGGGCCTTATACATTAGAAACCCCAAAAAAGTCACCCCATTTTAAAAACTTCACTCCTCAAAGTATTCAAAACAGCATTTAGAAAGTTTCTTAACCCTTTAGACGTTTCACAGGAATTAAAGCAAAGTAGAGGTGAGATTTGCAAATTTCATATTTTTTTGCAGAAATTCAATTTTAATCCATTTTTTTTGTAACACAGAAGCTTTTACCAGATAAATGCAACTCAATATTTATAGCCCAAATTCTGCAGTTTTAGGAAATATCCCACATGTGACCCTAGTGTGCTTATGGACTGAAGCACAGGCCTCAGGAGCAAAGGAGCACCTAGTGGATTTTGGGGCCTCCTTTTTATTAGAAAATATTTTGAGCACCATGTCAAGTTTTCAGGAATCTTGCGGTGCCAAAACAGTAGAAACCCCCCACAAGAAACCCCCCACTATTTTGGAAACTACACCCTTGAGGAAATTATCTAGGGGTATAGTGAGCATTTTGACCCCACAAGTTTTTGCAGAAATTATTGGAAGTAAGTCGTGAAAATGAAAATCTACATTTTTGCAAAGAAAACGTAGGTTTAGCAAATTTTTTCTCATTTCCACGAGGACTAAAGAAGAAAAAGCTCTACAAAATTTGTAAAGCAATTTCTCAAGAGTAAAACAATACCCCATATGTGGTCATAAATGGCTGTTTGGACACAAGACAGGGCTTAGAAGGGAAAGAGCGCCATTTGGCTTTTGGAGCTCATATTTAGCGGGAATAGTTAGCGGAGGCCATGTCGTATTTGCAAAGCTCCTTGGGTGCCAAAACAGTAGAAAGCCCCACAAGTGACCCCATTTTGGAAACTAAACCCATTGAGGAAATTATCTAGGGGTATAGTGAGCATTTTGACCCCACAGTTTTTTTGCAGAAATTATTGGAAATAGGCAGTGAACATGAAAATCTACATTTTTTAAAAGAAAATGTAGGTTTAGCTTATGTGTTCTCATTTTCACGAGGACTAAAGGAGAAAAAGCTCCACAAAATTTGTAAATCAATTTCTCCCGAGTAAAACAATACCCCTCATGTGGTCATAAACGGCTGTTTGGACACACGGCAGGGCTCAGAAGAGAAAGAGCGCCATTTGGAGCTCAAATTTGACAGGGATGTTTTTTGGAGGCCATGTCAC
Source organism: Rhinoderma darwinii (assembly GCF_050947455.1). Taxonomy (NCBI): domain Eukaryota; kingdom Metazoa; phylum Chordata; class Amphibia; order Anura; family Rhinodermatidae; genus Rhinoderma; species Rhinoderma darwinii. The sequence continues at coordinate 98,423,995 of NC_134692.1, forward strand.
ATGTGCAAAGAACTTGAGGGGCCAAACTAGAGCAAACCTTACAAAAGTGACCCCATTTTGGAAACTACACCCCTTGAGGAAATTATCTAGGTGTGTAGTGAGCATTTTGACCCCACAGGTTTTTTGCAGAAATTTTTGGAAGTAGGCAGTGAAAATGAAAATCTAAATTTTTTCAAAGAAAATGTAGGTTTAGCAAATTTTTTATCATTTCCACGAGGACTAAAGTATAAAAAGCTCCAGAACATTTGTAAAGCAATTTCTCCCGAGTAAAACAGTACCCCACATGTAGTCATAAACGGCTGTTTGGACACACGGCAGGGCTCAGAAGCCCCATTTGACTTTTGGAACTAGGATGTAGCTGGATATGTGTGTGGATGCAATATTGCTTTTGGTATAATAAAGGGGTTAATGAAGAATGAAATTACTAATTTATGGATGTATGGTACTCTTGGAATCAATACTTGATACACAGGCCTGGTTTTTCGGGGCAGGTTTCACAGTGGTAAATAGTGTATTTTCTTATTCCCCTTTTGGAACACACTCTGCACCTTTTTTGTGTCCTTCCCTTTTTTGCAATTTGGGGCACTGCATTGGGTAAATGTTGCCCTGGTACAATACGTGGACCATCGCTACCAGCAGATGTGCTTGGGCCCTCCCCTGCTTCGTTCCCAAATAGAAGTGCCTTGATCTCCACCTCTTGAAAGTTAAGGAATGTCCTTGTCCGGCCTGCACATCGGGATAGTATGTAGTCGTTATACAATGCCATCTGTATAATTTGCACGGCCAGCTTTTTGTACCATGTCTTTGTTTTCCATAGGGCACTATAAGGCTTCTGTACTTGATGAGAGAGATCAACCCCGCCCATATACTTATTGTAGCTCAGGATGCAATTTGGCTTCTGGGTCACTGTGGTGGTACCTCGTTCAGGGACAGGAGTGCTGCCGCTGCCATCAATTGTGGTCAATATAAGGACATCCCTCTTGTCCTTATATTTGACGAACAGCTTGTTTCGCTGCATAGTTCCCTGCTCTCACCCCTTCTGAGGCTTTGGCTAAGCAGTGTTTTAGGGAGGCCTCTCTGATTTTTGCGCACAGTACCGAATGCTACAGTACTTCTGGCAGAAAGGCACCTAAATAGTGGGATGCTGGTATAGAAGTTATCCACGTAAAGGTGATAACCCTTGTCCAGCAATGGGTGTATTAAATCCCACACTATTTTACCACTAACTCCCAGGATGGGGGGGGCATTCTTGGGGTTCAATAATAGAGTCCTTCCCTTCGTAAACCCTAAATCTGTGTGTATACCCAGATGTACTCTCACACAGTTTGTACAATTTAATTCCATACCTCGCTTATTGGGCAGGTATTGACGGAATTTAAGTCTCCCCTTAAAATGAACAAGGGACTTGTCTATTGAAATATATTTATCGGGGGTGTACACTTGTGAAAATTTGGTGCAGAAATGATCAATGAGTGGCCTGATTTTAAATAGACGGTCAAATGTGGGGTCGTCCTGGGGCCATATCATTATAATGCAAGAATTTTAAAATCGCTTCAAAGCGAGTCCAGGACATGGCCATACGGTAAATTGGGGTGTTGTACAAAATATTCGCACTCCAGTATTGCCTAACCTCTGGCTTCCTCATTAGTCCCATATGCAGCACAAGGCCCCAAAATGTCATCATCTCCGCTGCATCTACTGCGGTCCACCTAACAAATGATGAAGTGGGGTTTTGGGTTAAAAATTGTTGGGCGTACAGATTCATCTGGGCCACCATTAAATTAACAAACTCCTCAGAGAAAAAGACCTTGAAAAAGTCAATTTCTGTGAGGCCTTCAGTTTCAAACTGAATTCCTGAGCTGCAATAAAATCAGGAATTTGAGGCTCATAATTTTCGGGGAGTGGAGTCCACATGGGACCAATCATTGGGGTTGCCTCAGCTGCTCTCCTGGATCGCCTTTGGGGGGGTTCCTCATCACTGGAGGAGGAGGAAGAGGAAGAAACTAAAAGGAGTGGGGCATATTCCTCGTCTTCCTCGCTGGCCGAAGCAGTGTCAGAGGCAATGAAGGCGTATGCCTCCTCGACTGAATACATCCTTCTGGACGATTGAGAAATTTTGATTTATTACGGGGGTTGTGTGGTGTTTTTGCACGTGTAATCAACTTTTATTTTTACACAGGGGGGTGTGTGTGTGTAGTGTTTTTACACGTGTATAGTGACAGAGGCGTAGCTAGGGGGGAGCAGGCGGGGCATGTGCCCCGGGCGCAGCTTAGAGGGGGGCGCCAGCGCCACCGCCTCCTTCACTATAATTGTACCTGTGTCGCAAGGACACAGGTACAATTAGAAGCAATGAATGACCGGGCACGTTCCGTGCCCGGCCATTCAGCGCCTTTCCACGAATTAAGCAACTGGTACCTTTTGTACCAGTGAAGCTTCCGTCGATGAAAGGCGCTGACTGACAGGGAAAGTCATCCTGCCAAGCCAATCAGCGCCTTTCATAGATGCTGCGTTCAACCCCCTGGAGACCTGCGCAGAAGAGAGCAGGTCTCCATGGCTGCCGGACGGCGTGGGAGCGGGAATAAGGTGAGTTTGAATAGTTTTTTTTGTTTTTTTTAATTGTAATAGAAGTGTGTGGCTGTATCTGCGGGGGGGACTTTGTCTACACGGAGGGGACTTTGTCTACACGGGGGGGGAGCTTTATCTACAAGGGGGACTTTGTCTACACGGGGGGGGGCTTTATCTACACGCGGGGGGCTTTATCTATGGGCGGGTGTCTATCTACAGGGGGGGCTATATACTGGGGTGGGCTATCTATGGAGCACCATATACAGGGGTGGGCTATAGCTACAGTGGAGGCTATATAGTATATAGCCCCCAGTAGATATAGCCCACCCCTGTAGATATAGCCCCCCCTGTATATAGCCCCCCCCTGTATATAGCCCCCCCCCTGTATATAGCCCCCCCCTGTATATAGCCCCCCCTGTATATAGCCCACCCCTGTAGATATAGCCCACCCCTGTATATAGCCCACCCCTGTATATAGCCCACTCCTGTAGATATAGCCCACCCCTGTAGATATAGCCCACCCCTGTAGATATAGCCTCCCCCTGTAGATATGGTCCACCCCTGTAGATATAGCCCACCCCTGTAGATATAGTCCCCCTGAAGATATAGTCCCCCTGAAGATATAGTCCCCCTGAGATATAGTCCCCCTGTAGATATAGTCCCCCTGTAGATATATCCCACCCCTGTAAATAGTCCCCCTGTAGATATAGCCCACCCCTGTATATAGTATCCCACAAATAGCTCCCCCTATAGTGCACCACAGAAAGCTCACCCCTGTATATAGCCCCCTTGTACATATAGTCCACCCCTGTATATAGTGGAGCACTATATACAGGGGTGGACTATCTAGTGGAGCACTATACACAGGGGCGGACTATATGTACAAGAGGGCTATATACAGGGGTGGGCTATCTGTGAAACACTATATACAGGGGTGGACTATATGTGGAGCACTATATACAGGGGTGAGCTATATCTACAGGGGGGCTACATACATGGTTGGGCTATCTGTGGAGCACTATATACAGGGGTATGCTATATCTACAGGGGGGCTATATACAGGGGTGGGCTATCTGTAGAGCACTATATACAGGGGGCTATATACAGGGTTGGGCTATACGTGGAACACTATATACAGGTGGCTATATACAGGGTTGGGCTATATCTACAGGGGGCTATATACAGGGGTGGGCTATCTGTAGAGCACTATAGGGGGAGTTATTTATGGGACACTATATTCAGGGGTGGGCTCTATGGGGGGCACTATCTATAGGGGGCACAGTGTGTGTGTGGGACACGGTGTATGGTGCTATTATAATTAGAGGTGCAGTGTATGGCGCTATTATATTTAGGGGCGTAGTGTGTGGTATAATGATAACTTTATCTTTGTTTATAGGTGCAGAAATATTGGTAAAGTGAGAAGCTGAAGACATCTGAGCGGCAAACTGCAGAAATGGTCTGTGACCGGGAGAAGTCATCATAGAGGTCTGGACCGGATGGAGAAAAAGAACTAGAATCTGGGACGTCACCGGTGAGTCACTTAATGTAAATGTTTATTCTGCCTCTAAGCACTGTAGTCACTGTATGATCTGCAGCGAGATGATGGGTGGTATGATTATGATATGATTTATTTTTTGTGAAACAGCGACTCCCAGCATATGCTTATCATTGTTCGGGCCATGCTGGGAGCTGTAGTTTTACGCCGTACACACCTATACGGCACTAAATTGAGATGTATTTGTGCTGGTGCTGTATATACGTATTGAGCTTGGTTCTGGTGTTGTGTATAGAACCATATTGCTTGTAAAATTTACAAATGTTTTTATGCTCGCGTTACATAAAAATAAATGACACGTCGATCGGTAGAGAAAACAAACACGGCGAGGGGGGAGAAGATGTCGGGAAAGAGGTTGGGGGGGGGCGCCAAACTGAATCTTTGCCCCGGGTGCTGGAGAACCTAGCTACGCCTCTGATAGTGAACAGAAATTAGAAGTTGAGAATTATTTTTTTTTTAAAGAAGAGAAGAGAAGAGAAGAAAAGGAAAAAAAAATAATAAATAGAATTTACTGTACGATCGTCAGTTAGAAAAAAACGTCCGTCAGTAACTGACACTATCTATTACTAAAAAAAAACTGTAGTCTAACTAACGTGCTACAGTAAAACTAGGCTCTAAAAATTTACTGGACGAACGTCAGTAAAAAAACAGCTGACCGTCCGTCAGTAACTGACGCTATCTATTACTAAAAAAAATCTGTAGTCTAACTAACGTGCTACAGTAAAACTAGGCTCTAAAAATTTACTGGACGAACGTCAGTAAAAAAACAACTGAACCTCCGTCAGTAACTGACGCTATCTATTACTAAAAAAAATCTGTAGTCTAACTAGCGTGCTACAGTAAAACTAGGCTCTAAAAATTGACTTGACGAATGTCAGTAAAAAAAAAACTGAACGTCGGTCAGTAAGTGACGCTATCTATTACTAAAAAAAAACTGTAGTCTAACTAACGTGCTACAGTAAAAATAGGCTCTAAAAATTTACTGGACGAACGTCAGTAAAAAAACAACTGAACGTCCGTCAGTAACTGCCGCTATCTATTACTAAAAAAACTGTAGTCTAACTGAACTACGGTAAATTTCTGCAAAAAAAAAAGTTGCTAGATATATCTAAATATCTAGATCTAAAACTAAATGAACGTTTCGAACGCTGGTGTATGCTACCCTAACTCTCTACCTACTAGCTACACCTAACTACTATTATATTGTAAACTTTAGGTGAAAAAAAGACCTAAAAAAACCTGCGTCAACAAATTACCACAGATGCTAATCAGCAGTCTGTGGCCGCAGGGTGCACACAGGTAGATGGTGCAAATGTATAATTGGAAAAAATGACAAAAATAAAAAATTCCTGGACCAAAAGTTGAGCACAAATGCCGATCAGTGATGGTGGTCACTGATCAGCGCTCAGCGATCGCAGGACAAACACAGGTAATTGGTGTGGGTGAAAAAAGGCACAAAGACAGAACCTGCGGAAAAAAAAACACGGATGCTGATCAGTGATGGCGGCCACTAACCAGCACTTCGTGGCCGCAGGGAGCACACAGGGAGATGGTGCAAATAAAAAATAAAAAATCCTGCCAAAAATTGAGCACAGATGCTGATCAGTGATGGTTGTCACTGATCAGCGCTCAGTGGGCACAGGACTCGGACATGGAGGGGGTGGGTTGGGAAAGGGGGGGTAGATTGGGACAGGGAGGGGGTGGTTTGGTACAGGGACAAGGACAGGCCCAATGACAGGGAAAGGGACAAAAAAATCTGTCTGATCACAAAAAAAAAAAAGACTGAAGATCAGTCAGAAGTAGCAAGATAGGGCACTTTTTTTATACAAAGTAGCACAGATCGCACTACAAATCCCAGCAAAGCCATAGCAGACAGTCTCTCAACCGCTCTGCATGCTGCCTCAAACTGGAATGGCGGCGTGCAGTGCCGTCTCGATGTTACATAGTTACATAGTTACATAGTTAGTACGGCTGAAAAAAGACACATGTCCATCAAGTTCAACCAAGGGAAGGGAAAAGGGAAGGAAAAATTTCTACACATAGGAGCTAATATTTTTTTGTTCTAGGAAATTATCTAACCCTTTTTTAAAGCCATCTACTGTCCCTGCTGTGACCAGCTCCTGCGGTAGGCTATTCCATAAATTCACCGTTCTCACTGTAAAGAAGCCTTGTCGCCTCTGCAGCTTGAACCTTTTTTTCTCCAGACGGAGGGAGTGCCCCCTTGTTTTTTGAGGGGGTTTTACATGGAACAGGATTTCACCATATTTTTTGTATGTGCCATTAATATATTTATATAAGTTAATCATGTCCCCCCTTAGTCGTCTTTTTTCAAGGCTAAATAGGTTTAATTCTTTCAATCTTTCCTCATAACTTAAATTCTCCATGCCCCTAATTAGCTTCGTTGCTCTTCTTTGTATTTTTTCCAACTCCAGGGCATCCTTTCTATGAACTGGAGCCCAGAACTGAACTGCATATTCTAGATGAGGCCTCACTAATGCTTTGTAAAGTGGTAATATTACATCCCTGTCCCGCGAGTCCATGCCTCTTTTAATACACGACAATATCCTACTGGCCTTTGAAGCAGCTGATTGACACTGCATGCTGTTATTGAGTTTATGATTTACAAGTACACCCAGATCCTTCTCAACAAGTGAATCCGCCAGTGTAGCTCCCCCTAGGACATATGATGCATGCAGGTTGTTGGTACCCAGATGCATAACTTTACATTTATCTACATTAAACTTCATCTGCCAAGTGGATGCCCAAACACTTAGTTTGTTTAAATCTGCCTGTAATTCATGAACATCTTCCATAGTCTGAACTATATTACATAGCTTGGTGTCATCTGCAAAAATAGAAATAGTGCTATTAATCCCATCCTCTATATCATTAATAAATAAGTTGAATAATAGGGGTCCCAGCACTGAACCCTGGGGTACACCACTTATAACCGGTGACCATTCAGAGTAGGAATCATTGACCACAACTCTCTGTCATTGACCACAACTCCCCCCGGTGATCTGATTGGTCGGTCATTACAGACCGACCAATCAGAGCGCTCCTAGAGGTGGCATCAATGCCACTTCCCTAGGTGACGTTGGTGGCGATGGGTGTTGTCTTAGACAGCAACAATCTCCACTGTCTAACTGGGCCCTGTGATTCCAGGGCACAGTTTTAACAAAAATGGCTGCTATTGGCCGTTCAGAATAGACTGACCAATAGCAGCGATCGCCGGGGGGGGGGGGCAAAACGGCACCCTGGGCGAGTAGTAGAGATGGCTGTCATGGACAGCAGCCATCTTTACTTTGTTATGGTGCAATTAGCACCGATGACTGTTTCCCGTTGTGCAATACCTATACGGCGCTTTGTCGGGAAGGGGTTAAAAACTGATCAAGTGTCAGTTTTTCATGGCCGTTTTGCATCAGTGTGTCTCCAAATTTTCTCCCATTTCCAGTCCGTCTGTCTGTTTGACATCCATTTTGCATCAGTTTTTCATGGGTGTTAAAAAAAACTGATGAATTTCATTGGTAAGCTTTTTTTGTCCCAACCCCATGAAAACACCCAAAAGAAGGTCACATGTTCACCTAGACACTATTTACAGACTCCCTGTATATGATGGCACACACCTCCTTTATATGATGGCACACACCACCCTGTATATGATGCCACACACCTCCTGTATATGATGCCGAACACCACCCTGTATATGATGCCACACACCTCCCTGTATATGATGCCACAAACCTCCCTGTATATGATGCCACACACCTCCCTGTATATGATGCCACACACCTCCTGTATATAATGCCACACACCTCCCTGTATATGATGCCACACAGCCTCCCTGTATATGATGCCACACAGCCTCCCTGTACATGGTGCCACACACCTCCCTGTATATGATGCCACACACCTCCCTGTATATGATGCCACACACCTCCCTGTATATGATGCCATATGCCTCTCTGTATATGATGCCACACAGCCTCCCTGTATATGATGCCACACAGCCTCCCTGTATATGATGCCACACAGCCTCCTGTATATGATGCAACACAGCCTCCCTGTATATGCCACACAGCCTACCTATATATGCCACACAGCCTCCCTGTATATGATGCCACACAGACCCCCTGTATATGATGCCACACAGACCCCCTGTATATGATGCCACACAGCCTCACTGTAGATGCCACGCAGTCTTACTGTAGATGCCACACAGCCGCACTATAGATGCTACACAGCCCCTCTGTGGATGCCACACAGCCCCCCTGTGGATGCCCCACAGCCCCCATTGTAGATGCCATCTGCGAAGGTGGCGTGATGACGTCATCGCTTCGCCTTCGCAGAACACGTGGGACTAGCGACCAGACCAGAAGAAGTCGGCGCTGCATCAGTGAGTATGTGCCGTCACGCCGCCGATAGCCACCAAGGGAAAAGTAGTTCCCTTGCAAATCCCCATGTCACAGATCCATTTTTAACGGTTGTTACATGTGTTGACAGCCGTTAAAAACAGATCCATTGACTTCTATGGGGCCGTCAGGCCGTTAAAACGGCCAGAAATAGGACATGTCCTATTTTTTGACGGCCACTATTCATGGGCCGTTTAAAAATAAACGGCCGTGTGAATTCACCAATAGAACATAATCGTTGTGAAAAAGTCACACTCTGTCATGTGAATAAGGCCTAAGTTAACCTTTAAAGTTTTTGAATATATGGACAAATATACTTTTTTTTTATTCAGACGAACGATAAAATTGTCCATGTGACGGACGTTCTTTTAATGGCCGTCACATGGCTGCATCCTTTGTTTTAATGGAACGTGTGAATGGCCCGTGAAAAAATAGGACATGTCGGCTTGTGGAAAAACGTCTGTTTTTTATCACCGATTTGACACACGTTCGTCTGAATTAGAACTTACTGGGGTTTAAAAAAGGGCTTAACACCCACCTGGTTAGGTGTGATAAATAGGAAAGTTCAGGAATAGGAAAGTTAATTTTCCAAACTTTTTTCGCTGAAGTTAAACACATTGACCCACATTTATTATTTAGTTTACGCATGATTTCGGAGGACTTTGCACAAGTTAAAACCTGCAACTAAATTTGTGCCAGGATTGTGCCAAATTTGCGAGAGTTGTCTTCTCACTCCAAAAAAGAAAACAGGTGGAAATAGGGCGTGTGGTCAAGCTGTTAGGGTATGTTCACACACTTTGTTTTCAGGCGAATTATGGGCCGTAAACGCCTCGAAATACGCCTGAAAAAAACGGTAGCTGAACGCATACAAACCATCTGCCCATTTAATTCATTGGGAAAAAGATTGATTACTTACCGGTAATCGGTTTTTCAAGAACCTATGACACCACCCCTGGAGAGACGTCCCATCCGCTGGACAGGAAACCTGAGGAAATAAAAAGGGAAACACCTCTCCACACGCCCAGTCTTTAGAAAGAACTCGGGATGAGAATAGTTTTGTTTATGTTGTTGGTATTTTTTCTTTTTTTTTTCTTTAAAACAATAGTGAAATTCCCTCACACCTTTATGTATACAATATTTACAAAGAAACGCTTACATTTAGGTTAGCGACCTACCCTATGAGGGCTCATTTGCCACAAACCATAGGGAACAGCAGGGTGCTGTCATAGGTTCTTGAAAAACCGGTAAGTAATCAATCTTTTACCCTTTCACCTATGACAGCACCTGTGGAGATGTAAAATAGAAATCAGTATTTTTAGGGTGGGACCACAGCTTGTAGCACCTTTCTACCAAAGGCCAAGTCAGAGGCTGTATGCAGTTGTAATCGATAGTGCTTGAAAAAGGTGTGAGGAGAACTCCATGTGGCAGCCTTGCATATCTGGTCTAGAGACGCTTCTGCTCTCTCTGCTCACGAAGTGGACACGGCCCTTGTGGAGTGAGCTCCGAAAAACACTGGGGGCATGAGCTTCTGATTTATGTATGCTAATTGTATGGCCTGCTTAATCCACCTCGCTATAGTGGCTTTACTGGCTGCCGAACCTTGGTTATGACCCTGAAACTGGACAAACAAATTTTCTGAGGATCTTAGGTCCTGGGTAATCTTTAGGTACTGGACTAGGCATCTTCTTACGTCTAGGCAGTTAAACTGTTGTTCCCTCTGATTTTTAGGGGAATCACAAAAGGAGGGAAGAACAATATCTTGGTCTAAATGAAAGATGGAGACCACTTTAGGAAGAAATCCTGGTAAGGTTTTTAAGATGACTCTATCGTCTAACAGTAGGGTATGTGGAGGGAAGGCAGAGAGGGCCTGAATCTCACTCACTCTACGGACTGATGTAATGGCTAACAAGAATGTCATTTTCAGTGTCAGCATTTTCAAGGAGATAGAGTCTATTGGTTCAAATGGTGGATTTATCATAGCCTGGGGAATGAGATTTAAGTCCCAGGAATGAACTGGGGATCTTATCTGGGGTTTACGTCTGCAGGCAGCGGTTAGGAATCTCTTTATCCAGGGGTGTTCTGCTAATTTATAATTGAAGAAGGAACTTAAAGCAGAAATCGGAACCTTTAACGTAGTAGGCCTAAGGTTTTTATTTAATCCTGCCTGGAGGAAATCCAATATTAAGGGAATATCTGGTCTGGTTAAAGGATTAATATCCTTGCCTGCAAAATTCAAGAATGCCTTCCAGGACCTCAGATACATTTTTGAGGTAACCGGTTTCCTACTGGCTAGTAGGGTGGAAATGACAGATTCTGAGAATCCTCTTTGCCTAAGGATTATCCTTTCAGTTTCCAGGCTGTCAGATGGAGTTTCTGAATGTCGGGGTGTATTACTGGGCCCTGATATAGGACATCTGGTATCTTCAGGAGAACCCATGGTTGGTCTGAAGACATTTTCCGCAACCACGTGAACCGTGGTCTCTTTGGCCAGAAGGGGGCTATTAATATCACACTGGCCTTGTCTTTTCTGACCTTTCTTATTACTCTTGGGAGGAGGTTCAGGGGGGGGGGCGTAGCCCCTCTCTTGACTCCAACACTGGGAGAAGACATCTATTGCTGTTGGGTGGTCTAAAGGGTTTAGGGAGAAAAATCTTTGGGTTTTTCTGTTTTCCTTGGACGCAAATAGATCTATTGACCGGGTCCCCCCATTTGAGGATGATTTTCTGAAATACTGTTGTATTCAGGCACCATTCTGATTGGTGAAGCCTTTCTCGGCTTAGGAAGTCTGCCACCTGGTTGTCTTTTCCCTTCAGATGGACAGCTGATAGGGTCAATAGGTGGTGTTCTGCCAGGAAAAAGATCTGTGAGGATAAGTCCATTAGTGAGGCCGATCTTGTACCCCCCTGCCGATTTATATAAGACACTGTGGTCGTGTTGTCGGAATAGATCTTTAAGTGTCGACCTGAAATTGCAGGTATGGATCTCTTCAAGGCCTGAAGAACTGCCGCCAGTTCCCTGAAGTTGGAGGATCTCTGAACGGTCTGTTGATCCCACTGACCCTGAATAAAAGAGGAGTCGTAATGAGCTCCCCACCCCCAAGGACTTGCATCTGTGGTAATGTTGAGTAGGGGTTAACTTCCATGGAATACCCCGCATGAGCTTCTCCCTGTTCAACCACCATCTGAGGGACAGCCTTGCTGCGGAAGAGATGTGTAGGGGCTGGTCTAGGGAGAGACTGCTCCTGTCCCACTGATTTAAAATGTCCCACTGTAGGGGCCTGGATCTGAAGTCAGCCCATAGTACTGCTGGGATGCATGATGTCATGAAGCCCAGGACAGACATAGCTTTCCTGAAAGATGTCATATGGCCTAGGTCGATCTCTGATATCCTGTCTATTAGGGGACTGATTTTGTTCATCCTGATGTTAGAGGTCATTTCCGCTATCAGTTTTGAATATACCCTTTGGGCTTGTGATATGCCAAAGGGGAGGGCTCTGTATTGTAGGTGAATTACAGACCCGTTGAGTGTCACTGCTACCCTTAGATATCTTTGATGATGAAGACATATGGGTACGTGATAGTAAGCGTCCTCCAAGTCTATTGAGGCCATCACACAATCCCTGGAGAGGAGATTTATAGTTGACGCAATGCTGTCCATGCAGAATTTTTTGTAGGTCAGATAAAGATTTAATCTTTTTAGGTTTATAATGACCCTGTGTTTTCCTCCTGGTTTGTTCACTAGTTGAGGATCCTCCTCAGCTGAGGAATAAGAATCTATCTGGCTAGAAGAGGCAGACGGTGGATCTTTTTTCCTTTTAAGGGACTTTAGGGAATTTCTAACTTCAGCCCTCACAATATCCTTAATACTTGTGGCTAAGTTTGTAGACTCTTCTGAGATGATGTTGTCTAAACATTTCTGACAGAGCCTTGTGTTATAGGATGATGCTAGTTTCTTTTTACATATAGCACATTGCTTGTTATGGGCCTTATCCTGTTATTTTCTAGGACAATCTCTGGCCTAAACATATGTGCAAAAGAAAGGGGAACAGTATTTAGTAAGGAAGGTTTTTTTATATCTTACCCCATATTCCTGGCGTCCTCAAGTACCGGACTGGAGGATTTGGCATCCGAGCGGTCAGTGCGTCCTTGGGCTTCTCCTGGCATTTCCATAATGGGGGAAGAAGACTGGAGACCGAAGTTCCTGCTGTTTCAGGCCTAAATAGGCCATGGATTGGCTGGGAGGCTCTCAGCTCCGGACCCTGGAGTGCCTCCTCCCCGCATGGGTCACCAGAACCACCGCCTCCTGGAGCGTTGGACGTATCACCCTGCTGGAAGTGACACGTCGCGGCGACCGGAAATGCTTGTGAATGCGCCGGAAGTCGCCAACGCTGAACATGACCCCGGGAAGCCGCTCCCCGCCAGAGGAAGGACCACGGTGTGGACCTTAAACCACCTCCGTTTGACAGGCTGCAGGAGGGAGGCGATGGACCGGGAGAGGAGGGAGTACCTGTACCAGGCTCAAGGTTGCTCCCTCCAAAGGAGACTTATACCTTCCAGAGCACCTCTAGTGGAATACGGTAAGACCTTGTAGGGGGTCTGCAACCCCGGAAGAAGTGCTTTTCCTCAGGACAATCCTTCCATCCGGAGGACAGGAAACCTGACTGGGCGTGTGGAGAGGTGTGTCCCTTTTTATATACTCAGGTTTCCTGTCCAGCGGATGGGACGTCTCTCCAGGGGTGCTGTCATAGGTGAAAGGGTAAAACTTTGTTTTGTTCAGACAGGGTGGTTTTTAAGCCAACGTTTTAAAAACAGCGCGTAAAAAGATGCCGCATAAAAAGAAGGAGCATGTCACATCTTGAGCCATTTTTGGAGCTGTTTTTTATCGTATCAATTGAAAAACAGCTCCAAAAAAACTCTTCAAAAACCTTTCCAGCTTAAAAAACGGCTGAAAATCAGATGCTGTTTTCTCTCAAAAGAGCTCTGTAATTTTCAGCCGTTTTTAGTTGTGTTGTGAACATACCCTAAGTGTTGAATCATACATGCAGTTTTTGAAGTCAAAACTAGGTGTAGATCATAAAAGGAGAGAAAGTACTAAGGACAGATACTACTTTTGCCCTTTTTCCCTTATCAAGTCCTTTACTATTGAAAAAAAGATATAAAGCATACATATTTGGTATCACCTCGTCCGTAACGGCCTGAACTATAAAAATAGTATGTTATTTATCCTGCACGGTGAACGCCGTAAAAAAAACACAACTAAAATACAATGCCAGAATTGCTTTTTTTTATCACCTTGCCTTCCAAACATTAGAATAAAAAGTAATCAAAAAGTCGCATATATCCAAAAATTTTACCTATGAAAACTATAGCTCATCTCGCAAAAAACAAGCCCTCATACAGCTCCGTCAATGAAAAAATGTAAACGTTATGGCTCTCAATATTGCGACAGGAAAAATACATTATTTTTACAAAAGTAATTTCATTGTGCAAACAGTTGTAAAACATAAAAAAGCGCTATAAATTTTGTATCCCTGGAATCGTACTGACCCACAGAATAAATATTATGCGTGGTGAACGCTGTATAAAAAAATTAAAAAATGATTTGCCAGAATTGCTGTTTTTTGGTCACCTTGGATAAAAAGTGATCAAAAAGTTGCATGCACCCCAAAATGATACCAATAAAAACTACAGCTCGTCCCGCAAAAAAAGAGCTCTCATACCAGTACGTCTATGAAAAAATAAAATAAGTTAAGGCTCCAATAAGTCAGGAAAGAAAAAATATGGAGTTGTGCCTGAAGGGAACATTTCTTCTGTTTCAAGACTCAATTTATCAAGGCCCTAAAATTAGGGAACCAGGAAGGGAAGGGCCCAAACATATCCGCTGGAAGCGAGGGCGCCCACATTATACCAGGACAACACTTCCCAGCAAAATTCCCCAAACTGCAAAGGTGCAGAGTGTGTACCAAAAGAGGGATAAGAAAGGACACCATTTATCAGTGCGACACCGGCCTGTGCATAAAGGATTGCTCCACAGCATAACACACATGTATGGATTATTTTATTGCTTTTTTTTGTTACCCAATTATTATACCACCTGATTATTTCCTGATGTACTCTGCCCAGCTGACATATGCCCCCACATTATAAACTGGAATACCAGTAATACGCCAAACAAAACTACTACCAAGCAAAATATGCGCTTCAAAATCCAAATGGCACTTCCTCCGTTCTGAGTCCTACACTGTGCAAAAACAGGAGTTTACTTCCATGTATATGGCATCGCCATACCCGGGAGAACTCTTAACAATTTTTGGGTTGTGTGTCTCCAGTGGCACAAGCTGGTGTCAAAAATATTTTAATATCTTTATATTTGTGAACCTAAAAGTGCTTACTATGTACTGCTATGGACAGTTGTCACTTCAGCTCAAGGATTTGCTGAAACAGCAGCCTACAGGGGGATGGCTATTCTATTCGAAGTCGTTTGGTTTATGGCTTTGTATTTCAGCTGTTACAAAGGCAACGTGAGAAAACGTGATCACATTGTATTTCTTATGGCTAAAGATATGTACTAAAGAGGAGATGGGGAGACTGTATATTACCAAATGTAGAATGTTTACGTCTGCAAGTTAAAGGCTAATGCTACTCTCATTTTCTTATAAATAAAGATGGATCCGCCCCCTAGGGCAGAGACTGTTTGAACACTGACGCTGCATGTCATGGTCTCTCTCCGACCAGTCAGCCTCTCTCAGATCCACCAGTGAGAGAGCATTCATTAATTTGGAACTCATAGACAAATGCAGATAATGTCCAACGTTAACGAACAACGTAAATTCATCAGCGACATTACTTGGGGGCTCTTATCCGGGATCTCAACACAGATCGAAGGCAAAAAACGAAGGTGGATGACCGCTAAGATAACGGAGAAGTGTACACAAAACCGGTGAGTAGGAAATGTTATTCTTACTGTGCACTTCTCTCTTGTTTTAGCTGCCGTCCAGGTATTGTCTCTTTTGACTATTTGGGAACCATGAACACCATTTGTCTATGAGTTGTTGTATGTTATAGGAATAGGTGTGTGAGTAGACACGAATTGGTGAGTGTATCTGTGAGGGCTGAGATAAGGGAGCATTTGTTTTCTGATCCCAAGACATACAGAAACAGCCAAATACCGAGATAACGCTAAACGGCCTGTCCAAAGTGTTCCCTCCGGCCCCTGGGTTTAGTCTGTATTAAGATCAGGTTGTAAATTGATCCTTTCAAAAGTGACAGGTAACCATCTCCGCCCAAGTGATTGTTAGGACTTTCGCGCATCCAGACTGTGACCCATAGGAGGCGCACCTGGCCGGAAGTAAGAGTACGTATGTAGGCTAATTCTCGGACGCCCAATTTGAATGAGTTGCTGATTATTAAGTAACATCTCTGTAACTAGAAAGTATAAAACAGTTAGATAGTTATAAATCGCACCCATCCCTTTAAATACAACATGAAGTAGGTTAATGTATATTATACTAAGGGACTTGTGCTTGTTGACGATAGTTATTTGGCTGCTGTTTAGGATTAAACAGATCAGATATACGTGGTTGCCCTACTGATCAGCAGAAGTGCATAGGGAACCCCCATGACAGACTAAAAGATTTAGCAGGGGGCATAGGGTAACCCACATGACAGACTAAATATAGGCCGAAGGGTTAAGTAGGCCAGGATTAAAATAGACTGAAGAGTTAGTGCGGATGTGGCCAGGTTTGTCTTGACCCTGATAACTTGCTGCAGCGTGACATCACACAGCAAAAGCCATTCAAAAAGTCAAGATAAGGGTGGCTACATTAGTAAGTCTGGGATTTAGCAGAGGGGCATGGGGAAATCTGGATCGAAATATGCCCAAGGTAAAGGGCTGGCCAGCCGGGAATTAGGGCATAACACCCAAGGTACAGGGTGTGGTAAAACAGCAGCAGATATTGTTAGAAAACTATGCAGGAAAAGGTTTAGCAAAGAACCTAGAGAAAATAACGTAGAAAGCGAGAATGTCCAAGTAGGGGAGTCCTCAGTTATACTAGATGTGATGGTTTCTTGAAAAATGATAAGCCCTGGATTAATAGACAGAGTTGCAGAGAACAGATAGGAGTAATTAAATGTACCAGAAATAAATTTTAAAAAAAGCCACAAGGAAACACAGTTGTCAGTTGTAAGAAAGAATTAACCAACGTCTAATTGTATAGATAGTGACATTCCAGTAGAAAAGAATGTGCCAACGTATAATTCTTCTATGTACAACTTTATAAACCAAAGGTTTACAGAAACAAGAGGTTCCAGAGGTGACATGCGATCAGTTGATCAGTTATTAGCCATACATTAGAGAAAGGCGTCATATGAATTCATAAAGGAATCAATTAACTCTACACTGCCTAAAAAGGAAACATTGGGTGAAATGTTCAGGGATTATTGATAGAGAGATAGTAAGATTGAGATTAGGAATTGGCTAGAAATAGAAATAAAGCCAATAGGATCATTTTAAGTGTAATGACCATGAAATGTAGAAGGAGAAGTGAGATTGATAAAGTGAAGATTCTTATGGATTTCTATCCAGATCTGGTTGTTGGAATATACTGTATATCATCTGTCCTAAATTGTCACTAATGAAATTTCCTCTCGTTATAGGAGTTTTTCCAAGACATTTTAAACAATACTGTAAATCTTTTTCCTTTTTGGTTTATTTAACAGTCAATTTAATAATTGCATGGAATGTCTAACAAGATATATTGTTAATCCAGGGGCGTAGCTAGGGGGGCAGGCGGGGCATGTGCCCCGGGCACAATTTAGAGGGGGGTGCCAGCGCCACCTCCTCCTGCACTATAATTGTACCTGTGTCTATAGGACACAGGTACAATTAGAAGCAATGAATGACCGGGCACGGCTATTCAGCACTTTTGTGCCAGTGAAGCGACTGGTACCTTTGTACCAGTGAAGCTTCCGTCGATGAAAGGCGCTGATTGACAGGGCAAGTCATCCTGCCCAGCCAATCAGCACCTTTCATAGACATTTTGTTCAACCCCCAGGAGACCTGCGCAGAAGAGAGCAGGTCTCCATTGCTGCCGGCCGGCGTGGGAACGGGATTAAGGTGAGTTTGAATCGTTTTTTTTTAAATTGTAATAAAAAAGTGTGTGGCTATATCTACAGGGGGGGCCTTATCTACAAGGGGGACTTTATCTACGGGGGGGACTCTATCTATGGAGGGGGAACTTTGTCTACATGGGGGGGGCCTTTATCTACAAGGGGGACTTTATCTACAGGGGGACTTTATATACAGGGGGGGCTTTATCTACACGCGGGCGGCTTTATCTATGGGGGGTGTCTATCTACAGGGGGACTATATACAGGGGTGGGCTATATCTACAGGGGGGCTATATACAGGGGTGGGCGATCTATAGACCACTATATACAGGGGTGGGCTATATCTACAGGGGGGCTATATACAGGGGTGGGCTATCTGTGGAGCACTATATTCAGGGGTGGGCTATATCTACAGGGGGGCTATATACAGGGGTATTCTATCTGTGGAGCACTATATACAGGGGTGGGCTATATATACAGGGGGCTATATACAGGTTGGGCTATATGTGGAGCACTATATACAGGGCTGGGCTATATCTACAGGGGGCTATATACAGGGGTGGGCTATCTGTAGAGCACTATAGGGGGAGTTATTTGTGGGACACTATATACAGGGGTGGGCTATATGGGGGCACTATCTACTGGGCGCTCTATGGGGGCACTATCTACAGGTGGCTCTATGGCAGACACTATCTACAGGGGGCACAGTGTGTGTGTGTGTGTGTGTGTGTGTGTGTGTGTGTGTGTGGGACACGGTGTATGGTGCTATTATAATTAGAGGTGCAGTGTATGGCGCTATTATATGTAGGGGCGTAATGTGTGGTATAATGATAACTTTATCTTTGTTTATAGGTGTAGAAATATTGGAAAAGTGAGAAGCTAAAGACATCTGAGCGGCTAACTGCAGAAATGATCTGTGACCGGGAGAAGTCATCATAGAGATATGGACCAGATAGAGAAAAATAACTAGAATCTGAGACATCACCGGTGAGTCACTTAATGTAAATGTTTATTCTGCCTCTAATCATTAATGTAGTGACTGTATGATCTGCAGCGAAATGAAGGGTGGTATGATTATGATAGGATTTATTTTTTGTGAAATAGCAACTCCCAGCATATCCTTACTATTGTTCGGGCCGTGCTGGGAGCTGTAGTTTTACACCGTACAAACCTATACAGCAGGGGTTGCACTAAATTGAGGTGTATTTGTGCTGGTGCTGTATATATGTATTGAGCTTGGTTCTGGAGCTGTATTGATGTACTGAGCACTATTCTGGTGTTGTGTATAGAACTATATTGCTTGTAAAATGTACAAATGTTTTTATGCTCGAGTTACATAAAAAGAAATGTGGAAAAGAAATGACATGTCATTGATTGGTAGAGAAAACAAACACGGCGAGGGGGAAGGAGATGTCGGGAAAGAGGTTGGGGGGGCGCCAAACTGAATCTTTGCCCCGGGTGCTGGAGAACCTAGCTACGCCTCTGGTTAATCCATAGTAACAGTGTTAAACTAATAGAACTAATAAGAGCATGATGCCTCAGATCTCCATTGTGGAATGACCATGTGAAGATGCTGGTCATTGATTGACAGGAGCACATGGTGACATTTTGACCTTTAGCTCATAAGTTTTAGCTAGTAAGGGGTTAATGCTACATTCTCTGTTATCTGTAGTATAGCTGTGTCTGCAGAAAGTGCACAAAGTGCAAAATAAGAACTGTAACTTAAAGATTAACCCCTTGAGTACCCAGCTCATTTTGGCCTTGAGGACCAGACCCATTTTTTCAAATCTGACATGTATCAATTTATGTGGTAATAACTCCGGAATGCTTTTACCTATCCAATTGATTCTGAGATTGTTTTCTCGTGACATATTGTACTTTAGTTTAGTGCAAAAATTTGGTCGATAAATTCATTGCTTATTTGTGAAAAACACCAACATTTAGCGAAAATATGAAGAAATTATGATTTTTCCCATTTTAAATGCATCTGCTTGTAAAACAGATAGTTATACCACACAAAATAGTTACCAATTAACATCTCCCATATGTCTACTTTATGTTTGCATCGTTTTTTGAACGTCCTTTTATTTTTCTATGACCTCACAAGGCTTAGAACTTTAGCAGCAATTTCTCATATTTTTAAGAAAATTTCAAAAAGCGATTTTTTCAGGGATGAGTTCAGTTCTGAAGTGGTTTTGAGTGCCCTATATATTAGAAACCCCCATAAAACACCCCATTTTGAAAACTGCACCCCTCAAAGTATCCAAAACAGCATTCAGAAAGTGTTTCAACCCTTTAGGCGTTTTACAGGAATTGAAGGAAAGTAGAGCTGAAATTTTCAAATTTCATTTTTTTTTACAAAATTCATATGTAATACATTTTCTTATGTACCACAGAAGGTTTTACCTGAGAAACGCAACTCAATATTTATTGCGCAGATTTTGCAGTTTTTAGAAATATCCCACATGTGGCCCTAGTGCGCTAATGGACTGAAACACAGGCCTCAGAAGCAAAGGAGCACCTCTTGGATTTTGGGGCCTCCTTTTTTCAGAATATATTTTAGGCACCATGTCAGGTTTGAAGAGGTCTTGTGGTGCCAAAACAGTGGAAACCAACAAAAGTGACCCCCATTTTTTAAACTACACCCCTCAGTGAATTTATCTAGGGGTATAGTTAGCATTTTGACCCCACAGGTATTTTGCTATATTTTCTGGAGTTAGTCTGTGAAAATGAAAATCTACTTTTTTTCTGGAAAAACGTAAACATTTCTAATTTTTGCAAGAAATAAAGGAGAGAAAGCACCCCAACATTTGTAAAGCAATTTCTCGCGATTACGGAAATACCCCATATGTGGTAATAAACTGCTGTTTGGACCCACAGCAGGGCTCAGAAGGGACGGAGCACCATTTGGATTTTGCAGCTCAGATTTTGCTGAATTGGTTTCTGGGGGCCATGTCGCATTTGCAGAGTCCCTGAAGTACCAGTACAGTAGAAATTCCCCAGATGTGATCCCAATTTGGAGACTATACCCCTGAAAGAATTAAATTAGAGGTGTAGTGAGCATTTTGAGCCCTCAGGTGTTTTATAGATTTTATTAGAATTGGTCCGTGAAAATGAAAACATTTATTTTTTCCAATAACCTGTAGCTTTAGCTCAGAATTTTTCATTTCCACAAGGAATACAGGAGAAAAGACACCCCAAAATGTGTTACACAATTTCTCCTGATTACGGAAATACCCCATATGTGATTGTAAATGGCTATTTGGACATACGGCAAGGGTCTAAACGGAAAAAGTGCAATTTCGTTTTTGGAGTGGAGATTTTACAAAATTTGTTTTTGACGCCATGTTGCATTGCGCTGAGGTACGAGTACAGTGAAAACTCCCGAGAAGTGACCCCATTTAGGAAACTACACCCCTCAAGGAATTCATCTAGAAGTGTAGTGAGCATTTTGACCCCCAAAGGTTTTTCAGAAATTAGTGCACAGTGGATGTTGCAGATTGAAAATTGACATTTTCCACATATATGCTATTTCAGTGCCCAATGCGTTGGGCCCAGCTTGTACCACTGGAGACATACGCCCCATAAATTGTTAAGCGGTTCTCCAGAGTACGGTAATACCCCATATGTGGTCATAAACCGCTGTTTGGGCACATTGCCAGGCCCAGAAGGAGCGCCATTTGGCTTTTGGAGCGCAGATTTTGCTTGGTAGAAGTTTTGTTTAGTGTTTTACTGGTGTTTCAGTTTATAATGTGGGGGCATATGTAATCTGTGCGGAGTACATACATTTTTTGTGTGACACACTGTCGTTTTTATTGGTACCATGTTTGGCTACGCGCAACTTTTTGATCACTTTTTATTCCATTTTTTTGGAAACAACGTGACCAAAAAAGGAAATTCTGCCATTGTTTTTTATGGTATTTTTTTTACGGTGTTCACCGTGCGGGATAAATAATATGATATTTTTTTAGGTCAGGCCGATACGAACGCGGCGATACCTATTATGTCTAGTTTTTGTCTTTTTTTTCATTTTTTTTCTAATTATAAAGGGCTTGATCAGGGAAACAAGGTGATTATTGTTTTTATTACGTAAAACTTGTATTTATTTATTTATCTAAAACTTTTTTTTTACTTTTTTTTCACTTTTTATTTTACACATACTAGGGGACTGGAAGATCTGATCTCCTGATCCCCTGCACAATACACTGCACTACTTCTGTATGTACTGATGTAGTGCAGTGTATTGTAACTGTCACTTTACAACTGACAGTTGAGACTATTACGTCCTGCCTTGGGCAGGACCTAATAGGCTCCCGTACCTGGCAACCAGGAAGCCGTTGCTAGGCTTCCTGGTTGCCATTGCAACCATCAGAACCCCGAGATTTTTCGCGGGGGGGGGGGCAATGGGGTGCAGACAGAGCCCCCTCCCTCTGTATCAATCACTTAAATGCCGCTAACTACAGCGATCGGAGAGGACAGTGATCGCTGTAGTTGCAGTGGGATGTCGGCTGTATATTACAGCCGACATCCGATGAAGATGGAGCGAGCACAGCTCCTGTGCCCGCTTCATCCTCAGGGCGTTACTATACGCCCATTTTCGGGAAGGGGTTAATAAAAATAGTGGTTTTTTTTTTTACACTGCTTTCTCTGATCTCCTCACGTATCTCACAGAAGTGAGGAGATCAGGGAAAGTGACAGGAGCTTTCTCCTGCAGACGACGTCACAGACGGCTGTGATTGGTCAGTCTTCAGAGACTGACCAATCACAGCAATCGCCGGCATTGGGGACTGCTAATTGGTCCCCAGGCCGGTAGCAGAGACGGTTAGCTGTCAATGACAGCTGCCGCCGCTGTTCTGTCACTATGTGATTTCACATAGTGACAGTTTATTCCTGCGCCATAATAGTACGTCGAAGGTACGCTGGAATAAGCGGCCAGCGACGTACTATTACGTCGAAGGTACGCAAGGGGTTAAGGAAAAAAAAAAAGGCCTCATAAGATCACAGGATTGAGTATTATATGTTTTATGTTTACATGTTATATGTTACGTCAT
Organism: Rhinoderma darwinii; assembly: GCF_050947455.1. Classification (NCBI taxonomy): domain Eukaryota; kingdom Metazoa; phylum Chordata; class Amphibia; order Anura; family Rhinodermatidae; genus Rhinoderma; species Rhinoderma darwinii. The sequence goes on from NC_134692.1 coordinate 98,446,685, forward strand.
ATGTGTTTTATGTGTCGACCCCAATGAAAAACGTCATATTTAAATTTAATATGATGCACATTACTAAATGAGGATTATAGTTCATTGGATGAATAATAAAAGAATAGGAGTTTATACACAGTCATTCTAGTTATGTACTTGTTTTACCAAAGGTACACACAAAAGGTATAAATGTGTTAGATTGGATTCTCAGTATTGAGAGTGTCTGGGACCAGCTGGTAATGTGAGTGACTTGTGTGTGTGTTGAACTATTATTTAAAGGGAAATGGTTTATTTGAAATAACCACATCAGAAGAGATTTGACAAGAAAGATTTTTATATGTCATTGTTACATTTTAGTTTATGATTATTTGATATTAACAAGGTTCTATTGGCATATGATGACACATATAGAGCGCAATATGTTTCATCATTTGTGTTAATAGATTGGTTTATATAATATTATGACATATACTAATTAAGGAAACAAATATATTGCAAACCTCTTATTTAATTATAAGAATATCCTTTCTGTTTAATGATCCCCAGAGCAGTTGGAAGGTAGAAAGGTGTAATGAGACTTGGAAATAAAAAATCCAGAAGATCATGGCTGAAACCCATAAACCATGAACTGAGCGCGTGCCTATTGCACTCTGACCTCACCAGTTATGTGGGAGCTCTGTAAAAACAGCTCATGCAGATGTATAAATATGTTTATGATTCCATTCCAGATCCTAAGTGAAAGGAGGACATTGTTTACAGCCAGGGGACTGGGCGTGTTTAACTGGTTCCCGACCGCTGGCTGTATTTTTACGGCCAGCGGTTAGGGTCCTTAAAACCCGAGCCATAGACTTTTTACGGCTTGGGTTTTAACTTGCTGCCCGCACAATCGGGCAGCTTAATGTCGGATCTCCGGCTGTCAGTGACTGCCGGGGACCCTGAGGAGAGGATAGAAGCAGCTTTCGCTGCTTCTGTCTTCTCCAATGTTTTTTTACACAGCGCTCAATGAACGCTGTGTATAGGAATAGAGACAGCAGCAGCGGCGCTGTCTCTATTCCTCCCGGTGATCATGTGACTGGTAACATGATCGCCGGGTGCCGTTACTGACAGACTGCTGCTGGGTCTTACAAGACCCAGCACAGCCCAGTTAGTGACAATCGTCACTATGAGAGGGCTGATTTCCCCTGTAACTGGGGCTGTGCAACCCCAGTTACAGTGGAAAAACATGGTGTAAAAGAAAGAAAAAAAAAATACAAAAGTTCCCAAAAGGTCTTTTTTGACCTTTGAGGGACAGACCATAGTAATAAAAAAATAGTAAAGTAAAGTGCAAAAAAAAATGAAACAATAAATACACATAAAATACCCACCGCAAAAAAAAACGTTCCCCCCCCGCCAATCATTGTTGTAACGCTAGTGCTGACCCAATTACCCTAATATAGACATGTAATATATTAAAATTTACGGTAAACAATGACGATTACAAATAAAAGGTCTATTTTAGAGTAAAACTATGTTATTACCCCAAAAAATAGCTGAAACGTAATAAAGCTTATTTTTTTACTATTATTTTCAAACTTTATGAATAAAAATTCTAAAATAGCAAAAAAGGTGTGTATAAAAACGATAAAAAAAGAAACCTGCATTGTCTACGGAAAAAAACGTCGCAAAAATCACGTCGTTAGCACAACAAATTAAAAAGTTATAGCCATTTAACTAACACGTGCTAAAAATGGCTAAACGGTGTCTGGTCCTGAAGGCGCAAAATAGCCCGGTCCTGAACTGGTTAAAGAGACACCGTAAAGCACTAGAGCCATACTGTGACGCTCCGTACAAAATCCAACTCACAACTTCCACATCCGTTAAATTGGAAGGAAAGAACTTGGACACACGCCGGTCACTGCTGAAATGTCCTCAATCACGATGCTGAACTTTGGGTCTCGTCAAGCTCCAGCTGACCTTCATCTTTTCTGTTATCTCTACTCTACCTATTGTCTAAATGATGAGCTAGAAGAAGAGTTTAATGCCAAGTTTATCAAACATCAAATGATATCAGTATTGACTAACTTTCTGAATATGTATATGCATCCATTCAAAAACTATGCCAGATCTGAAGATAGATGAAGTTATTGCCTTGGCCTTGCGGTCTCATCTCTTTTCCCTAGCGCATAACCCTAATTCTCCTGGAGTTGTTTCTCTTGTAATAGCATTGGTTCCTTGTCTGTTTAACCGATATTCAAAGAGGGAAGCGCTGTGGAAAATAGAGCTCAGGCCAGGAATTCTGAAGTCCATGATTAGATGATACCCCAATGACACCGTGTGATGTGTAAACATAGGTCAGGTTAATAAAAATGACATGTTGTTTGATGCTGTAAACCTCACCGCCTGTGAGGGAAAAAGACACAAAATATGTTTATTGTGTGAGTATAAGAGCAACTGGCAGCTCCCAGTGTTCAGAGACAGCTAGTAAATGGTTGACCCAGGGTCTAGAAGGTGCAATACGAGGTAATTTAACTAATAAAGGGAGTGGCATCGATGAATGCCATCGGACGGGACATGATCTTGTTCTCCTGGATTGCAGGAGTGTTAAATCACTCCAGGGATGTGCTTCAACCCAATATATACTTCATATATGTGGGTTTAAAGCATATAACTGGTTGCTACCCAGGGTACCAGGAGAATGTACCTTAGCTAGACTACAATCAGCTACTTAGATAGAGATATATTATGTTTAAACTTGTAACATGTTTGATTGCAAAAGTTAAGAAAAAACAGCACAGGATATTAAAGTGCATGTGGTTCAGACCACCCACCACCCTAAGAACCGAGGAGTAAGGAAACATTCAGAGCCACCTGTTTACGTGACACTGAATGCTTCCATACCTGATAAAGTTATCTGTCAAGCCGTAGCACAACACCAAGATGGATGGTATTTCCCGAATTGTGAAACCTGTAATTCCCTAAATCTTCAGGTGTGTACAGTATGTAATGCTGTACACTCACCTATTGCTAGACACATATACGGAGTACCCATCTCGAGATGAATGGCATAAAGAGGTGCCCTGAATCAGGGGAGCTGATCAGAACGTAATCTCGGATGGCTATTCTAATACATGGTTCAGCAAATTTATGTTCAAAAGAAGGGAATTGTCAAAAATATTTTAATATCTTTATATGTGTGAACCTAAAAGTGTAAATATTAACACTGTAAGTGTTAATATGTACTGCTATGGACAGTTGTCACTTCAGCTCAAAGATCTGCTGAAACAGCAGCCTACAGGGCGGAATGGCTATTCTATTCTAAGTCGTTTGGTTTATGGCTTTGCATTATAGCTGTTACAAAGGCAACGTGAGAAAACGTGATGACATTGTATTTCTTATGGCTAAAGATATGTACTAAAGATGAGATGGGAAGACTGTATATTATCAAATGTAAAATGTTTACATCTGCAAGTTAACCCCTTCCCGCACCTGGACGTAACTGTACGTACAGGTGAGCAGTAACTTTGCGCACCTTGGCGTACAGTTACGTCCGCGCTTTAACAGTTAACCGCCGCGCGGCGCTACACCGCAGCGGCGGTTAACTGTGCAGGGTGTCAGCCCTGCTCTCCCCGTTGCCGATCAGCGACCTGTCGCCGCTGAAATCGGCAATTAACCCCTTCGATGCGGTGGTCGATTGCGATCACCACATCGAAGAGGTTTACAGCGGATCGGCAGCCCCCCACATGTATTTGCGGGGGCTGGCGATCCTTATCATGGCAACCAGAGGCCAGACAATGACCTCCGGGTTGCCATGTACGGAAGCCTCGGAGGATCAGCCTCCGGCCGTTCCTCCTCTGCTTCCTGTCAGTGTGACAGTTACGTCACAATGACAGTTAGAACACATTACACTACGTGTGTAGTGTAATGTGTTCTAGCAGCGATCAGAGCTGCAAGTCTTAGTGTCCCCTAGTGGGACAAGTTAAAAAAGTAAAAAAAAGATAATAAAAATGTTTTTAAAAAGTGTAAAAATAAAAGTTATAAGTGACATAAACAAAGAATGCTTTTTTTCCTATAATAAGTCTTTTATTATAGGAAAAAAATTAACACGTTAAAAAAAGTACACATATTTGGTATCGCCGCGTTCGTAACGACCCCAACTATAAAACTGTAATATTATTTTTCCCGCACGGTGAACACCGCAAAAAAAATAAACAAAAAACAGTGCCCGAATCACAATTTTTTGGTTACCAACCCTCCCAAAATATACAATAAAAAGTGATCAAAAAGTCGCACGTACGCCAAAATGGTACCAATACAAACTACATCCCGTCCCGCAAAAAACAAGCCCTTAGGCCTCATGCACACGACCGTGTTTTTGCGTCCGCAATTCAACCGCAAATCCACGGGTAAATTGCGGACCCATTCATTTCTATGGGCCCATACACACTATCCGTGTTTTCACGGCTCTCCGCATGTCCGCACATCCGTGCCGCAGAAACTACGGACATGTCCTATTATGGGCCGCAAATGCGGTGCGGACATGCCAATAGAAGTCAATGGGCCCGTGGAAATTGCGGATACACCGCCGTGTGTCATCCGCAGTTTTGCGGATTTGCGGAAGTGTTGCTAGGCGACGACCGGGAATGAGTTCTGTCGTCATCATGTTTTACCTAGGCTTTTTATTTTTCATCCGCATTTTGCGGATTACATACGGATGAACTGCGGAGGACATACGGATGAACTGCGGATGACATTTCACGGAACACGGTCCTGGAATTTGCGGACCAGAAAAACACTACGGTCGTGTGCATGAGGCCTTACATCGCTTTTTTGACTGAAAAATAAAAACGTTATGGCTCTCAGAATACGGTGACACAAAAATGTATTTATTTTATAAATAAGTGATTTTATTGCACAAACGCTGCAAAACATAACAAAATTATATACATATGGTATCGCTGTAATCGTATCGACCCGCAGAATAAAGTATAATGGTCATTTATAGCCCAGGGTGAAGGCCATAAAAAAACGAATAAAAAACATTGTCAGAATTGATGGTTTTTGGTCACCTTGCTTGCCAAAAAATGGAATAAAACGTGATCAAAAAAATTTCTGGTACCCCAAAATGGTACCAATGAAAACTACAGATTGTCCCGCAAAGAATAAACCCTCACACAGCTCCGGTGGAGAAAAAATAAAACCGTTCTGGCTCTCAGAATATGGCGATGCAAAATGTGCGGAGTGTTCCAAAAGCAGATAAGATTGGGCGCCATTTACCAGTGCGACACCGGTCACATATCTGCGGATTATTATTTATTTACTGCATTATTATACCCTCTTATTATACCCTGATGTACCCCGCACCGATAACATATAACCTGATGTACTCCGCACAGATAACATGTACCCTGATGTACTCCTCACAGATTACATATGCCCCCACATTACAAACTGAAACACCAGTAAAACCCCAAACAGAACAACTACCAAGCTACATCTGCGCCCCAAAAGACAAATGACGCTCCCTCCCTTCTGAGCCCTGCAGCGTGCCCAAACACCAGTTTACGTCCACAGATATGGCATCGCCATACGCGGGAGAACCCGGTTAATATTTTATGAGGTATTTGTCTTCAGTGGCACAAACTGGGCATAACATATAGTGCACTAAAGTGGCATATGAGTGGAAAATTGTAATTTTCACTCCGCACCATGCGCTGCGCATTAACCCCTTCGCGCACCACAACATAGCATGTCTTAGTTTGGGGGGTGATGTATCGAGCGTCTCACGTGAAAAATAAAGAATTTAAAACGGCAAAATCGCTGTTTTTTTGGTCACCTTCGCTCTAGCTAAAAATGTAATAAAAAGTGCTCAAACAGTTGTATGTACCAAAAAATTGTACCAATAAAAACGACCGCTCGTCCCTCAATAAATAAGCCCTCACACCGTTCTATTGACTGAAAAATAAAAAAGTTGTGGCTCTTGGAACGCGGGGAGGAAAAAACTAAAAAGGAAAAGAAAAAAATGGATCAGTCCAGAAAGGGTTAATTACTTTCTAATGAAAAACCATTTATGACCACACGTGGGGTATAGCCGTACTCGGGAGAAATTTCTTTACAAATGTTGGGCAGCTTTTACCCCCTTTATCCTTTGTAAAATTGAAAAAAATGCAACATTTTAGTGGAAGAAATGTTGATATTCATTTTCATGGCCCAATTCTAATAAATCCTGCAAAAGACTTGTGGGGTCTAAATGCCCACTATACCCCTAGATAGATTCTTTAAGTGGTGTAATTTCCACTTTTGGTGGGTTTCCCCTGTTTTGGCCTCTTAGGGGCTTTGCAAATGCGACATGGCCTCCGCAAACCATTTCAGCTAAATTTGAGCTCCCAAAGCCAAATAGCGCTCCTTGCCTTCTAAGCCCCGCTGTGGGTCCAAACAGCACTTTATTACCACATATGGCGTATTTACGTAATCGGGAGAAATGGTTTTACAAATGTTTGGGTGCTTTTTCGCCTTTATTCCTTGTAAAAATTAAAAATGGCTACCTTTTTTCAGAAAAAAAGTCGATTTTTACCTTTACAGAATAATTCCAATGAATTCAGCAAAACAACCGTGTGGTCAAAATGCTAACTTTACCCCTAGAAAAATTCCTTGATGAGTGTAGTTTCCAAAATGGGGTCACTTTCCGGGGGATTCCACTATTTTGTTCCCTCCAATGCAATTCAAACGCGACATGGCACTGAAAACTATACCAGCAAAATCAGAATTTCAAAATCCAAATGGTGCTCCTTTTCTTCTGAGTCCTGCTGTGGGTCCAAACAGCAGTTTATTACCACATATGGGGTATTGCTATAATCAGGAGAAATTGCTTTACATATGTTGGGGTGTTTTTTCTCTTTTATTCCTTGAAAAAATTACAAATTTCTACGTTTTTTCAGAAAAAAAGTAGATTTTCACCTTCACAAACTAATTCAAATAAATTTAGCAAAAAAAAACTGTGGGTTCAAAATGCTAATTATACCCCTAGATAAATTCCCTGAGGGGTGTAGTTTCCAAAATGAGGTCACTTTTGGGGGTCTTTATTGTTTTGGCCCCACAAGACCTCTTCAAACCTGACATGATACCTAAAATATATGCTAAAAAAAAGGAGGCCCCAAAATCCTCTAGGTGCTCCTTTGCTTCTGAGGCCTGTGTTTCAGTCCATGACCGCACTAGGGCCACATGTGGGGTATTTCTAAAAACTGCAGAATCTGGGCAATAAATAATAAGTTAAATTTCTCGGGTAAAACCTTCTGTGGTATAGAAAAAAATGTATTACAAATGAATTTTGTAAAAAAAAAATGAAATTTGTAACTTTCACCTCTACTTTGCTTTAATTCCTGTGAAACGCCTAAAGGGTTAATACACTTTCTGAATGTTGTTTTGAATACTTTGAGGGGTCCAGTTTTCAAAATGGGGTGATTTATGGGGACTTTCTAATATATAAGGTCCTCAAAGCCACTTCAGAACTGAACTGGTCCTTGTAAAAATCACCTTTTGAAATTTTCTTGAAAATATGAGAAATCGCTGCTAAAGTTCTAAGTCTTGTAACGTCCTAGAAAAATAAAAGAATGTTCAAAAAACGATGCAAACATAAAGTAGACATATGGGAAATGTTAACTAGTAACTATTTTGTGTGGTATTACTATCTGTTTCACAAGCAGATACATTTAAATTGAGAAAAATGCTAATTTTTGCAAATTTTCTCCAAATCTTGGTGTTTTTTACAAATAAATATTGAATTTATCAACCAAATTTTTTCACTAACATAAAGTACAATATGTCACGAGAAAACAATCTCAGAATCGCTTGGATAGGTAAAAGCATTCCGGCGTTATTACCACATAAAGTGACACATGTCAGATTTGAAAAATCGGCTTCGTCCTGAAGGCCAAAACAGGCTCAGTCCTGAAGGGGTTAAAGGCTAATGCTACTCTAATTTTCTTATAAATAAAGATGGATCCGCCCCCTAGGGCAGAGACTGTTTGAACACTGATGCTGCGTGTCATGGTCTCTCTCCGGTCGGCCGGCCTCTCTCAGATCCACCAGTGAGAGAGCATTCATTAATTTGGAACTCATAGACAAATGCAAATAATGTCCAACATTAACGAACAACGTAAATTCTGCAGCTAAATTACGCACTACATATTTGCTACTGAAATGGCATATCTAGGGAGAAATTCACGGCAGCACCGTGAGCAACAAGAGTAGTGAACGAGTCGAGTCAAACCAGGAGTGTACGAGGTACCAAACGCAGAGCAGGAGCGTAGTCAGTAAAGCCAGGGTCAAAATGAAGCTGAGGTCAATAATAATAACTGGAAAAGCAGAGCCAGGAAACAAGAGAGAATCACAGGCAAAGACAAGAAGCAAATGAAGGTATACATAGACCGAGGGCGGGAGCTAGAACTGTCTGGCCAGGCTGTGATAGGTTCTCCCACTCCTCAGCCTACCAGCCTGAGTGGTAGCAGATCGAGTCACTCTAACAGACCTAGGAGCAGATGCAGACTGATTAACCACGGGCGTCGACACAGAAACTGTGTCTGGCAGATCCTTTACAGGATTCTTCTTCGTTAAAAAGAAGGACAGATCCCTTTGACCTGCATTGACTACCGTGGTTTCAACCAGATCACGGTCAAGAACAAATACCCATTGCCACTTATATCTGAACTGTTTGATCGCATACGAGGAGTCAAATTTTTTTCTAAACTAGACCTGCATGGGGCTTATAATCTAGTCCGGATTCTCCGGGGTGATGAATGGAAGATGGCTTTTAACACCCGGGACAGGCACTACGAATACCTAGTCATGCCCTTCGGACTGTGCAACGATCCCACAGTGTTTCAGGAGTACATTAATGATATCTTCTGAGATCTCCTCTATGTCTGTGTTGTTGTTTATCTCGATGATATTTTGATTTTCTCCCCAGATCCGACGACTCATCGGAGGCATGTCCGTCAGGTTCTACTGCGATTAAGGGAGAATCATTTATATGTCAAGCTGGAGAAGTGTGTATTTGAGAAGAGTTCGCTGCCCTTCATGGGCTACATCATCTCGGATCAAGGCCTCAAGATGGATCCTGAGAAAGTGAAAGCTGTCCTGGAGTGGCCACGTCCTCAAGGCTTAGGGGCCATACAGCGGTTCCTGGGATTCGCCAATTTCTACCAGCTGTTTATTCCTAGCTTCTCTTTTCTGACGGCTCCCATCTCTACCCTTACCAAGAAGGGTGTGAATGCCAAGGTGTGGATTCCAGACGCAGAGTCCGCCTTTATTAGCCTCAAGAATGCCTTCACTTCAGCTTCGATCCTCCATCATCCTGATCTATCTCGGCAGTTCTCATTGTAGGTGGACGCCTCCTCTGTTGGTGCAGGTGCACTTCTGTTCCAGAGGAGCTCCAAAGGAAAGGCAGTATGTGGCTACTACTCAAGACTTTTTTCTTCTGCTGAGCGCAATTACTGTATTGGAGGTCGGGAGCTGCTGGCCATCAAATTCGCTCTGGAGGAGTGGAGACATCTTCTAGAGGGTGCTGCTCACCCCATCCTGATCTTCCCCGACCTCAAAAACCTTACATACCTTCAGTCTGCACAACAACACAATCCCCGTCAAGCCAGGTGGTCACTGTTCTTGACCCGTTTTCAGTTTGTGCTCCACTACCGTCCCGGGGACAAGAATGTGAGGGCCGATGCCCTGTCCAGAGCGTTTGAGACGGAAGACACGGTGGAGTCTCTTGAGACTATCATAGATCCGTCCTGCATTGTCACTGCTAATCCTCTATAGGTTAGAGACATCCCTCCTGGGAGGACTTTTGTTTGGTTGGCAGAAAGGAGAAGAGTTCTCCGATGGGGACACAGTTCTAGACTGGCTGGGCACGCTGGTGTCCGTAAAACCCGAGACCTGATTGCTCGTCACTTCTGGAGGCCCACGCTACCTAAAGATGTTCTGGACTTTGTCTCTTCTTGCACGGTGTGTGCCTCTAACAAAGTTACTCACTCCAAGCCTGCCGGCCTGCTTCAACCTCTGCCTGTACCCAATGCCCCCTGGCAGCACATTTCGATGGACTTTGTCACAGACCTTCCCCCCTCAGCAGGATGCAACACTGTCTGGGTGGTGGTGGACCGGTTCTCTAAGATGGCACATTTTATCCCGCTGACCGGCCTACCTTCTGCTACTCGACTGGCGAGTCTCTTCATTCTACACATCTTTCGTTTGCATGGCTTGCCTCTACACATTGTGTCTGACCGGGGGGTTCAGTTTACTTCAAAGTTCTGGAGAGACCTCTGTTAACTCCTGGATGTGAGTTTGAACTTTTCCTCAGCCTATCACCCCCAGTCCAGTGGGCAAGCTGAGAGGATCAACCAGATCATGGAGAATTATCTCCGCCCCTTCATCTCTTCACAGCATGATAACTGGGTATAGCTTCTTCCATGGGCCGAGTTCTCATACAACAACCACACAAGTGAGTCCATCACTTCCACTCCATTTCACATTTTATACAGTCAACATCCTAGAGTCCCTCTTCCTGTGTCGACTTCATCTCAGGTACCCGCGGCTGACTCTGCATATGGGGACTTCCTTCAAATCTGGCAACAGACCCGGTCCTCTATTTTGCTGGCAGTAGATCGCATGAAGCGAAAGGCAGATACTATGAGTAGAGAGCTGCCTCAGTATCTTCCGGGTACTAAAGTCTGTCTGCCCTCTCGAAACATTCGCTTGAAGGTGCCTTCATACAAGTTTGCTCCCAGGTTCCTTGGTCCTTTCGAGATTCTGCAACAAATCAGGCCTATCTCCTATAAGCTGCGGCTGCCTCCTACCCTCAGAATCCCCAACTCCTTCCATGTGTCCCTCCTGAAATCAGTGGTCCTGAACCACTACAGCAAGACTTCTAGTTCCACAGTTACTCCCAGCGGTCCTTCTGATGTATTCGAGGTAAAGGAGATCCTGGACTGCAAAAGGGTAGGAGGAAGGACTTTCTATTTGGTGGACTGGAGAGGGTTTGGTCCTGAGGAGAGGTCCTGGGAGCCAGAAGAGAACCTCAGTGCTCTAGCTCTTATTAAAAAATTCTTCTCTCTCTCTGGCCCCAAGAAGAGGGGGCGTAAGAGGGGGGATACTGTAGCTTCCATGGCCACGGGCCATCGGGTTTACTCACCTCCCGACGCCCACAGCCATGGATCCGTGAGCGCTGGTCCACATCTCCTTCCTAGGAGATGCCAGCGCTCACTTCCGCTCCGTTCTGCTGTGTCCCGTAGGAAATCATCATCATCATCAACGGCCATGATTTCCTGGTCTATAAGAAGGCTCCAGGCCTTCTGATCCTTGCCTGAGCGTTGTTAGTTTTCCCAGTCTGTCTTGCAAATGGTCCCTTATTGTTTCCCGTTCCAGTTGTTACCCGTGCCTTGTTCTGTGTTCCTGTTTCCCATGCTGTGCCTTTAGTATCAAGTCGTGCCACGTCCTGTGTCATCTGCCACGTCCGTAAGAATCCGCCACGTCCTGTGTCATCTGCCACGTCCGGAGGAATCCGCCACGTCTGGCGCAACCTGTGGCACCTGTGTCATCCGCCACGTTTGGCGTTATCTGCTGCAACCACCTACATCAGTGCCAGAGCTGCGGCCACCGTCTGGACTATCCAGGTACCCTTTTGCGGGACATTGTAATTCTGAGGTTTCCTGTTGTTTGGCCAGCTGCCTACCCGCTACGGCGGTATGGCCCGGTGGGTCCACTAACACGCTTCGTGACAATCTTCACTCCAAAAGCCAAATGGCGCTCCTTCCCTTCTATGCCTTGCCATGTGCCCAAACAGCAGCTTATGACCTCATATAGGGTATTTCCATTCTATAGAGAATACAGGGCAGCTGTATCTAAAACAGTGAAAATACTTTTTAATAAAAACTAATTAGAAAGTGGCATCAATCACACTGATTGACCATTTTATTAAAATTATTAAAATTACAAGACATATACGGTATTAAAACATTAGGTCATATAAACATGGAAGAGCACAATTACACAAAGAAGTGCTAAAACACGGACGCTCGCTGTGTTTTCTCTCCTGCATCCATTATGGGTATGTCATATCCCCTTCAGAGGCGTAGCTAGGTTCTCCAGCACCCGGGGCAAAGATTCAGTTTGGCGCCCCCCCCAACCTCTTTCCCGACATCTCCTTCCCCCTCACCGTGTTTGTTTTCCCTACCAATCGACGTGTAATTTATTTTTATGTAACGCGAGCATAAAAACATTTGTACATTTTACAAGCAATATGGTTCTATACACAACACCAGAACAAAGCTCAGTACATAAATACAGCCCCAGGAGCAAGCTCACTACATATATACAGCACCAGAACCAAGCTCAGTACATATATACAACACTAGCACAAATACAGCTCAATTTAGTGCAACCCCTGCCGTATAGGTGTGTACGGCGTAAAACTACAGCTCCCAGCATGGCCTGAACAATGGTAAGGATATGCTGGGAGATGCCGTTTCACAAAAAATAAATCCTATCATAATCATACCACCCATGATCTCGATGCAGATCATACAGTGACTACTGTACTGATTAGAGGCAGAATAAACATTTACATCAAGTGACTCACCGGTGACGTCTCAGATTCTAGTTCTTTTTCTCCATCCGGTCCAGACCTCTATGGTGGCTTCTCCCGGTCACAGCCCATTTCTGCAGTTTGCTGCTCGCATGTCTTCAGCTTCTCACTTTTCCAACATTTCTGCACCTATAAATAAATATAAAGTTATCATTATAACACATACTATGCCCCTAAATATAATAGCGCCATACACTGCATCACTAATTATAATAGCACCATACACTGTGCCCCACACACACACACACACATACACTGTGACCCACACACACACACACACACACACACACACACACACACTGTGCCCCCTGTAGATAGTGCCTGCCATAGAGCCCCTGTAGATAGTGCCCCCATACAGACCACCCCTGTATAGTGTCCCACAAATAACTCCCCCTATAGTGCTCTACAGATAGCCCACCCCTGTATATAGCCCCCTGTAGATATAGCCCACCCCTGTATATAGTACTCTACAGATAGCCCAACCATGTATGTAGCCCCCTGTAGATATAGCCCACCCCTGTATATAGTGCTCCACATATAGTCCACCCCTGTATATAGCCCCCCTTGTACATATAGTCCACCCCTGTATATAGTGCTCCACTAGATAGTCCACCCCTGTATATAGTGCTCCACAGATAGCCCACCCCTGTATATACTATATAAAAGGGTGGGCTATCTGTGGAGCACTATATACAGGGGTGGACTATATGTACAAGGGGGCTATATACAGGGGTGGGCTTTCTGTGGAGCACTATAGGGGAGCTATTTGTGGGATACTATATACAGGGGTGGGCTATTTCTACAGGGGGACTATATACAGGGGGACTATATCTACAGGGGGACTATATACAGGGGTGGGCTATCTACAGGGGGACCATATCTACAGGGGTGGGCTAAATCTACAGGGGTGGGCTAAATCTACAGGGGTGGGCTAAATCTACAGGGGTGGGCTAAATCTACAGGGGTGGGCTATATCTCCAGGGGTGGGCTATATCTACATGGGGTGGGCTATATCTACATGGGGTGGGCTATATCTACAGGGGTGGGCTATATCTACAGCGGTGGGCTATATCTACAGGGGGCTATATACTATATAGCCCCCCTGTAGCTATAGCCCACCCCTGTATATGGTGCTCCATAGATAGCCCACCCCAGTATATAGCCCCCCTGTAGATATAGTCCCCCTGTATATAGCCCACCCCCTGTAGATATAGTCCACCTGTATATAGCCCACCCCCTGTAGATATGGTCCCCCTGTAGATAGCCCACCCCAGTATATAGCCCCCTGTAGATATAGTCCCCCTGTATATAGCCCACCCCTGTAGATATGGTCCCCCTGTAGATAGCCCACCCCAGTATATAGCCCCCTGTAGATATAGTCCACCTGTATATAGCCCACCCCCTGTAGATATGGTCCCCCTGTAGATAGCCCACCCCAGAATATAGCCCCCGGTAGATATAGTCCCCCTGTATATAGCCCACCCCCTGTAGATATAGTCCACCTGTATATAGCCCACCCCCTGTAGATATAGTCCCCCTGTAGATATAGTCATCGTCCCCTCCCCCGCAGATACAGCCACAGCCACACTTCTATTAAATTTAAAAAAAATAAAAAAATATTCAAACTCACCTTATTCCCGCTCCCACGCCGTCCGGCAGCCATGGAGACCTGCTCTTTCTGCGCAGGTCTCCAGTCGGTTGAACACAGCGTCTATGAAAGGCGCTGATTGGCTGGGCAGGATGACTTTCCCTGCCAGTCAGTCAGCGCCTTTCATCGACGGAAGCGTCACTGGTACAAAAGGTACCAGTCGCTTCATTGCTTCTAATTGTATCTGTGTCCTTGCGACACAGGTACAATTATAGTGCAGGAGGAGGGGGCGCTGGCGCCCCCCTCTGAGCTGCGCCCGGGGCACGTGCCCCGCCTGCCCCCCCTAGCTACGCCCCTGTCCCCTTGATATGCTTTAGCACTTCTTTGTGTAATTGTTCTCTTCCATGTTTATATTGACCTAATACATGTCTTAATACTGTATATCTCTTGTGCTCATATAGCACTTTTTTGCACTTATATATGGCCACTTTACTTTAGTCTATATAATCCTTTTGGAAGGTGCTTCATTGGCACATTTCTGTACTCTTTGTTTATCTGTGAGATACACAGCGTACTGTCCTTTTTATCTGTTGGTTCATGGATTCCTCATTTTATCTGTTGTGTTTTTATTATGTAATTCAATAAAGATTTTTTTCTATTTTTTGCATACCTTTTTGTCTTTATAGCCTCTGTCTCTTATATATATATATATATATATATATATATTTTTTTTTTTTTTTTTTTTTTTTTTTTACTTTTCTGTTTAGCTTCATCTGTTCTCTAAAGCCCTTCAATGATAATTGCATGCTCATATGTCCTACTCAAAAGTACTTTATAAAAGTACCTTATAGTCTGCTGTAGAAAATTCCAGCCTTGTAGCTCCTTGGGCTTATAGCAGCTTATCCCTCCTAAATTTATTCTACCCTCAACAACATGCTCATCTAAACAATTTATTTAAAACTTTGCATTATCACATATGGCAGTAGCTATCCATCCATCAAGATTACATTTGATTGTTACTGCTTGCCCTGCTTGCAGCTAACATCTACTGTACCTTCTGTTTTTTGCCTACATTATTATCTAGCCCCAGAGAACTGTGAAAACTCAGGTCCCATAACAAACCTCTCTTTGATCTCTTTAGTACAAGTTCTATACTTTGACTTTAAAAATAGTGTGCACAACATATGTCCTGTCTGTTAATTATAAATCCAGCTGCTTCCTACAATGTAATTACAGGATTTCATCTAAATACTGTAGGTACTGAAGGTTTAATAAGAGATTTTTGAAAAAAAAATCATGAAAATCAAAACATAAAATCTCCACCCAAAATTACAAAATGGTTTAAGTGCATATATTGTTGTTGAATGAGAAAACTAAAATAATAACATTTTGTAATACTCATCTCAGTTCCTTCGATCCTCATTTCTCATAAATTCCTTGTTAACCCTTTCAAGACCGAGCTCATTTTGACCTTCATGACCAGCCCCATTTTCTCAAATCTGACATGTGTCAATTTATCTGTTAATAACTCTGGAATGCTTTTGCCTATCCAAGCGATTCTGAGATTGTTTTCTCGTGACATATTGTACTTTATGTTAGTGGAAAAATTTGATCAACAAATTCATTGCTTATTTGTGAAAAACACCAAAATTTAGAGAAAATGTGCAAAAATTATGATTTTTCTCATTTTAAATGTATCTGCTTGTAAAACAGATAGTAATACCACACAAAATAGTTACTATTGTACATATTCCATATGTCTACTTTATATTTGCATTGTTTTTTTGAACATTATTTTATTTTTCTAGGACGTTACACGGCTTAGAACTTTAGCAGCAATTTCTCACATTTTCAAGAAAATTTCAAAAGGCTATTTTTACAGGGGCCAGTTCAGTTCTGAAGTGGCTTTGAGGGCCTTATGTACTAGATAGACCCCATAAGGCTGGGTTCACACGTGGCGGAATAACACTTGAATTCCGCTGCGGACACTCCGCAGCGTTAATCCACAGCGGAGCCGTTTCTCCATTGACTTCCACTTAAATTTAGAAGTGTTCGTTTAGACGATGCGTAAAATTCCGCTGCGGAGCATAGGCTGCGGAGCGGAATTTGGTGTCCGCAGCATGCTCTGTCTGTTGCGGAGCAGTGGCGGACTGGTTGCGGACTCATGGCGGAATTTCTCCATTGACTTCAATGGAGATTCTAAATTCCGCAATGAAGTCCGCAGCTGTCATGCACATGTTATGTGTGCTGCGGATGCGTCTTGCTTTTTTGACATGACATTTCTTCATTCTGGCTGGACCTATGTATTTCTAGGTCTACAGCCAGACTGAGGAAGTCAATGGGGCTCCCGGAATTACGGGAGCGTTGCTAGGAGACGTCAGTAAATAGTCACTGTCCAGGGTACTGAAAGAGTTAAGCGATCGGCAGTAACTGTTTCTGCACCCTGGACAGTGACTACCGATCCCAATATACAGCAACCTGTAAAAAAATAGAAGTTCATACTTACCGAGAACTCCCTGCTTCTGTCTCCAGTCCAGCTTCCCAGGATGACGTTTCAGTCTAAGTGACGGCTGCAGCCAATCACTGGCTGCAGCGGTCACATGGACTGCCGCGTCATCCAGGGAGGTAGGGCTGGATGCCGAAAGAGGGACGCGTCACCAAGACAACGGCCGGTAAGTATGAAATTTGTTTACTTTCACTAGGGAAAGTGCTGTCCCTTCTCTCTATCCTGCACTGATAGAGAGAAGGGAAGCACTTTTACCGCAGTCCGCAGCAGCTGGTCCGCATCAATTTACTGCACATTTTGGGCAGATCCGCAGCCGTAATCCGCAACCCTGATTAGGTGCGGCATTGATGCGGACAGTTGCGGAGGAAATCCGCCACGTGGGGGCATGCCCTAAATCACCCAATATTAAAAACTGCACCCCTCAAAGTATTCAAAACAGCATTCAGAAAGTTTCTTTACTCTTTAGGTGCTTCACCGGAATTAAAGCAAAGTACAGGTGAAATTTACAAAATGTTTTTTTTTTTCTGAAATTCATTTGTAATACATTTTTTTCTGTAACACAGAAGGTTTTACCCGAGAAATGCAACTCAATATTTATTGCCCAGATTCTGCAGTTTTTAGAAATATCCCACATGTGGCCCTAGTGTGCTAATTTACTGAAACACCGGCCTCAGAAGCAAAGGAGCACCTAGTGGATTTTGGGGCCTCCTTTTTTTAGAATATATTTTAGGCACCATGTCAGGTTTAAAGAGGTCTTGTGGTGCCAAAACAGTGGAAATCCCCCAAAAGTGAGACGGTTTTGGAAACTACACACCTCAAGGAATTTATCTAGGGGTATAATTAGCATCTTGACCCCACAGGTGTTTTGCTATATTTATTGGAGTATGTCTGTGAAAGTGAAAATCTACTTTTTTTCTGAAAAAATATAAAGAAAAATAATATTTGTAAGGAATAAAGATTAAAAAGCACCCCAAAACTTGTAAAGCAACTTCTCCCGATTACGCCAATACCCCATATGTGGTACTAAACTGCTGTTTGGACCCACGGCAGAGCTCAGAAGGGAAGGAGCGCCATTTGGATTTTGAAGCGCAGATTTTGCTGGATTGTTTTTCAGTGCCATGTCGCGTTTGCAACGCCCTGGAGGGAGCAAAACAGTGGAATCCCCCCAAAACTGACCCCATTTTGAAGACTACACCCCTCAAGGAATTTTTCTAGGGGTATAGTTAGCATTTTGACCCCACAGTATTTTTGCTGAATTTAGTGGAATTAGGCCGTGAAAATGAAAATCTTCTTTTTTCTGAAAAAACATAGAAATGTTTAATTTTTACAATGAATAAAGTAGAAAAATCCCCCCAAAATTTGTAAAGCAATTTGTCCTGATTTCAGCAATACACCATATGTGGTAATAAACTGCTGTTTGGACACACGGCAGGACTCAGAATGGAAGGAACAATATTTTGCTTTTGGAGCTCAAATTTAGCTGGAATGGTTTTCGGGTGTCATGTCGCATATGCAAAGCCCCTGAGGTACCAAAACAGTGGAAACCTCCCAAAAGTCCCTTTAGGGGACTGGAACGAGCGATCATTAGGTCGCTGGTACAATACACTGCAATACTAATGTATTGCAGTATAATGTCATTTTACAGGCTCCTGTAACAACGCGATCGCTGTTCCTGTCCGTTAGTCCCGGGTGTCAGCTGTAATACACAGCTGACAGCTGCAGAATATGGAGCGGGCGCAGCGCGTGAGCCCGCTCCATATATAACCCCTCGCACCACGACATGCTATTAAGTCGTGGTGCGCGAAGGCGTTAATGTGCAGCGGATGGTGCAAATTGAAAATTAAAATTTTCCACTGATATTCCATTTTAATGCACAATAAGTTGTGCCCAGTTTGTGCCACTGAAGACAAATACCTCATACAATGTTGAGCGGGTTCTCCCGGATATAAAATATCATATATGTGGACGTAAGCTGGTGCTTGGGCACGCTGTGGGGCTCAGAAGGGAGGGAACGCCATTTGGCTTTTGGAGCGCAGATTTTGCTTGGTAACTGTTCTGTTTGGGGTTTTGCTGGTATTTCAATTTATAATGTGGGGGTATATGTAACATCAGGACATAATAAGAGGGTATAATAATGGGGTGCATAAATAATAATCCGCAGATATGTGGCCAGTGTCGCACTGATAAATGGTCGCCCGATCTCATCTGCTTTTGGAATACTCTGCACATTTTGCATCGCCATATTCTGAGAGCCAGAACTTTTTTATTTTTTCTCCAACGGAGCCGTGTGAGGGCTTATTTGTTGCGGGACAATCTGTACTTTTTATTGGTACCATTTTAGGGTACATGTGATTTTTTTAATCACTTTTTATTAGATTTTTTTGGCAAGCAAAGTGACAAAGAAACATAAATTCTGACAATGTTTTTTGTATTTTTTTTTACAGTGTTCACCGTGCGGTATAAATGACATTTTACTTTATTCTGCGGGTCGGTACGATTACGGCGATACCATATGTATATAGGTTTTTTATGTTTTGTGGCGATTGCGCAATAAAATCACTTTTCTATAAAATTATTTATTTTTTGTATCACCATATTCTGAGAGCCATAATTTTTTATTTTTCCATAAAAAAAGCTGTGTAAGGGCTTGTTTTTTGCGGGACGGGTTGTAGTTTTTATTGGTATTATTTTGGGGTACATGCGACTTTTTGATCACGTTTTATTCTATATTTTGGGAGGGGTGGTTACCAAAAAATTGTGATTCTGACATTGTTTTTCAATTATTTTTTTTGCGGTGTTCACCGTGCGGGAAAAATAATATTATAGTTTTATAGTTTGGGTCGTTGTGAACGCGGTGATACCAAATATGTGTACTTTTTTTACATTTTCATTTTTTTCCTATAATAAAAGTCTTATTATAGGAAAAAAAGCATTTTTTGTTTTTGTAACTTTTATAACTTGTTTTTACACTTTTATAAAACATTTTTATTACTTTAATTTTTACTTTTTACTTGAAGACTGGCAGCACTGATCGCTGCTATAATACATTACACTACCTACTAGGTAGTGTAACATATTATAAACTGTCAGTGTGACGCTGAGTGTCACACTGACAGGAAGCTTATGAGGACCTGCCTCCGGCTAGTTCTCATAGGCTGCCTTGCATGGCATACCCGGGGGCCGTTGTATGGCCCCCGGTTCTGCCTTATAACCGACTGCAGCACCCGCAATCGGTCCCCGGGAAAGTTTGTTGTAGCAACAAACTTTCCAGTTTGTTATAGCAACAAACTTTCCAGTTCGTTGCTACAACACACTTTCCCTGCGATCACATGACCGGGACCTGAACTAATCAGGTCCCGATCATATCTCCGGGACCAGAGGCAGGTGATAACAGCGCGATCCGGGTGTCAGCGCTACTCTGAGACACCCAGATCGTGCTTTTAACACCCACCGTGAATTCACGTCGGCACTGCACAGAGCCCAGCAAGTGCCGACGTGAATATACAGTGGGCGGTCGGGAAGCGGTTAAAGCTAATAAACAATGAGATGTGTGTTTTAGTATTGTTGTTTGGGCCCTCCGCTTCCTGGTTCCAAATATTAGGGCCTTGATAATCATCTCTTGAAACAGAAGAAATGTTTCCCTCGGGCCTACACATTTGTATTTTTTTAATCCCCGATTTATGGGGGCTATGACTTATTTTATTATTTCAAAGACGTTGTGTATTAGGACTGTTTTGGTTTTTTGTGTGGTATGAGCTGTAGTTTTCATTTTAGATTTGATTTTCAGGTACGTGCGACTCTTTAACCACTTTTTATTCAATTTTTTGGGGAGCAAAGTGATCAAAGTCCAGCGTATTTTTTTTCATTTTTTTTAATGCGGCATATTACATGTTAATATTCTGCAGGTCAGTAAGATTATAGCAATACCAAATTTACACAGATTTTTTTATCGTTTACTACTTTTACATAAAACTTTTTTTTCAAAAGAAAAATCATGTCTTAACTTTTTTATTTTTCCGTCGATGGAACGGTTTGAGGGTTTGTTTTGTGCAAGATGACCTGTAGTTTATATTGATACATTAAAAGTTTTGGTCATTTATCATTCCAGTTTTTGGAACGTAAGGTGACATAAAAACAACAATTCTGGCATTGTTCCTTTTTTACATGACATGTTTTAATTTTTTTTCCCAATAATAAAGCACTTGATAAGGGAAAAGGCTTCAGTACCCTGCAGACCTGGAGGCCAATGTTAGGCCTCTGGTTGCCATTGCAGTCAGTGGCTGTGGTCGGCTACAAACCACCTTGATGCCACGGTCGCTTTTTAACCGCATCTAAGGGGTTAATGGTGGGGATTAGTACTAGCTCTGGTCCCTGCCGTTACAGCAGGGTGTCAGCTGAGCCCGCGCCAATAGCATAACTGTACGACATATTGCGGCAACACCTTGCCGTTCATGACATACAGTTACAAAAAATGTCAGGAAGGGGTTAAATACTGTGTCAAATTTCTAGCAACATAAATCCATGAGTGAGGAATATATGGATATGTGTACACTGCCAATATGATATACAGTTTTGATAACTTTTTCTTAGAACTGTTTTAAAATATAAACATTTACAATCATCACAGATAACTCTCATGTAAAAACAGCATTTTCTTTACATGATAGTGGTTTATTGTAATAATGCTGTATTATACCTCTATGCAGTGCCCCAATTGTAACAACAAAGAGTACCTAAATAATATGCGTTACAAACCCAATTAACACCAACATAAATATGAACATAATCGTAACATATAAATATAGATCAGCAGCACAGGACCAAAGACGAGGTTGGGTGCACGCCTCTTGGGTCACAGTCCAATAACCCTTCAATGTAGGCAGAAGAAAGTGAGGCAGCACTACCAAATATATGAAAAATTTTCCTTTTATTCCACGTGCGACGTTTCAGCTCAGTGTGAGCCTTTCTCAAGCATAACAGTGTGGCACACAAAGCACATATATTTGCAGATCACAATTATAAATCCAATTACAAACATTTCATAAAATAGTGATGGAACTGTAAAACTAACACACACAACATTGTGTCAATAGAATCCCTTATGGATATAGTCATATATACATAGGGATATACATATCAAAATGTACATGTAAATACTGTAATCATCATATTGTGTTAATAAGGCCAATCAATAGGATAGGCTACATATCTGTGGCAACATGTGAATAATATCACAACAGGTGTACATATTAAACATTAAAAACATCCTAACCTCGCTGGATCGGCTGTTGGCGTCCCCCACTGTCCAATGCTCATGTCCATAGACTACGTCACATCCAGATTGACGTTAGTGTGCGTTATGACGCATAGCGTCCATTCGCGCATGCGTGATACTCACTCATGATGTATATCGCCATCTTGAAAGAGGGCAACTCTGTTTTCTCGTACCTCATATCTATCCCAAACTATCATTACTCGACTGATAAAAAATATTCTATAATTGTAACCGGCCATATGGATATCTAGTAAAATACTAGCGAGGTCTAATGCATAAAAGATAGTTTTATGTATGACCATAGACCCTGTTAATTATGTGTATGTGTCGCTCATCCCCATAACTATAAATGTCAGATCCCATCATATACTCCTATTGTAGGAAAACATAAAATAGGAATGAGTTTTATTTTAACATTGTATCAGATGGATACATATGTGTAATCTATAACATATATATGTATATAGGACCACTTTATCATAAAGGATAATATATATATCAGATAAATTGCGAATAATGAGAGAATAGAACATAATATAATTTTATGGATAAAAACACTGTTTCATAAAAAAGGAAATGAGAAAACCAAATAAACATTTCAGGGGCAGTGTACATGCGTCTTCAGCCGATCCTGGAGGTGAAACTCGAGAACATTAGTCTCTGAAAGAGAAGAAATAGAACATATATTTAGGGATAATATATTGACAACATATCAAATATGGTCATATTATCAATTATTTATACTGAAGAAAATATACATATTTATTCAATAGTCAAACTGTTATCGTTTTCCTACAAATGGAGGGCAGAAAGGGACATAAAAACCATAATGGAATTCCAAACAAGTGTTCATATCAGAGTACGACCTTGGGTTATCTAGAGAAACTAGGAAAGATCTTAAAATTCACATTAAGGCCTCTAGGGCAGGGGTCTCAAGCACGCGGGCCGCGGGCCACATGCGGCCCCTGGGGCTGTCATCTGCGGCCCGCGCGACACAGAGCCGCTAGTACAGACTCTGCTCCAGGACTCTGGAATTCCCTGACATCGCTGTCCACATATGAATAGCAATGTCTGGGGCTTCCCCAGAGCCAGAGTCCCGTGCAGAGCGCTAGTATAGGCTCTGCTCCGGGACTCTGTGTAATTCCCTGACATTGCTGTCCATAAATGGACAGTGTGTCAGGGTTTTCCCCAGAGCGGAGTCCCGGGCAGAGCGCTAGTATCAGCTCTGTTCCAGGACTCTGTGGAATTTCCTGACATCGGTGTCCATGTTTGGACACACGATGTCTGGGGCTTCCCCAGAGCTGGAGTCCCAGGCAGAGCGCTAGTATAGGCTCTGCTCCGGGTCTCTGTGGAATCTTCTGACATCGCTGTCCACATATGGACAGTGTGTCAGGGTCTTCCCCAGAGTGGAGTCCCGGGCAAAGTGCTAGTATCGGCTCTGCTCCGGGAATCTGTGGAATTCCCTGACATCGTTGTCCATGTTTGGA
This sequence comes from Rhinoderma darwinii, assembly GCF_050947455.1. Taxonomy (NCBI): domain Eukaryota; kingdom Metazoa; phylum Chordata; class Amphibia; order Anura; family Rhinodermatidae; genus Rhinoderma; species Rhinoderma darwinii. The sequence continues at coordinate 98,470,133 of NC_134692.1, forward strand.
CACACAATGTCTGGGGCTTCCCCAGAGCCGGAGTCCCGGGCAGAGCGCTAGCTTAGTCTCTGCTCCGGGAGTCTGTGAAATCTTCTGAAATCGCTGTCCACATATGGACAGTGTTGTCAGGGTCTTCCCCAGAGCAGAGTCCCGGGCAGAGCGCTAGTATAGGCTCTGCTCCGGGACTCTGTGGAATCTTCTGACATCGCTGTCCACATATGGACAGCGATGTCTGGGGCTTCCCCAGAGCTGGAGTCCCAGGCAGAGCGCTAGTATAGTCTCTGCTCTGGGACTCTGTGGAAGCCTCTGACGTTGCTTTCCATACATCGATAGTGATGTCAGGGGCTTCCCCAGAGAAGGAGTTCAAGAGATGTCAGTAGCACAGCTGGAGTCCCAGGAAGAGCCTACTAGCGCACTGCCCGGGACTCCAGCTCTGGGGTTGCCCCTGACATCCATGTCCATATATTGACAGTGATGTAAGGAGCAGAGCGGGAATCCCATGTTGAGTGCTAGAAGCAGCTCTGCTCCTGGACTCCAGCTCTGGGCAAGCCCCTGACATAACTGTCCATATATGGACACTGATGTTAATGGCTTCCCCACAGTTCCTGCGCAGAGCCTATACTAGTGCTCTGTTCTGGGACTCCGGTTCTGGTGTTGCCCCTGATATCACATTCCGGTCCAGGAGGATCCCCTGACATCACTGTGTATGGACAGTGACGTCAGGGGCTCCAACAGTAGATTAATCCCCAGCCAAAGCGGATTCCACTTCTAGAGGGAGCCCCAATGGAGCTATCTACTTGGGGGGTGTGGGTGTGGCAGCATCTACAGAGGGCACTGTGGCAGCATCTACAGAGTACACTGTGACAGCATCTAAAGAGGGCACTGTGGCAGCATCTACAGAGGGCGCTGTGGCAGTATGTACAGAGGACACTGTGGCATTATCTAGGGGTGTGTTGCATTATCTACAGTGGGCACTGTGGCATTATCCACAGTGGGCACTGTGGCATTATCTACAGAGGGCACTGTTGCATTATCTGCAGAGGGCACTGTGGCAGCATCTACATAGGACTTTGTGGCAGCATCTACAGATGGCAATGTGGCAGTATCCACAGAGGGCACTGTGGCAGCATCCACAGAGGGCACTGTGGCAGCATCCACAGAGGGCACTGTGGCTGCATCCACAGAGGGCACTGTGGCAGCATCCACAGAGGGCACTGTGGCACTCTCTAACAAGGGGCTGCCCAATCTTGACATGTGTGTCTGCCAAACATTGCTAACTGAGCCGCCGGACTGCATTTAACAACGCTTAAACTGGAAAACTGGATAGTTGAAATAAACACGTGGAGAAATATCTCAAATTTTAAACCTAGCGGTATTATTATAGTACTGTAGTATTATTATAGTAGTTCAAATAACTAATTGATTAACAATAATTTTGTATTGTATCAAATTTGAAAGTAATGTGGCCCGTCAACTTCCCATTTTTTCTATATGTGGCCCACTTACAAGGCTGAGTTTGAGACCCCTGTTCTAGAGATAGATGCATGTCCCAGGTTCCATCGTGAAAAAAAGATAATATTAAAGTCCTGTGATTATGTTATGGAATCACCAGTTGAGCAATTCCTAGGGTGGAAGTTTATGGAATTGCTAGGTGAGCAATTCTCCAAAGGCTGCTGGAGACTCTCAGGAATGCAAATAAGTCTGCAACCCAAAATCTGTCACAACTCTGATCAACAGAATCTAAGGATATTCTGTTTTTTTGCCAGTTCACACTGCAAGGCAGAACCCAGGTTGTTTTAACAGAGTTTGGTTTTGGATAAGAGGGGCAATGCAGGCAATCCCAGAGCAAATAACAAGACAGCCCGAGGGTAAATAGAAAGTCCAAATCACAAAGCTAGTGGATATTAGGGATAGACGAGGTCAAAACCAGCCAGGAGCAGAAAGTCCAAATCAGTAAGCAAAGGGTAATCCCACAGACAAGCCGAGGTCCAGCTAAAAAAAGTCCAAATTGTCAAAGGTACAGGGTATAGTCAGTAGCTTGATCAAACACATGGAGACAAGGAAAATCACAAGCAAAGAAAACAGAACCAAACTTGATGTAAATACTCCACCCTTCAATCTGATAGAAAGAAAGACCGAGAAGTGGAATAGGCTCAACAACTAAAACCAGAACTGCCCAAAAGCTAGACTAGTAGTCATGGTAATCTTAAAGGTACAGACATTTCTTAACCTAAAACTGATTTCAGAACTACAAAACATTCCATGGTCCAATGACCTCCTACTATTTACTCTAGATGTTGCCTTATACAGTAACATACAGCACGACTTGGGCCTGAACAACATCATGACCATCCTGAATAGAGATAACACTATAAAGAAAAAACAAATCTTGTTCATTCTCCGAGGGATGGATTTCATATTAAAATAATGTTTTCACTTTTAAAGACTTGATCTTCCACTAACAAAAAGAGATAGCTTTGGGCACGAGAGTGGCACCTAGCTAAGCCAACTACTTTATGGACGTCTTTGAAGACTCCCACATCTGGAACAATCCCAGTTTTAAACACCATATATTATTTTATAGAGATACATAGACGACTTATTCTACATTTTGCAAGGAGACGTGCTGTCAGCTACCAATTTCACCACCACATTAAATGTGAATAGTTGGGGCATTACCTTTACGAGTAATGTTAGTCATAATGAAATAGACTTTCTTGATCTCACTATTTCTCATAACCACTCCCAAATCATCACCCTCACTTTTTACTAAAAAGTAGACACAAACAGTTAGGCCTCATGCCCACTTTAGGTTTTTTTCTTCAGGGTGCTATCCGGTTTTTTAACTGATAGCACCCTGACACATTCATTTCATTGGAGCCATGCACACTTCCGTTGTTTTAACGGAACAGTGCGGCTGTTCCGTCAAAAATAAGACAGGTCCTAACTACTGTCCGTTTTTGACGGAACAGACTTGGCCTTTTCATTGATTTGGTCCGTGAAAGCAATCCGTGTGCGTTCCGTGTTTAATGGATCGGTCATTAGCAAATAAAAATATCCCATACAGCCAATACAAAAGAGTATGTAAGAATTTTAGCCTTGGTAACGATTTAGTTGAACAAGCCAGTACCCTACAGACACGCTCTAAAGAAAAGGGTAACCCCAATTGCTCCTCTCTGATTATTAGAGAACTAAAAAATGTAAACAAGCAGACTGTCTAATACCATCAAACAAACCACCACCCAAAGTTGATTTCAACAATCCAAACAAACATAACTTCATTACCACATACAATAAGAAATTTGGGAGAATTAGAGAGAATTTAACCACACATTGGCATATACTAATCCTTGACCCCTTTTTAAAACAATTCTTACCAAACAAATCCCTATGAACGTACCGGAGAGCCCAAACTCTCAAAAGCATACTGGCCCTGAGCCGAGTTAAACATTGGACGACGACAAAACAAAACCCTCTCAACTACCCATGGGGAATTACAGATGTGGGAAAACACGCTGCCTCTGCTGCTTTAGCATCCAGCACAGATGCAAATCCTTTGCCAGTAATAATACGAGTGAAACGTTCACCCTTAACCCCTTAATGACCGCCGATACGTCTTTTTACGGCGGTCATTAGTGGGCTTTATTCTAGAGCGCCGCCAAACTACGTCGCTGCATTAGAATAAAGTAAACAGAGCAGGGAGCCGTGAAATCTCCCTGCTCTCAGCTGCCAGAAGCAGCTGAGGGCTGGGGGCGTCCCTGCTCTGCCGGGTGAGATCGATATTAGTATCGATCTCACCTGTTTAACCCTTCAGATGCGGTGCACAATAGCGAGCACCGCATCTGAATGGTTTTGGAGAGAGGGAGGGAGCTCCCTCTCATCTCACTGACACCCGGCGATAAAATCGCCGAGTGTCTGTGTCTTCTATGGCAGCCGGGGGTCTTATAAAGACCCCCAGGTCTGCCTGCAGCGAATGCCTGCTAGATCATGCCGCAGGCATGACCTAGCAGATGCCTGTCCGTTTTAAACGGACAGGCAGTTATACACTGCAATACAAAAGTATTGCAGTGTATTATAATAGCGATCGGAGGATAGTGAAGTCCCCTAGTGGGACTAGTAAAAAAGTAAAAAAAGTTTAATAAAGTTAATAAAAAAAAAAGTGAAAAAAAAAAAATGAAAAACCCAGCTTTTCCCCTTACAAAATGCTTTACTATTAAAAAAAACTACAATAAAGCAAAAAAGTTACACATATTTGGTATCGCCGCGTCCGTAACGACCCCGACTATAAAGCTGTTACATTATTTAACCCGCACTGTGAACGCCGTAAAAAATAAAATAAAAAACAATGGAAAAATTGCTGTTTTCTGTTAATCCTGACTTAAAAAAAATGTGATAGAAAGTGATCAAAAAGTCGCATCTACTCTCAAATGGTACCAATAAAAACTGCAAGTCGTCCCGCAAAAAACAAGACCTTATACAGCTATGCCGACGCAAAAATAAAAAAGTTACAGCTCTTCGAATGTGACAATGGAAAAATCAAAAAAATGGCTTGGACATTAGGGCCCAGAATGCCAGCAGGGGGAAGGGGTTAAACATAGGCTAACCTACCAGTCACAAATTGTTATTTATTTAATTAGCTGCATACGCGGTGTCCAATACGTTGGACAAACCACCCAACCACTGCATTGCCGCCTAAACAAACATCACTCTAATTGCAATAAAATATTGTGGCTCCATAGCATCCCTAAACATTGCACCTCTTCACAAGGGGGTGATTTAAAATGTTATACAATAATACCTATTGATCATATTGATGCCTTTCAGGCTAATAGATTCAAAACACTTTGCCAGCGAGAGGTATACTGGATGTACAGGTTGAACACCTTAGTTCCCATCGGCCTTAATAAAATTTCTGAAACAATACTTTGGCATTAGGGACCCCCTAAACCACTATAAATAGAAATCTATGAACTACAGAATTAGAGTTACCATCATACCGCATTACTTTTACTTTTTCTCTTTATTTATGTATTTACATCAATGGGACTGTCCCTTTCATATACAGTTGGATCTTTCCATTTGGCATCCCATATTAACAATACTAACAATATTATTTGTATTATTATCATTATTATTATTCTACATACATTTTACCCTCTTTTAAAATCATATTTATATTTTTTATTTATATTCATATCTATAGTTACAGTTACACTCTCAAAAACACCATACACATGTTCACATCCTCATCACTGATTTTAAACCTATAACTTTTCCCGATAACCTGTACATGTAGCTACCTATGTTTTCTCCTTTTTTTATTTATTTATTTATTTACATACGATGACATATATACCAACATATGTATTTCGTTTTAACTAATTCATTTTCTCTACATATAATAAAACTGCAAACTTTGCGTGTCTGTACATTGAAAATATTGGCGAAAAAATTAATTGAGGGGATGAAGGATAACTGATAGAATGCATTAGGGCATGACCACACATGGCGGAATTCCTCCGCAACTGTCCGCATCGATGCCGCACAGAATCTGCGTTGCAGATTCTGCAGCGGATCTGCACAAAATGTGCAGTACATTGATGCGGACTAGCTGCTGCAGACTGCGGGAAAAGTGCTTCCCTTCTCCCTATCAGTGCAGGATAGAGAGAAGGGACAGCACTTTCCCTAGTGAAAGGAAACGATTTTCATACTTACCGGCCGTTGTCTTGGTGACGCGTCCCTCTTTCGGCATCCAGCCCGACCTCCCTGGATGACGCGCCAGTCCATGTGACCGCTGCAGCCTGTGCTTTGCCTGTGATTGGCTGCAGCCGTCACTTACACTGAAACGTCATCCTGGGAGGCCGGACTGGAGACAGACGCAGGGAGTTCTCGGTAAGTATGAACTTATATGTTTTTTTACAGATACATGTATATTGAGATCGGTAGTCACTGTCCCGGGTGCAGAAACAGTTACTGCCGATCGCTTAACTCTTTCAGCACCCTGGACAGTGACTATTTACAGACGTCTCCTAGCAACGCTCCCGTCATTACGGGAGCCCAATTGACTTCCTCAGTCTGGCTGTAGACCTAGAAATACATAGGTCCAGCCAGAATGAAGAAATGTCAAGTTAAAAAAGCAAGACGTATCCGCAGCACACATGACATGTGCATGACAGCTGCGGACTTCATTGCGGAACTTTGAATCTCCATTGAAGTCAATGGAGAAATTCCGCCATGAGTCCGCCACTGCTCCGCAACAGACAGAGCATGCTGCGGACACCAAATTCCGCTCCGCAGCCTATGCTCCGCAGCGGAATTGTACGCATCGTGTAAACGAACACTGCTAATTTAAAGTGAAAGTCAATGGAGAAACGGCTCCGCTGCGGATTAACGCTGCGGAGTGTCCGCAGCGGAATTTAAGTGGAATTCCGCCATGTGTGAACCCGCCCTTAAGATCATTTTTGGAATTTTTGTCTGTTTGTCTGTTTGTTGGTACACGCATAATGGAAAAACTACTGACCCAATTTGGATGGAAAAACATAGGGGTCAACTTGAAGTCAACTTGATGTTTTTATTTCATCGCAATCAGTTCACTCAATCAGAAGATACTCAAATTTAATGTTTTCAAAAATTTATTTACATCGATTTAGTACAACAACAACAAACATATGAAAACCATGGCAACAAATCACATTTTTCTTTCATTTTGTATTGTCTTGGAAAAAGAGACACCAGTAGGTTGCTATTGGCAACTGCTCCAAATTTCATCTATACTGATTGTTATATAAGGGAGAGGTTGCCATCAGATTGCTGCAAATTTTTCAGGCTGCCTCAGACAAATTACAGCTGTGATCAGATTGGTTGCTAAGGACAACAACTCCAACTTTCGTCTATATTGTTTTTTTTATGCATCGGTGGCACATATAACTAACAATCAGGTTTCTCCTTTCGTTGTCCAAGCTGCCTCAGAAAAAAAGAACTGTAATCTGATTGGTTGTTATGGACAGCAGCTCCAACAAGGTGCTTAATTAGGATTCCCATTGACTATGTGAACATTTGTCATATTTTATGTGCCAAAGAAGTGACCCGACACTTCTTTATTTACACAACAATTTTTTTTTAAAACGCTTGCGTAAAAAAGCGCTGTATGTACTAACGGTGCTCTTTCCCATTTATGTAAATGAAAAGGGTAATGAAGCTTTTTTGATTCATTTTTCGGCACATAAAATGCGACAAAAAAACTTGTCAACTACACACCGTGTGAACCTGTCAACTGAAAAATCATTCACCACAGGGTCTCCCTCTTGCCTTTCCACATGTAGCGGAATTGCTTCATATTTTCTGTCCGCAGAATACAGTAGCAACAAAGTGGGTGAGATTTAACAAATCTCATCCACACGCTGCGTAAAAATTTTGGTGCGTATTTTTCAGACCGCAGCATGTCATTTCCTACTGCGGAAAATGGATTGAATTGCTGCGTTTTCAGAGGAGATGTCATCATCTCCCAGCATTGTAAAAAACGAAGCAAAATACGCTCCATTTACTACAGTAAAAAATGCAGGAAATCGTGCATTTTTTCCGCATCGGTATGTCTGCTACTTTCAATGGAATTTCTGCAGAAATTTTCTGCAGCAACTCCGTTACATGTGGACAAGCCCTTAGCATTTTGGTGTGTCCTATAGATTCTGCCAGCTACCATTTGTACAATCTCTTAAAAAATGGGAGCTGGACAATGATTAGCAATTTGAAGACACCTTTTCCTGGATTGTAGCCAAAAATAGGAAGGGGGTGAGTCTCCCTCCCACATTTACAGCAGCTGTAAGTCAGTTTGCTTTGCTTGATTCACCTTGCTGTAATTCTTGGAAGTGCTCCCTCTGGTAGCCAACATAGGAAAACATGTCAAATTATTATTTAATTTTTAAAACTTCACACCTTGTGGAAGAAAAAAAATACACAAAAAAAACAGAAAAAAAAAGAATAAAAATAAGCAGCTTACTTTTGTCATGTTACAAAATCAGTCCAAGTGAATAATTTCAGAACTTTTTCTACCTTTAATGTCACCTATAATCTGTACAGTTATATTGAAAAACAAACTGAAATATTTAGAGTGAAAAAATTTAAATAAAACTACAATAATGTGGTTGCATAAGTGTAAACATCCTCTTATAATTTGGGATCTGGTTGTGTTCGGAATTACCCCTGACGAAGCACCAGCGAAACGCGCGTCGGGTTAAGCAGAGGTCCCCTCTCCCGGTCCTGGTCTCCTATTTTCATCTCCTGCTACGTAGGTGTAGGTATATTATATTGCCTTGCATGTTATGTATACTTAGGACTGCACTTTATATATACTTTTTTATATTGCACTTATGTGTCCATCTGTGCAGGGCGTACCACGCCTAGCACCTGCTCAGTAATCTATATGTATGCACTTTAGCAATGTATAGGAGGTATTGGACCATTTGTACATCTGGGGGGCCACTCTGCTTTTATGTTCGGATTCCGTTTCTGTTTGAGGGTCTATGGTATTTTATTATGTATAACTGTTATATGTTTTTTTCTGTGTGTCTAATTGACTTTAATAAAGATTGTTTGTATTTTTTCAATTACCTGGTCGTGACTTTTTTCTGGTTTTGTGTTCAGAATTAGCCAATCATAATTAAACTAATGTTGAATAGTAGTCAGTACACAGCTGACATTATTTAAAGTGATTCTGAGTAACCCCATATAAAGTTGTACTATTAGGAATTTCTTGACATTTTCTTTGTTGCAAGTGACAGCAAAAGCCATGGTCTGTAAAGAGCTCACAACACATCAAAGGGATCTGATTGTTGAAAGTCATCAGTCAGGAGAAGGGTACAAAACAATTTCCAAGACATTAAATATACCATGGAACACAGTGAAGACGGTCATTAAGAAGTGGATTACATTTGGCACAACAGTGACATTACGAAGAACTGGACGTCCCTCAATACTTGATGAAAAGACAAGACGAAAATTGGTCCGGGAGGCTACCAAGAGGCCTACAGAAATATTAAAGGAGCTACAGATAGCAAATATATATAAAGGACTGTTACAATGTAAGTAAAATTAATTAAAACTTACTGCGAAAGACAATGGGCTAAAGAGTTAGGCCATTTGAACGAACACCACTGGGCTAAAATTTATAATAATATTTAGAAATTAGTGTTAAATCTTAATCACCAAATAACTCAATTTAAAATATAGGATAACTATGAGCAAAAATTTTATTATATGTATATCTGAAATATTGTAATATTTGTTCTTGAACAATAAAATTATTATTAAATCTAAAAAAAATAAAAAAATAAAAAAATAGGAGCTACAGGACTTTCTGGCAGGTACTGGTTGTGTAGCGCATGTGACAACAAACTCCTGTATTCTTCATATGTCTGGGCTGTGGGTAGGGTGGCAAGAAGGAAGCCTTTTCTAACAATGAAAAACATCCAAGCCCGGCTGTGTTTTGCAAAGACCTACATCAAGTATGCCACAAGCATGTGGAAAACGTGTTATGGTCTGATGAGACGAAGGTTGAACTTTTTGGCCATAATTCCAAAAGGTGTGTTTGGCGCAAAGTCAACACTGCACATCACCAAAAGAACACCATACCGAGAGTGAAGCATTGTGGAGGCAGAATTATGCTTTGGGACTAACTGGAGCTTTAGTCAAGGTGGAGGGAATTATGAACAGCTCCAAATATCAGGCAATAATGGCACAAAACCTGCAGGCCTCTGCTAAAAAGATGGAGATGAGGAGGAATTTCACCTTTCAGCACAACAACGACCCAAAGCATACCTCCAAATCAACAAAAGAATGGCTTCACCAGAAGAAGATCATAGTTTTGGATTGGCCCAGCCAGAACCCAGACCTGAATCCCATTGAAAATCTGTAGGGTGACCTGAAGAGGGCTGTACACAGGAGATTTGGAGCGCTTTTGCAAGGCAGAGTGGGCAACAATTGCCAAGTCAAGATGTGCCATGTTGATAGACTTCTACCCAAAAAGACTGAATGCTGTCATACAGTCAAAGGGTAATTCAACAAAGTATTAGTTTAAGGGTGTGCATTTTTATGCAACCACATTATTTTTGTTCTTTATTTTTATTTTTCCACCCTAACAGATTTTAGTTTGTCTTTCAATATAATTGTACAGATTATAGGTGACATTAAAGATGGAAAAAGTTCTGAAAAGATTCATCTTGAACTGATTTTATAAAATGACAAAAACCTGGCATTTTAACAGGAGTGTGTCGACTTTTTATATCCACTGTATGACTTTTTATATCCACTGTATGTCTTTATGAGGAACTCCCGGACCTGTTTGATTTCCTAGCAGTGACCCCTGTATATGTATGTCCCAAATTGGCTGACAACTGAGAGGCTACTAAGTACGTCACAATGTTGACGCACACAACCATGGCACCCGCCTTCCAAACCGTCACCCCAAGAACCTTCAACCCAGGACAGCGAATAATTTGCCAACTTAAGCTTAATGAATGACTTACTCTTAACTATTGTATACGACTTGTTTCCCACATTTTTTTTCTCCCTTCCCCCCTTTCCCTCGATATATGTATAAATATATCAGGATATTTGGCGAGACTCCTTAATAATTAAAAAAAGCTTTAAAAAAAGTTCTGCATAGCAAAATGTACTCTATTAATCAGTTTTTTGTTTCCCCCACCACCTTGATGTATGTATAAACAAATTAAGACAGCAGGCAAGATTCAGTAATAACAAGAAAAGTGTTTGCATAGTAAAATGTACTCTGTTAATCAGGGTTTTTTTTTTGTTTCTGTTCCTTCTCTCTCTCTCTCTCTCTGGTGTCTGGGCGGCCTGGTTGCCTTCTCCTCTCTCTTCTTTTTCTTCTTTTGTCCTCTCCCCTTGCTATTTTTTCTTCTTATCTCTCGTTTTTCTTCTTTTTAGCTTTTAAATTAATATTCTTGCTCGACTTCCTTCATTTTTTTTTTATATCTTGTGGTACCCCTGGTAACTGCTTGATTTTAGGAGTAAACATATAATATTCTTCACAATCTCTAACATTTTTTATACATATTGAAAAGTAAATGTGATAATGGATTACTCAACAAGGCAGAATTAATAATACTGTCTAAATACGCCAAATTTATCACAGTCGCCTATGCTGAATGATAAATTTGGCACGTCTTTAGACACTTCTGTCTAACTTTATACTACCTGTTGGTAGGCTTACTTTAGACACCTTCTTCACGCCAAAAAGTTGTCGCAATGTGGTGCAGCTTAAATCACGCCTCCTTTTCTGTTAATCCATGCCTACTCATCGGGTGAGTTGCACAAAGTGTCTTAAAAGTTTTATAAATGTTACGCACGGCATGTGTGCCAGAATTTTGGCTGAATTTGAGCTAGATTTGTGGCGCATTTTGAATAGTAAATCTGACCCAATATCTAGACTTTTTTTCTTATTATCACTTATTAGTTCCAGTAAATCTATCAGTATCTCACAGTGTTGGACTGGGTTACCTTAGGCTTTCTGGAGTAAATATTCTGACTTTCTGCTGTCAAGCTATACTGAAGTTTAAATGTGCAAAACAACCCCTCATTTGCGGACTACAGTAGAGGATGCAATGTTGAAAACTGACAAATGTTGAAAACTGACAAATCTAAAGCAACTGACTGAAATCTCCCAAAAATGTTTCCAGCATTTTGCTGAATCTATGCCAAAACTTCAAACAGTTCGGGGGAAAAATGGGTACTGAGAGGGAAGGGTAAATGCCTATATACCCAGGCCAATGATTGGGCAAATGAGCAAACGCTCGTTCATCACATGATCGCTATGCAGCTCTAAAAATCATTGTTGTCGGCTACACATCTCCCCATGTAAACAGTGGATGTGCAGCCGACAATATGTAAACTGTATAGGAACCAAATGATCATATTAACCATCATTCGTCCCCATATATAATATACATTGGCCCATGTAAAGGTCCTTTAAATGAGGGCCAATCAATATATTATTTTCAACGCTCATTATGTGCACACGTTATGGGCAAAAATCTGCCAGTGTAAACCAGCCAAGGCTTTCTAATTTAAGGTCTTGTAGAAAAAATTGGAAAGGATCTGGAGTAAGAGAAGAGAAGGATCACTTTTACTCCATCCTGACAATCCTGGTCTTGGGAAACAAGGCAGTAGTTAGCACATCAAGTGTACTGTACATACCTTACAAACAATGCTGTTTTTGCTCATTGACAAAAAAAATAAAAAATAAATAATAATCGGGCCAATTGCATTCTTTGGCTCTGTACATATTAAGTTCAGGGGTTATGTTGGGTTTTCTTTCGTGGCTTCTGGAATCTTAGACAGCAAAATTTAGCAGTTTGCAGTTTTATTCTTGACTTCAAAATACCTGAACCTCGATTGGACCCCAACAGACTCTATTAAAGTCAATGGAGTCCAAAAGGAGTCGCCAGTATCAATTAGAAAACAGATCCAAAATAGCTGTCATGGCTTTGTTATAAACGGAAGCCATGACACAAGTAGCCATGACACAAGAGCCTTAGGCCTCATTTACACGAGCGTAATATACGCGCGTGCGACGCGCGTGCTTTTCACGCGTGTCGTACGCACCTATATTAGTCTATGGGGCAGTGTAGACGATGCGTGAATTTTGTGCAGCGCGAGTGCGTTGCGTAAAACTCACGACATGTCCTATAATCGTGCGTTTTTCGCGCATCACGCACCCATTGAAGTCAATGGGTGCGTGAAAACCACGCATGCCGCACGGAAGCACTTCCGTGCGAACTGCGTGATTCGCGCAAGAGCTGTCAAAAGGATGAATGTAAACAGAAAAGCACCACGTGCTTTTCTGTTTACAAACATCCAAACGGAGTGTCAAATTAGAGATGAGCGCACCGAACTTCACCGGGTTCGGCCGAACTCGTTTTGACCGAACCCGGCAAAAAATGTTCGGGTACGCGACGGCAGGAGACAGTCACTGTCCACGGTGCTGAAAGAGTTAAACTGGTTCAGCACCATGGACAGTGACTTCCGATCACAATATACATGAATGCGTAAAAAAAAAAAGAAGTTCTGACTTACCGAGAACTTCTTCCTCCAGTCTGACCTCCCGGGATGACAAGTCTGTCCAAGTGACAGCTGCAGCCAATCACAGGCCAAGCACAGCCTGCAGCCAATCACAGGCTGCAGCGGTCTCATGGACTGCCACGTCATCCTGGGAGGTGGGGCCGGATGACAAGAGAGGGACGCGTCACCAAGGCAACGGCCGGGAGACCGGACTGGAGGAAGCAGGAAGTTCATGGTAAGTATGAACATCTTTTTTTGATTCACAGGTTGGTGTATATTGTGATCGAAACTCACTGTCGCGGGTGCTGAAAGAGTTACTACCGATCAGTTAGCCCTTTCAGCACCTTGGACAGTGACGGGCGTCGACTAGCCTCATCTCTATGATGGCGGCTGCGCGAAAATCACGCAGCCGCGCATCATACACGGATGACACACGGAGCTGTCAAATGCCTTTTGCGCGCGCAAAACGCAGCGTTTTTTGTGCGCGCAAAACGCACACGCTCGTGTAAATCAGGCCTTATAGTTACTTTGAGTAAAAACTTTGTGTTCAAAGTTTTCTACTTTGATGAAAAAAGATTTTTATTGGTTTAGTTACAATAAACTCCACAATAACTTTTTAGGTAAAATAATATTTTGTTCTTGCATTTTATAAATAATGAATTATATGATAATAAGAAACAATTTCTTCCGTTATTCTGTTAGCTAACATTGCAGTAACCAAGAATATCTAAATGTCAAAGCAATTGAATTTGTGGGCACTTTTTTTTTTACAGAAACAAAACTTAATTTAGTCTACATTCAACAATTTTCCCTTGCAGCCACAGCTATAACTAGATTTGAAGAATGCTGAATACAATGTATTGAAATAAATTGCAGGCACAGTTTAAAACCGCTTAAAATACAAATGATTGGTTCTTGAAATTTAAATCACAATTGTTCTAAAGTAAAAATTATCAGAATAATTTAATTTAGCAGAAACTGAACTTCTTCCAACGGGGAAAGACATATGTTATTTTGATCATCTGGTACTTATATTGTAATGCACTGTGTTGCAGTATATGATTGTTCAAACTACCTTTGTAGCAATATATCTCAAGTTTGTTTTTGACTGCATTTGCTGATTGCATATATTTATGAAAGCCCTTCTGTTTCAAACAAGGCTCAAAAGCGCTTTGTTAATGCTGATGTATGTCAAAAGTTATCCCGCATTTGTACATTCAGTGTTTGATTTATTATTTAGTATTATAGAGAATGCAAACATTTCAAAGTATATTATTATTTTTTTGTATTAAACAGCAGCTTTGAGATAAATTAAATGCAGTTTGCGTAGATGGGGAAGTGAGACAAGCTTTAACCGTTGTACCCATGAAAATAGCACTTATACATGGTTACTATCAACATTCATGTTTAAATAAAGTAGGCAGAAATTAAACTTAATAGTTTTCTTTCCATATTAAGACTTCTGCCTGAGCTAGAATAACTCTCTTAAGGTAGACATACACATTAGATATATGTGGGCTGAAACCGCTGATTTTGGAGGGACCAGCCAACCACTGAATGTATAGGTCAGTGTTCCGACTCTCCCCCGATGGCAGAACTCGGGGGAAAGAAGGGTCTGTCATTTTTTATTTCAACATGCACAATTCTTTTGTTTGTAAGGAGATAAGCTGCTGACATAGGAGTCTCCCTTCTCCCTGTTAAAGGGAACCTGTCACCAGATTTCACCTACTGAACGCTACTCAATAGTAGGCCACTGCTGAAAAAGTTCATTGCCGTTATCCCCTCCCCTAAACTCCCCTCCAACCATAAATAACGACTGCAAACATTTTGTGCCTTTTATGGTAATAATCCAGCAGTCTCATTCCTTTCTCTTCTTATGCCTGCCCACTGCCAAAAACTGGCCCACCCTGAATGCTGTCAATCAAAAGTAAGGAGATGGGATTAACTCGCAAAGGCTTGAGGAATAAAGATAGGACTCTTTTCAAACGAAGATATGACTCTTATGCTCAATAGCATATGGTGTGGGAACACTAAAAGACTGAATACTAAATGTACAGAGCCTACTTAGAAGATAATTATAGGTTACATAAAAATGATTTTTCACCCACTTCCATCTGGTATTGTTAGTTTAATAGGTGAAATGCTGGTGACAGGTTCCTTTAAGAACACATGCACACTTGGCCGATCAGAGAGTGCTTGTTTATGGGGATGGGAATAACTGTTGCTCGAACGGGTGTTCAACCTACAGCTATCTAACGTGTATGGCCAGCTTTTGGCATCTTCCATTTTATTTTTCGGTTGTTTTTCATAGTCAAAAAAATGGTGTTTTTCTTCTATAGTTTTTAATATGACTTAAGAAATGCATGTTCAAAAATTCATTAATACCACTAAAATCATAGTAAAAATACAATAAAAACACTTACAACTTAGGAAAACTGCAGGCGTTTAAAAAGAAAAAAACCCCAAAAAAACCCTGTGTGAGACCAGTTAATTGATAAATGCAGACTTTAAAATGTGACTTATTGTAGATTATACAATAAACTACACAACAGCAGAATAATAAATTAAAGCATTTAAAGGGTTATTCTCATATCAGCAATTTATTTTATGTTTGCCAAGCTACGCACACTCCCTGATAAAAATTACAGCATATGGTGTGCTCCAATCAAATTTACCCTAAATTCTTCTTGTTTTCTACTCTTTTTGTGGCTCCACGCTCACTGCCACCTGAAAATTTGTGGACGGCACATATGGGTCACGTGCCATGCTGTAATGTCCGTGGCTGCGGGCTGTCAGCTCCAACCTCCCCCTTACAGCCGCAGCCACGAGTCGGCAAGCGCTGGCCCCAGCCTCCTCCTCAGGAGATGCCAGCGCTCTTGTCCACTCACCTCTGCCGGATCCCGTAGGGTGCACGCTCGTGCCCTCTCTTAAAGGGGCAGCGCGCGCACCGGACCTCATGGACGGACTTTGACCCGTCAGTACCCTGGACTATAAGAGGGGTCCAGCCCCCTAGTTCAATGCCTGAGCGTTGTTGTGTTCCCTATAGTTTGTCTATGTGATGGCCTCCTAGTGTGTTTCCTGTTCCAGTCCATTTTCCAGTCCCTATACTTGTTTCCAGTTCCTGTTCCCAGCAATCCATACCTTCCTGGTCTAGCACGGAGCTCTGCCAAAGTGGTGCTGCGCTACATCCATGTCTGACCTGCTTCACCTCGCCTGATGTCCGCCTGCTACCTAAGTCCCAGCCGAGCCTGCCCTGCTGCTCTCTGAGCTGCCACAGGTACTTATAGAACTATAGACAATCCCCTGCTCCCTGTTGGCCAGCTGCCTTACCGTCAAGGTGGTACAGCCCAGTGGGTCCACAGACCCTTCGTGACACATGCTAGCGGCACTGTGCCACTTACTGCAACATGCAAGTTCCATCCCATGTGGTAGCAGTATAGAATGGCTACTGCGCATGTCCATATGTCCACCGTCTTATATACTTGTATAGAGTTGCCGAGAGGTGGCCAGGCAGGGAGCTACTGTGCATGATCCAAAATGCACGCTCCCAATAGAGCGGTCATACAAGCAGTAAGAATAACAGAAGACTATGGTGGTGGCCGTCACCAAAGTTGACCGTGAATATAAACAGATGGAGAGACATGGTAAAGAAAAATTTACATCTCAAGCACGCTATAAATAAAACTATTTGCAACAATTATTATATTTACATTCTCTAACATATTTACTAGCATTGCTGACATTGGAATACCCCTTTAAGGCAAGTAGAATGTTGGACCCGATTTACCCATTTTTACATTATTTAATTAAAGATATGTAACATTTTAAACATTAGAGCATACATTTTAGTTGCCTGTATTAGTTCTGATTCATGTATACATTTGTCATAGTTTAGATGGTTTCTATCTGTATAATAGAGGATATGCTGTATATGTAGAAAGACTTCTATCAGGGGTGGCTGAGGAAGGAACGTCACAAATTGAGGTATACAGATTTTATTGGGAGGAATGGCAGATAGACAAAAGGATTATGCCAGTGGCATTCGGAATGAAAGAAGGCTGGAACACTGTGAACTGCCGCTACAAGTGTGTCAGCATTTTACAGTATTGAGCAGTGAAAGAGGAGGAGCGTAGCAGCCCTTTCAAATAGCTGATCAGTAGGGGTGGATCCCCACCTATCAGATATTGATGACCTATCCTGAGAATAGCCCATCAATTGTATCTCTCGGATAACCCATTTAATACGTTCTCTAGATCTGTCTATGCAAAAGAAGAAACAAGTTATGTCAGGTTTATAGGTTACGTGCTGAACTAGACAACACGCTGAGTGTTTGGGCAACTGCTTGGAAAATAAGAGTCAATGTAGATAAAGGTAAGATAATGTATATGGGAACTAATTACCCACATATATCAAGTCCTTGGGAGACATAAAACTGGGAGAGTCACTAGTGGAGGAATATCTAGAGAATTGCAGGTTAAAGACTTAACAGTTTGCAATACTAATCATCTGCTTCCAGAGTCAACAGGATCATTTTATGTACTAAAAAATCATAGACTTAATGGCTATGAACACCTCTGACATGGTAAAAATTATTTTTACATATGTTATTAATTACCTGGAGTTTAAAAAAATGTCAAGCTACAATCTTCATTCCTTAATTTATTTTCAGGCCCCCTGATATACAGTTTCTAGAAAAGAGGACAAAAAACACAGTGCCACATGGTGCAGATCACACGGTGTAAAATAAAAGCAAGGTGATATTAACCCCTTCAGGACTGAGCCTGTTTTGGCCTTGGAGACGAAGCCGATTTTTCAAATCTGACATGTGTCACTTTATGTGGTAATAACTTCGGAATCCTTTTACCTATCAAAGTGATTCTGAGAATGTTTTCTCGTGACATATTGTACTTTATGATAGTGAAAAAATTTGGTCGATAAATTCAATATTTATTTGTAAAAAAAACACCAACATTTGGAGAAAATTTGCATTTTTCTAAATTTAAATGCTTCTGCTTGTAAAACAGATAGTAATACCACATAAAATAGTTACTAGTTTACATTTCCCATATGTCTACTTTATGTTTGCATCGTTTTTTGAACATTCTTTTATTTTTCTAGGATGTTACAAGTCTTAGAACTTTAGCAGCGATTTCTCATATTTTCAAGAAAATGTCAAAAGGCTAAATTTTCAGGGACCAGTTCAGTTCTGAAGTGGCTTTGAGGGCCTTATATATTAGAAAGACCCCATAAATCACCCCATTTTAAAAACTGCACCCCTCAAAGTATTAAAAAACAGCATTCAGAAAGTATTTTAACCCTTTAGGCATTTCACAGGAATTACAGCAAAGTAGAGGTGAAATTTACAAAATACATTTGTAATAAAAAAAATTCTGTACCACAGAAGGTTTTACCCGAGAAATACAACTCAATGTTTATTGGTAACTCGTTTTAAAAACAGGGGTAACACACCACTGTGAAATAAGCCCCACCGTGAAAATTAAAAAATGTATTAAACAGAAAACACTGAGTCATTATGATAAATATATCTCAGTGTTTATCACAATATTTGTCTGGAACCAGCATATATCCTGGGCACAACAAAAGTACAATCCCCAAAAGAAGCACCAGTGTCCGAATTGAATCACCGGATCTACTAGCGCTGGGTGTAACACAATGTTGCTGTCCCCAATGCAGACATTCCATATACAATAAACGACCCTACGCGTTTCAGATACTCATCCTCAGGGGTCCGTATCTTGGTAACTCTGGCCTCATCACCAGCGATAATAATATTCAACAGCAGATATTCTGCTGTGCGTCACGGGAAGATGCACGTATCGATGTCAACGGCATACTTCATTGCAGGCGCTGGGTTACTATAAACACCTAAACTCCACCCCTCGTATTTGGCGGCGATACCTGAACTGGCCAATCACAACACCCTCTCGATTCGTGACACCTGCCCATGTGACCCCCCGCCGTCAGCTGACAGCCAGGGGTCATCATCGACCGCATCATACCGAACGCGCAGGCGCAGTAGAAGCCAAGGACGTGTCGCCCGGACTGCCAAGCAAGAGGAAGGTAAGCGCAAAGCGATAATAAGTTTTGTAAGTATGTCTTGCGGGACAGTTACCCACCGCAAGTGGACTACCTCACAAAGCAACTCTTAGGTTAATAAACACATATTAGGTGGACAAGATTACTGAGTCCCTCCCATTTGAAAAAACTGACTGACAAAAGATCTCTTTATATGTTGGCTGGCCAATATGGCCATATCGAACATAGTGCACTATGCAACTGGAACCCACCCACCCACAAAGGCAACCCAAGGTGAAATATGGCCACCTTAGGGGGAATGGTATTGCATATTAGATAAAACATGTATAATTAGTCTGCTCGTTTAAACCCGCTGGTTGTATGCATGCCAGTCTATGGATCCATTGGGCTTCTTTGCGTAAAATTAGGTTGTCCCAGTCACCTCCTCTTTTTGATTCTAAACAAAATGATATTATGCAGATCCTGAAAAGATACTGGCGTATTCTCAGCATACAACCAGCGGGTTTAAACGAGCAGACTAATTATACATGTTTTATCTAATATGCAATACCATTCCCCCTAAGGTGGCCATATTTCACCTTGGGTTGCCTTTGTGGGTGGGTGGGTTCCAGTTGCATAGTGCACTATGTTCGATATGGCCATATTGGCCAGCCAACATATAAAGAGATCTTTTGTCAGTCAGTTTTTTCAAATGGGAGGGACTCAGTAATCTTGTCCACCTAATATGTGTTTATTAACCTAAGAGTTGCTTTGTGAGGTAGTCCACTTGCGGTGGGTAACTGTCCCGCAAGACATACTTACAAAACTTATTATCGCTTTGCGCTTACCTTCCTCTTGCTTGGCAGTCCGGGCGACACGTCCTTGGCTTCTACTGCGCCTGCGCGTTCGGTATGATGCGGTCGATGATGACCCCTGGCTGTCAGCTGACGGCGGGGGGTCACATGGGCAGGTGTCACGAATCGAGAGGGTGTTGTGATTGGCCAGTTCAGGTATCGCCGCCAAATACGAGGGGTGGAGTTTAGGTGTTTATAGTAACCCAGCGCCTGCAATGAAGTATGCCGTTGACATCGATACGTGCATCTTCCCGTGACGCACAGCAGAATATCTGCTGTTGAATATTATTATCGCTGGTGATGAGGCCAGAGTTACCAAGATACGGACCCCTGAGGATGAGTATCTGAAACGCGTAGGGTCGTTTATTGTATATGGAATGTCTGCATTGGGGACAGCAACATTGTGTTACACCCAGCGCTAGTAGATCCGGTGATTCAATTCGGACACTGGTGCTTCTTTTGGGGATTGTACTTTTGTTGTGCCCAGGATATATGCTGGTTCCAGACAAATATTGTGATAAACACTGAGATATATTTATCATAATGACTCAGTGTTTTCTGTTTAATACATTTTTTAATTTTCACGGTGGGGCTCATTTCACAGTGGTGTGTTACCCCTGTTTTTAAAACGAGTTACTATTAAAAGGTATATTTTACTCAGTTGTCACTTCAGTGAACCCTTTAATTTTTTCATATTGTGGGAGCACAATTATATTCATATCAATTTATACAGTGAATTTATATTTAGTCTATACAGTTAATAATTTCATTATATCTGGGTATGGCAGCCTTTGCACTCTCTGATTTAAACACAGAAGGGTGGATGAGTGAGGCAAAAAGTGTATTTTCTGAATGTGAACTGGTGTATACAGCACAGGGTGCATCTCTCAAATCTACATTTAAAAACCTTAATAGATTGCATAAGGATTACACTAGAAGTTGGTGGGAGATTCAGAGTCTGGAAAACTATTTAAAAAACAATATAGTTCCCAGAGGCCTTAGGGTCCCCATTATTCCAGCATCAAGATTAAAAACCACTAATATAAAAGAAAGGTGGGAACAGGAGATCACAGGGAGTTCACTTAGGCTGATGCAGATTTTAGTGGAGGAAGAGAAAGTCCAGTTTGACTCTATTAGTAGTGACCTTAAAAAAGAAATTGAGGCAGCCAAGTCTTTGGTAGATACCCCTGGTTTTGATAAAAAAGACAAAATCCTTCAACAAACTCTAGAAAGGTTCACTAATCATTTAAAAGAACGTAAACACTTCCAATTCCAGAGGGACCTACAGGAATTTAGGGAGAAAAAAGCTTACGACTTTGTTAATACCCAACAACAGCAATATCAACAGACCAATAGGGGGCCGAGGGAATCTGACCCTTCCACATCAGAGAGTGAAACAACAGACTCTGAAAGAGTGGGCCCTTTCTTTGGCGGTAGTGGTGGGAAACAAAAATATAGGGGAGGAGTTAGAGGTAGAAATAGAGGCCGTGCTAGAGCCTCTTCTAATAGTGGCAATAATTTTTTTAGCCAACAATCCCCCCATTTCCCGCTACATGCTGAGGGGACAAAAGGATTAGTGAAGGGAAGTAATATGGATAGGCTACAAATCATAAACCTATCTGAATACATTTTGAGTGCATCAGAGAATACATTATTAGAAAAGGGACTTTCCTTTGTCCCCACAGTTAAATTTGACTCATTTTCCTGGATAAAGGATCTCAATTTATTTGCTCGTAAACTCAAATGGATCAAATTCTTCAAACACCATAATAGAAAAAAATGCATGGAATTGGGGTTAGAAGAATCTGATATGGAAGGTCTTGTGGCCTTAGAGGGGTTACTAGAGGAATCTGGTAGAACCCCAGGTCTAGGTCCTTTTACCAATCTAAAAATGAAGAGTAGAAAGTTGCCACCTATAGGAGATTTTACCAATGTGGATTTATTTGTGGAGATGGTGGGAGATGAGATCAAAAATCTTAGTCAGGACATTAGGGGCATAGACAACAACTTGTCTTGGTCCGAACGAGTAGCTCTGACCACTTTAGAGAAAAAACAAAATATTGTTCTAAAGGCATCTGATAAAGGTGGGAACATCGTGGTCATGAGTAGGGATGATTATAAAAAAATGTGTGAGGACATTTTACTCAACCCTGATTGTTACACCATTTTAAAGGACAACCCCACAGCACTATTCAAGAAAGAATTGCTGGGCATCCTGAGTGATGCAAAGAGCAGATCTTTGATTAGTGCGAGTGAGTTTGGGTTCCTGTTCCCAAAATTTCCCATCATGGCGTGTTTTTATAGCCTGCCCAAAATCCACAAAGGGTATCCCCCCTTACGTGGCAGACCGATTGTTTCAGGCATTAATAATTTAACTCAAAATGTGAGTACATATGTTGATCAGGTGTTGCGCCCTTTTGTCTTGAGTCTCACATCATATGTACGTGACACTATGGATGTCTTGAAACAGATTGACGGTATTTCCTTGGAGAAAGACACACTCCTGGCTAGCCTGGATGTTGAGGCGTTGTATTCATCCATACCTCACAAATTGGGTTATAAGGCGATCGAGTACTTCCTTGGATCAAGAGGCACTCAGTTTGCAGCCCATAACCAGTTTGTTTTGCAGTTATTACAATTTGTTCTTGAAAAAAACATATTTATCTTTGAAGACAAGATCTTTCATCAGCAATGTGGCACTGCAATGGGTAGTCCTGCTGCTCCCACCTACGCAAATTTATTTCTTGGCTGGTGGGAGGAGACAATTGTCTTTGGGGACAATTTTGGCAAATGGACTTCATCCGTTGGATTATGGATTAGATATATTGATGACGTGCTGCTTCTCTGGAACTCTACAGCAGAGGAGTTCCATAGTTTTGTAGCAGCCCTCAATACTAATGATGTAGGGCTAAAGTTCACATGTGAGATCAGTGAAAAAGAATTGTCTTTTCTGGACTTGAAAATTATAAAAACAGAAGAAGGCACAATTCGGACCAAGGTACACCGGAAAGAAACAGCAACCAATAGTTTCTTGCAATGGAATAGCTGTCATCCTTATCCCCTCAAACGTGGCATTCCGAAGGGCCAATTTATGAGAGTACGTAGGAATTGTAGCTCTATGGGTGATTTTGAGTGCCAGGCCCAGGAACTCAAAACAAGATTGAAGGACAGAGGTTTCCCCAAGAGTGTAATTAGGAAGGCCTATGAGGGAGCAAGGGACGCAGACAGGCAATGTCTCCTGGTTCCTAAAAAACGTAAAGAAGAACAAGTTACGAGACTCATAGGCACCTATGATTCTAAACAAAATGATATTATGCAGATCCTGAAAAGATACTGGCGTATTCTCAGTTCTGATACAGATTTGGTAGATCAGATCACACAGTGGCCTTCTGTCACGTATCGGAGAGGGAAAAACATTAGGGACAGAGTCATGCACAGTTGTTTTGACCCCATTACACCTAGGGGCACGTGGCTGGATAGACAAATACCAGGCACCTTTAGATGTGGTAGCTGTAAAGCGTGTGACTTCATTCTCAAAGGGAATAGCTTCACCAGTGTTGCAACACAGAAAAAATACAACATTCGGGATTTTGTTAATTGCAAAACAGCGGGGGTGGTTTACCTAATTACATGCCCATGCCCCCTAAATTATGTGGGCAAAACAGCACGACAATTTCGACGCCGGATAAGGGAGCATGTTGGAGATATTATCCATGTTAGGGACACCCCAATATCTAAGCATGTGCATGCTAAACACCAAGGCCATGCAGCATGTTTAAAGTTTCAAGCAATTGAACTCATTAGACCCCCAAAAAGAGGAGGTGACTGGGACAACCTAATTTTACGCAAAGAAGCCCAATGGATCCATAGACTGGCATGCATACAACCAGCGGGTTTAAACGAGCAGACTAATTATACATGTTTTATCTAATATGCAATACCATTCCCCCTAAGGTGGCCATATTTCACCTTGGGTTGCCTTTGTGGGTGGGTGGGTTCCAGTTGCATAGTGCACTATGTTCGATATGGCCATATTGGCCAGCCAACATATAAAGAGATCTTTTGTCAGTCAGTTTTTTCAAATGGGAGGGACTCAGTAATCTTGTCCACCTAATATGTGTTTATTAACCTAAGAGTTGCTTTGTGAGGTAGTCCACTTGCGGTGGGTAACTGTCCCGCAAGACATACTTACAAAACTTATTATCGCTTTGCGCTTACCTTCCTCTTGCTTGGCAGTCCGGGCGACACGTCCTTGGCTTCTACTGCACCTGCGCGTTCGGTATGATGCGGTCGATGATGACCCCTGGCTGTCAGCTGACGGCGGGGGGTCACATGGGCAGGTGTCACGAATCGAGAGGGTGTTGTGATTGGCCAGTTCAGGTATCGCCGCCAAATACGAGGGGTGGAGTTTAGGTGTTTATAGTAACCCAGCGCCTGCAATGAAGTATGCCGTTGACATCGATACGTGCATCTTCCCGTGACGCACAGCAGAATATCTGCTGTTGAATATTATTATCGCTGGTGATGAGGCCAGAGTTACCAAGATACGGACCCCTGAGGATGAGTATCTGAAACGCGTAGGGTCGTTTATTGTATATGGAATGTCTGCATTGGGGACAGCAACATTGTGTTACACCCAGCGCTAGTAGATCCGGTGATTCAATTCGGACACTGGTGCTTCTTTTGGGGATTGTACTTTTGTTGTGCCCAGGATATATGCTGGTTCCAGACAAATATTGTGATAAACACTGAGATATATTTATCATAATGACTCAGTGTTTTCTGTTTAATACATTTTTTAATTTTCACGGTGGGGCTCATTTCACAGTGGTGTGTTACCCCTGTTTTTAAAACGAGTTACTATTAAAAGGTATATTTTACTCAGTTGTCACTTCAGTGAACCCTTTAATTTTTTCATATTGTGGGAGCACAATTATATTCATATCAATTTATACAGTGAATCAATGTTTATTGCCCAGATTCTGCAGTTTTTAGAAATATCCCACATGTGGCCCTAGTGTGCTAATGGACTGAAGCACAGGCCTCAGAAACAAAGAAGCACCTAGAAGATTTTGCGGCCTCCTTTTTTTAGAATATATTTTAGGCACCATGTCAGGTTTGAAGTGGTCTTGTGGGGCCAAGACAGTAAAGACCCCCAAAATTGACACCATTTTGGAAACTACACCCCTCAATGAATTTATCTAGGGGTATAGTTAGCATTTTGAACCCACAGTTTCTTTGCCAAATTTTTTTGAATTAGTATGTGAAGATGAAAATCTACTTTTTTTCTGAAACACTTAGAAATTTTTAATTTTTACAAGGACTAAAAGAGAAAAAACACCCCAACATATGTAAAGCAATTTCTCCCGATTATAGCAATACCCTATATGTAGTAATAAACTGCTATTTTTTGACCCACAGCACGGCCCAGAAGGGAAGGAGCACCATTTGGATTTTGGATTTCTGATTGTGCTGGAATAGTTTTCAGTGCCGTATCGCGTTTGCAATGCACTGGAGGGACCAGAATAGTGTAAAACACACAAAAATGACCCCATTTTGGAAAGTACACCCCTCAAGGAATTTTTCTAGGGGTAAATTTAGTATTTTGACCCAACAATTGTTTTGCTGAATTTATTTGAATTAGTATGTGAAGATGAAAATCTACTTATTTTCTAAAAAAAACGTAGCCATTTTTAATTTTTTCAAGGAATAAAGGAGAAAAATCACTCCAACTTTTGTAAAACAATTTCTCCCAATTATGGAAATACGCCATATATGGTAATAAACTGCTGTTTGGATCCACAGCGGGCTTAGAAGGGAAGGAGCGCTATTCGGCTTTTGGAGCTCAAATTTAGCTGAAATGGTTTTCAGGTGCCATGCATTTACAAAGCCCTTGAGAGGCCAAAACAGTGGAAACCCCCCAAAAGTGACCCAATTTGGGAAACGACACCACTTATGGAATCTATCTAGGGGTATAGTGAGCATTTAGACCCCACAGGTCTTTTTTCAGAATTTATTAAAATTAGGCCGTGAAAATTAGTATCAACATTATTTCCACTAAAATGTTGAATTTTACAAAGGATAAAGGAGGAAAATGCTCCAATATTTGTAAAGTATTTTCTCCCGAGTACTGCAATACCCCACATGTGGTCATAAATGTTTTTTCATTAGAAAGTAATTAACCCTTTCCGGACTGAACCATTAATTTTTTTTCGTTTTTCCCTCCCCGCTTTCCAAGAGCCATAACTTTTTAATTTTTCCATCAATAGAGTAGTGTGAGGGCTTATTTTTTTGAGGGACTAGCTGTAATTTTTACTGGTACCATTTTTTTGTACATACAGCTTTTTGAGCACTTTTTATTGCATTTTTTTGGTAAAGCCAAAGTGACCAAAAAAATAGCGATTTTGACGTTTTAAATGCTTTATTTTGCACGGTGTTCGCCATGCGAGTTAAATAAGGGTATATTGTAAAAGTTCTGACTTTTACAGACGCAGCGATACTAATTTAGTGTTTTTTATTATTTTTACATTACTTTATAGAAAAACTGTGAAAAGGTTTTTTTTGGGACTTTAAATATTTTTTATTTTTTTTTCACTAATAATAACTATTTACTTTTGTTTTTACACATTTTATTAGTCCCCCTAGGGAACTTGAACCAGCAGTCAGTAGATCGCTGGTACAATACACTGCAATACTAATGTAACATCAGGGCATAATAAGAGGGTATAATAATGGGATAAATAAATAATAATCCGCAGATATGTGGCCAGTGTCGCACTGATATATGGCGCCCGATCTTTTCCGCTTTTGGAACACTGCGCATTTTGAATCGCTATATTCTAAGAGCCAGAACTTCTTTTTTTTTTTATCCACCGGAGCTGCGTGAGGGCTTATTTGTTGCAAGTCAATCTGTACTTTTCATTGGTACCATTTTGGGGTTCATGCAATTCTTTTTATCAATTTTTATTACATTTGTTTGGCAAGCAAGGTGACCAAAAAACATAAATTCTGACAATGTTTTTTATTCTTTTTTTTTTATGTCGTTCACCCTGGGCTATAAGTCACCATTTTACTTTATTCTGTGGGTCAATATGATTATGGCGATACCATTTTTATATCTTTTTTTATGTTTTGCAGCGTTTGCGCAATAAAATCACTTATTTATCAAATAATTTCTTTTTTGTGTCAGCATATTCTGAGAGTCATAACTTTTTTTATTTGTCAGTCAAAAAAGCTGTGTAAGGGCTTGTTTTTTTGCGGGACGGGTTGTAATTTTTATTGGTATCACTTTGGGGTACATGCGACTTTTTGATCACTTTGTATTGTATATTTTGGGAGGAGTGGTGACCAAAAAATAGCGATTCTAGCGTTTTTACTTTTTTTTTTTGCTGCGTTTACCGTGCGGGAAAAATAATATTATAGTTTTATAGTTGGGATTGTTACGAATTCGGTGATACCAAATATGTGTACTTTTTTTAACGTGTTTATTTTTTTCCTATAATAATATACTTATTATAGGAAAAAAAAGCAGTTTGTTTATGTAACTTATAACTTTTATTTTAATTTTTTTTTAAAACATTTTTATTATCTTTTTTTACTTGTCCCACTAGGGGACATTTAGACTTGCAGCTCCGATCGCTGCTAGAACACATTACACTACCTTCGTACATGGCAGCCCCAGAGGCCATTGTCTGGCCTCCGGTTACCGTGACAAGGATCGCCAGCCCCCGCAAATGCATGTGGGGGGCTGCCGAGCTGCTCTAAACCTCTTCAATGCACCGATCGCAATCGACCGCCGCATCAAAGGGGTTAATTGCAGATTTCAGCGGCGACGGGCCACTGATCGGCAACGGGGAGAGCAGGGCAGACACCCTGCACAGTTAACTGTTGCTGCGGTGTAGCGCCGCGCGTCAATTAACTGTTAAAGCGCAGACGTAACTGCACGCCCAGGTGCGCGAAGTTACTGCTCACCTGGCCGTGCATTTACGCCAAGGTGCGGGAAGGGGTTGACTCACCTATTTCAGTTACGCTAACTAATAAATGGTTCTTAAACATAATTATTCACCGTTTCTTCTTGATGGTCGCAGCGCTACACCGTGGTTCTCCTTTTTTGTTTTCTTATCTGATATTCAGTTTGCAACCTGTTTCTAGTTTAAGACTTTTCTCCTGTTAGAATGTCCCTCTCAGTAATCCATGCTGAATGTGAAGTCTGTGACTCCAGGATGCTGCTTCTCCAGCACTCATGTATCAGCTTAGCCTCATTCCTGTACTACTTCATTCTTTTACAGGGTACATCTTCTCCCTTGTCCTGACAGACACTGATGCTAAGTAGTGTGTTAGGAAACGTCTGTTCCTTTAAGATCGCCATGACTACTAGTCTAGCTTCTGGCCGGTTCTTGTTTTACTTGTTGAGCATATCCCACTTCTCCGTCTTTCTTCCTGTCAGCTGTAGGGTGGAGTATTTATACCTGGCTTTCTCCCATTTTTCTTTCCTATCCCCCTTGTTCAGTTGAGTACCCCAGTCAAAGCCTCTGCTATAGATAACACCACTCACTCTCAGGAGTCAGTCAAGTTCTCCACTCCGCCTGTTACTCTGAAAGTGGGCACTTTGCATACTGAACTAATCACTTTCTTTATCCTAGAAAATTTGCCTTCTGAGGTAATATTGGGTATTCAATGGTTGCAGAAACATTATCCGGTTATTGATTGGGTAATAGCAGATTTGATTAAGTGGAATTCTAAATGTTATGATTCTCGCATGTCTTTTTCTGCTACTAATGTATCTTGCAACGCACCATCTTTGCCTAAGTTTATGCAAGATTCTGAGGATGTATTTTCTAAAATCGGTTGTGAATATCTCCCTTCTCATAGGCGGTATGACTGCCCCATTGTACTTCTCCGTAATGCTAAGCTGCCTAAGGGGCAGATTAATAATCTTTCTGATCTGGAAAGACAGGCCATGAAAGATTATATTAAAGACAGGCTCCGTAAGGGTCATATTCGTTCATCAACTTCTCCAGTGGTTGCAGTTTTTTTCTTTGTTGAAAAGAAAGATCGCAGTTTAAGGCCCTGTATCGACTATCATGAATTAAATAAGATTACCGTTAAGAATCAATATCCTCTTCCACTCATCCCGGACCTGCTTAATTAGATCCCAGTAGCCAGGTGGTTCTCTAAACTAGATTTACGCGGGGCTTCAATTTGGTTCGTATCCGCAGAGGGGATAAGTGGAAGACAGTGTTTTATACTCCAGATGGTCATTATGAGTATTTGGTCATGCCTTTTGGTTTAAGTAATGCTCCAGCGGTTTTTCAAAACCTGGTTAATGTATTTTCAGAAATTTTATTGGACTCTTTGTGGTTGTGTATCTGCACGTTATTCTTGTGTTTTCTACCGATTGGTCCTGTCATGATCAATATTTAAGGTCCGTCCTTCAAGTACTGAGGGAAAATTGTCTCTACGCGAAATTTGAAAAATGTCTTTTGGAGTTCAGGAAGTAAATTTCTTGGGATATGTGCTGTCTCCTCCTGATTTTCGTATGGATTCCGCTGCTAAGGTTCAGGTAATTCTTGATTGGGTCCAACCCACTTCACTAAAAGCTCTGCAGAGGTTCTTGGGTTTTGCTAATTATTACCGAAAATGTATTCATAATTTTTCCTCCATTGCCAAACCTTTGACGGATCTTACGAAAGTGGGTTCCGATCTTGTAAATTGGAAACCTAGTGCGGTCTCCACCTTTGATACCTTAAAACAGTGTTTTATAGAAGCGACTGTACTTGTTCAACCTGATCTTTCTAGACAATTTATTATTGAGGTTGATGCCTCAGAAATAGGTGTGGGGGCTGTGTTGTCTCAAGGATCTTCTGTATTGACTAATTTGCGTCCCTGTGCTATTTTTTCTCGCAAATTCTATGCTACTGAAAATAATTATAATATAGGTAATCGTTAGTTTCTTGCTATTAAGTGGGCATTTGAAGAGTGGCACCACTTTCTAGAGGGGGCTAGACATTAAATTACTGTACTGACTGACCATAAAAACCTAACTTTCTTAGAATCAGCCAAAAGACTCAATCCCAGATAGGCTAGATGGGCCTTGATCTTTACCAGATTTGGCTTCATTGTAACCTACAGACCTGGGTCTAAAAATGTCAGTGCCGATGCATTATCTCTAAACTTCTATTCCCCACAGGTCTCCAACATTCATCCTGAACCTATTTTATCTAAGGGGATAGTGGTTTCTGCAATATCACCTGATCTTGCAACTGAGATTAAAGAAGGTCATCAACTCACTCTGCAAACCATTCCTGCTGGGAGGTTGTTTGTGCCTCCTCAGTTTAGATTTTGTTTGCTCAATAATTTACATGATTCTGTCTTGTGTGGTCATCCAGGGATAACTGGTACTAAAAAATTAGTCTCGCGGCTCTATTGGTGGCCGTCTTTTTCTCGTAATGTGAGTTCCTATGTCTCTGCTTGCGATGTCTGTGCTCGCACTAAGACTCCTCGAACTCATCCTATGGATGAACTACTACCATTGCCTGTTCCACAGAAACCTTGGTCTCATCTGTCTATGGATTTTATCACCGATTTGCCTCCCTCGGAAGGGAAAACTGTAATTTGGGTTTTGGTGGACTGTTTCAGTAAAATGTGTAATTTCATTCCATTGCCTCAACTCCCTGATTCCAAGACTTTGTCTAAATTATTTATTGATCAAGTGGTTTATCTGCATAAGGTGTACAATTTGTGGCTAACTTCTGGAGAACTTTCTGTAAGAAACTTGGTGTACAGTTATCTTTCTCTTCTGCATTTCACCCTGAGACTAATGGTCAAACTAAGCGCTTTAATCAAACCTTAGGAATAAAAATAGAAAAATTGGACCAAATATACTAGGCGCTGCTGATTTAAAGGATTTAATAGGGGCTACGTGTTTCGACGCAGGACATGCATCTTCATCAGTCCATAAACATATGGTAACAACATGACACCTTATATATATAACGACAGGAAAAAACAATCAATGAAAAAAAGGAGGGAGGGAATGGTGGGTGTGAAAAGTCAGGGAGCAAAGGTCACATAGGTAAGATAGCTAAAAACGAAGAAACAATTTATACAGCATTCCAATATAATAAAAACAATAACATTACTTATTGTTACGTCTATGGCCTGGGGTCGTTGTTCTGACTTACCCCTTGACGATCCCGGCCATGGACGTCCCTCTTCTCGGCGTTCGCTCCATCCAGGAAGACGCCGGCACTCTCTTCCGGGTCCTCAGACTGTGTCCCGCAGGGTGCGCACACCCTGCTGTGCACGGCCTTAAAGGGCCAGTACGCATCCAGCTGCCTTACATCAATTATCAGCCCAAATGGCTGCTGGACTATAATAAGGGGCCCTGCCCACTGGTTTCTTGCCTGAGCGTTGTTGTATACCCTAGTTTGTCTTGCTAAAGGTCTTCCAGTGTTTTCCAGTTCCCAGTGTTATCCGTTCCTGCTGCCTGTACCCTGTATCCTGTGCTATCGTTAACTGCTGTGAAAGTCAAGTCGTGTCTTCCCGCTGCATCCGCAGCGTCAACCTGCTGTGAATGTAAAGTCGTGTCTTCCCGCTGCATCCGCGGCGTCACCTGCTGTGAAAGTCAAGTCGTGCTCCTGCCACTGTCTACATTGCCTCAGGTACCCGTTCGGAACTATAGACATTGTTTTGTTCCTTGTTGGCCAGCTGCTACCCCGCTATGCGGTACGGCCCAGTGGGTCCACACCCCGCGTTGTGACAGTACGCTCAGGCCATGGACCCCGCTGGCCAAGTCAAGAGCCTGACATCCTCCCAAGCCATGCAGGCGGACCTACAGGATCAACTCATTGTGGCAGTAGACTCCATGGCACAGCATCTTGGTGCGCTAGTTACTTCTGTCACCACTCCAAGTCAAGCTCCTCCGATCGACCCTCCTGCTACACCTCCTGGCAGCCCCAGTTTGGACTCTCGGTTCTCGCTACCATTGCCACCTCGGTTTCATGGATACGCAAGTTCGTGCAGGGGGTTCCTGAACCTATGCCAAATCCACTTCACTCTGCACGCCCGATCATTTCCTTCGGACGGAGCCAGGATCGCCTTTGCTATTTCCCTACTCTCCAGCAAGGTCCTGGTGTGGGCGAATCCAATCTGGGAACGACAGGGTCCCGAGACCAGAGACTTCCAGGGGTTTGTGCGGTTGTTCCGTTCCTTATTTGAGGAGCCTGGACGAGTCTCATCGGCAGCCACTGCTATCCTTAACCTGCGTCAGGAGGACGTCTCTGTGGGGCGAATACACCATCCAGTTCCGGACTCTGGCAGGAGAATTGTCCTGGAACAATAAGGTATTGGTAGCATCCTTCTGGCATGGCCTATCGCCTGAGATCAAAGACGAACTGGCTGCTCAAGACCTCCCAGCTGCCCTGGATGATCTGATTCTACTGGCTATCCGTGTGGACATAAGGCTCAGAGAGAGATTCCGAGAGATTCTTCAGGAAAAACGGCTTTCTAGACTGGCGTCCAACTTCCAGCAACCCCTCTTGTCTTGTTCTTCTGCTGCGCCCAAGGTTCCGTCGCAGGTGGATCGGCTTAAACTGTCCGATCAAGAAAAACGGCGCAGGCGCACCTCTGGACTCTGTCTGAACTGCGGCCTTGCTGGCCATGACGTGCGTCTGTGTCCCCAGAGGCTTAAGAAACCCCAACGCCTGGGATTGGTTGGAGAGACAACCCTGGGCGCTACTGCACTTGATAGAGAATTCTCGTCCAAGCTGTTTATTCCTGTGACCATCGTCATTGGCGAGAGACCTCATCCAGTCTCTGCCTACCTGGACTCTGGCTCCGCAGCCAATTTCATTTGTCAAGACCTTGTGGATCTTCATCAATAACCTACTGTTTTACTGGAGTGACCATTAATCGTTGCCTCGGTAGATGGACTGCCTTTGCCTGACCCAGTATTGACTGTGACCAAGCCATTGAGACTCCAAGTGGGAGCCCTTCATTCTGAGCTTATTTCCCTGTATATCCTGCCCAAGGCCGTCAATGCTGTGCTGCTGGGTTTGCCTTGACCTTTACGCCCCAGTCCTGGATTGGAACTCCGGAGAGGTTCTTCAGTGGGGTCCCAAGTGTCTAGACCGCTGTTTGGGTCATGTTCATCCATCCCAGCCTTATTCGCCTCAGTCATTGACAGGGTTGCCACCTTGTTACTCTCAGTTCGCTGATGTCTTCGACAAAAAGGAGGCTGAGATATTGCCACCACATCGAGAATACGACTGTCCTATCGACTTGGTTCCTGATTGGTCCCCTCCTCGCGGTAGAGTATACCCTCTCTCCTTGCCAGAGACCCAGTCTATGTCGGCCTACATTAAGGAGAATCTGGAGAGGGGCTTTATACGAAAGTCTTCATCCCCGGCCGGAGCCGGGTTTTTCTTTGTGAAAAAGAAGGATGGATCCCTTCGACCGTGCATTGACTACCGGTGTCTCAATCAGATCACGGTGAAGAACAGGTACCCCTTGCTGTTGATTTCTGAGCTCTTTGATCGTATAAGGGGGGGCAAAAAAAATGTCCAAGCTTGACCTGCGGGGGGCTTACAATCTAATCCGGATCCGTCAGGGAGACGAGTGGAAGACTGCATTTAACACACGTGATGGACACTACGAATATTTGGTCATGCTGTTCGGCCTGTGTAACGCTTCCGCAGTATTTCAAGAATTTGTGAATTACATTTTTCGTGACCTACTCTATGTCTGTGTTGTGGTGTATCTCGATGATATCTTGATTTTTTTCCCCAGATCTTGTGACTCATCAGGGCCATGTCCGCCAGGTGTTGCTTAGATTAAGAGAGAATCATCTTTACGCCAAGTTGGAGAAGTGCGTGTTCCAAGAGAAGTCTCTACCATTCCTGGGCTACATTATCTCTGATCAAGGTCTCAAGATGGACCCTGAAAAGGCCAAGGCTGTCCTGGAGTGGCCACATCCCCAAGGCTTAAGGGCCATACAACGCTTCCTGGGATTCGCCAACTTCTACAGACTGTCCATTCCCATCATCTCTTCTCTGACAGCCGCCATCTCCACCCTCACTAAGAAGGGTATGAATGCCAAGGTATGGACTCCAGGGGCGGAAATCGCATTTGAAACCTTAAAAAAGGCCTTCACGTGAGCTTCTATACTTCACCACCCTAATGTATCCTTACAGTTTTCATTGGAGGTGGACGCCTACTCTGTTGGTGCCGGTGCACTATTGTTCCAGAGGGGTTCGAAAGGCAAGACTGTGGTATGTGGTTACTACTCCAAGCTGTTTTCTTCTGCAGAGCGCAACTACTCGATTGGAGATCGGGAGTTACTGACCATCAAGCTGGCTCTGCAGGAGTGGAGACCCCTACTGGAGGGCGCAGCTCATCCTATCCTGATCTTCATGGACCACAAGAACTTGACCTACCTACAGACGGCTCAACGGCTGAACCCTCGTCAAGCCAGATGGTCATTGTTTTTTGAACGGTTCCGGTTCGAACTCCACTACCGACCTGCCGACAAGAATGTGAGGGCCAATGCCTTGTCTAGGTCATTTGAGACAGAGGACACGGTGGAGTCCCCACAGAATATTATCGATCCTTCCTGCATCTACTCTGTCAACCCTCTGCAGGTCAGAGACATTCCTCCGGGAAAAACTTTTGTACGGCTGGCAGACAGAGGAAGAGTCCTTCGCTGGGGTCACAGTTCCGAGCTGGCAGGACATGCAGGTGCCCGTAAGACCCGAGACCTAATTGCCCGTCAGTTCTGGTGGCCCACGCTGCCCAAAGACGTCATGGACTTTGTCTCCTCCTGTACGGTGTGTGCAGCCAACAAAGTTGCCCACTCCAGACCAGCCGGTCTGCTCCAACCACTGCCTGTGCCCGATGCCCCCTGGCGGCATATTGCTATGGATTTTGTTATAGATCTGCCTCTTTTCGCGGGATGCAGTGTGATCTGGGAGGTGGTGGATCGTTTCTCTAAAATGGCTCATTTTGTTTCCCTGACTGGCCTGCCTTCTGCCGCTCAACTGGCTGATCTCTTCATGCAACACATCTTCCGTCTGCATGGATTACCTCTGCATATTGTCTCGGATCGAGGGGTCCAGTTCATCTCTAAGTTCTGGAGAGCACTCTGCGGCCTACTCGGTGTAAAGTTGGACTTCTCCTCAGCTTACCACCCTCAGTCCAATGGACAAGTTGAGAGGATTAACCAAATTATGGAGAACTACCTGCGGCACTTTGTCTCCAGAAGACATGATGAATGGGTGCAGCTGCTCCCGTGGGCGGAGTTCTCTTATAAAAACCATACCAGTGAGTCCACCACCTCCAGTCCATTCTTCATAGTATACGGTCAACATCCTCGAATACCCCTGCCCGGCTCTACTATGTCTCAGGTGCCTGCAGCCGACTCTACCTTCAGGAACTTTTTGCAGATATGGCAGCAGACACGATCTTCTTTTCTGCTGGCGGTGGACTGCATGAAGAGAAAGGTAGACACTAGAAGACGGGAACCTCCCCAGTTTCTTCCAGGTGCAAAGGTCTGGCTGTCTTCCAGGAATATCCGGCTGAGGGTGCTGTCTTTCAAATTTGCTCCCAGGTTCCTTGGACCCTTCGAGATTCTGCTGCAGATCAATCCTGTGTCGTACAAGCTTCGACTGCCTCCTACACTCAAGATCCCTAACTCCTTCCACGTCTCCTTGCTAAAACCCGTGGTTCTGAACCGCTACTCCAGGACTCGTAGTTCCGTAGTGGCTCCTGGTGGTTCATCCGGAACTTTCGAAGTGAGGGAGACCCTGGCCACCAAGAAAGTAGGAGGCAGGACGTTTTACCTGGTGGATTGGAGGGGATTTGGTCCAGAGGAGAGGTCTTGGGAGCCAGAGGAGAACATCGATGCCCCTGTCCTCGTGAAGAAGTTTCTTTCCCGCTCTGGTCCCAAGAAGAGGGGGTGTAAGAGGGGGGGATACTGTTACGTCTATGGCCGGGGGTCGTCGTTCTGACTTACCCCTTGACGATCCCGGCCATGGAGGTCCCTCATCTCGGCGTTCGCTCCCTCCAGGGAGACGCCGGCACTGTCTTCCGGGTCCTTGGACTGTGTCCCGCAGGGCGCGCGCGCCTGCGCGTGCACGACCTTAAAGGGCCAGTACGCGTCCAGCTACCTTGCATCAATTATCAGCCCAAATGGCTGCTGGACTATAATAAGGGGCCCTGCCCACTGGTTCCTTGCCTGAGCGTTGTTGTATACCCTAGTTTGTCTTGCTAAAGGTCTCCCAGTGTTTTTCAGTTCCCAGTGTTACCCGTTCCTGCTGCCTGTACCCTGTATCCCGTGCTATCGTTACCTGCTGTGAAAGTC
Source organism: Rhinoderma darwinii (assembly GCF_050947455.1). Lineage (NCBI taxonomy): Eukaryota > Metazoa > Chordata > Amphibia > Anura > Rhinodermatidae > Rhinoderma > Rhinoderma darwinii. The sequence continues at coordinate 98,506,445 of NC_134692.1, forward strand.
AAGTCGTGTCCTCCCGCTGCATCCGCCGCGTCACCTGCTGTGAAAGTCAAGTCGTGCAACTGCCACTGTCTACATTGCCTCAGGTAACCGTTCAGAACTATAGACATTGTTTTGTTCCTTGTTGGCCAGCTGCTACCCCACTACGCGGTACGGCCCAGTGGGTCCACACCTCGCGCCGTGACACTAATTGGTATGTTATATGAAGATAAATGATCTTTTTTAGAGTACAACATAAATGTTGCACAACAATTGTTGAATCAAAATAGTGCACACTAAAAGCAATAAAAAAATATAAAAATATATAATAAAACCGTGCAGTACTGTTATTTAAAATGTAATAATATATATAATAATTTAATACATCAAATATAAAGTATATCCATAATACTCACAATCCTATTATGCTTGAAATAAACCAAGATCTGAACATAATACAAACCTGCGCTCAAACAAGAAACAAGTAGAGTCCATAGCGTCATGACAACCCTTACAGAGGCTACGGCGGCCAACAGGGAACAAAAAACTATTAGCGTCTAGAGGACCACAAGCAACTAACATAGGTAAAGTGAACCTATTATGCTGCATTCTATCTCTAATTTCAAATGTAATAGTTCATTGTTAAGTATAAATTAGTGAATATATATATGTATATATATATATATATATATATATGTATATAAAAAAATAAATATATATATATATATATATATATAATGAGAAAAAGAGTAAAGCAGCACAGCAACAGCAGTGGGTGCAGGCCTCCTAGGTTGAGGCTAGGAACCCTTGTTAATGAAATCCAAAAAAATGAAGCGGCAGCCCTCCAAGGAAATTGGTGAAAAAAAGTGGTGTGTTTATTCACCCCAGGCAGGCAACGTTTCGATCCGTCTCTATGGGATCTTTGTCAAGCCATTGACAAAGATCCCATAGAGACGGATCAAAACGTTGCCTGCCTGGGGTGAATAAACACACCACTTTTTTTCACCAATTTCCTTGGAGTGCTGCCTCTTCATTTTTTTGGATTTCATTTTTTTGGATTTTATATATATATATATATATATATGTATATATATATATATATATATATATATGTATGTATATATATATATATATACATATATATATATATATATATATATATATATACTCATCTTTACCATTAGGAATAAGCTATTTGTATCAAAGCAATTTATTAAAAATAGGTTTAAAACGTAGGGGAGGTGGTTTTTGAAATGTTGAAAATTTGTATAACGTATAGATGTATGTAAAGTGTCTGGTAAGCCAAGGCATATTCAAGATTTAAGAAATGACATGAAACATTCAATCTAAAGAGGACTCGCTAATATCATTTAAACCCTCAGGATGTAGGGTACAGAGTTTATAGATCCAATAGTTTTCCCTTTGCTTCAAACTTAAAAATCTATTAGTGTAATCTGCTGGAATCTGTTCAATCGGAGTGATACTAATACACTCAAAATGGCAATTATGTTTATTTAAACAATGTCGAGAGACACTTTGTTTAGAATATCCTCCTTTAAATAAACATAATTGCAATTTTGAGGGTTTAAATGATATTAGCGAGTCCTCTTTAGATTGAATGTTTCATGTCATTTCTAAAATCTTGAATATGCCTTGGTTTACCAGACACTTTACATACATCTATACATTATACATATTTTTAACATCTCAAAAACCACCTCTCCCACGTTTTAAACCTATTTAAAATAAATTGCTTTGATACAAATAGCTTATTCCTAAAATGAGTATATATATATAGTATCCATGTATGACGGACATGAAGAGGAGTGTGAGCAGTGCCGCACCTGCCATGAGGCCAGGTGAGCCGACAGCCTCAGGCGGCACCCCCTACCCAAAACGGGGGGGGGGCGGCATTTTCATCCCGGGACGGACTGGACCGGGGGGAGGGGCCATGCAGACCCACATAGCAGACGTGCCGAACGTCTGAAACTCTCCTCCTCCTCTCTGACGCTGTACGCAGCACATGCCGCCAGAGAGGAGCAAGTCTGCAGGAGGAGCGGTCGAGCGACGAGCGACCAGAAGCACGAGGTAAGTTCCTGCTTTGCTGGGACCGGGACCCGTGAGTATACTGCAAGGGGGGGGTCTGGGCATTATACCGACAGCAAAGGGCTCTATGGGGCTGAAATAATCCACCCCATAGAACCCTCACATCACTATAATGGAAGGATTAGTGTGGGTGGGGGAGGGTCTGAGCATCTGACTGTCTGACTTACTGCAGAGAGCTCTATAGGATGGGATTCTGCCCCCCCTTTAGAGCAGTCAGTCAGATGCTCAGACCCCCCTAACCTTTCAGTATAGTAACTAGTCAGGGCTCTATGGTGGGGGGATAGTTCCCCCCTATAGAGCTCTCTGCTGTCAGTAAAACGCCCAGACCCCCCCCCCCCTTGCAGTATACTCCTGGACCCCAGCATTGGCCGACCCCTTTTAAATTAGTAGGGGCAGGAAGCTGAGCGCAGTATAAGGGCTTTGTAGCTTTCCTGTGCTTAATTAGCGTGGGAAAGCTACAAGCGGGGCTGTGACTGGTGAGTCTCACAGTCACTCCCAGTGCACACTGCATGCGGCAGCAGCGGCCGCCAGTCTGACTGAGTCTCTGACCAGTCACCACTCACACGCAGCAGACAGACAGGATAGACAGTGCCTGTCGTTATTGAATAAACCCTCAACTACTACAGGTTCACAGGCATTGACAATGATGGCTTCTATAGTGTAGTGGTCAGCTTGTCTGCCTTACATATGGAAGGTTGCTGGTTCAAAGCCCAGCTGTTTGTTTTTTTTAAATATTATTAATATCTCACTTGTATTGGGCTTTGTTCACACTAGCATTAATATACGTTTACCTCTCTTCCGTCAGAGGAAGAGAGGATCGATACGTTAAACGGAAAGCAACGGCTCCATTAGAATTACCATTACTTTCAATGGTAATTCTTTTGTATCAGTTGCTTTCCGTTTGTCTACGTTTGCTAGGTTTCCGTTCTTTTGAATGGAAATAAAAGTTCTGCAGACTGCACTTTTGTTTCCTTTAAAAAAAAGGAAACTTAGTGAACGGAGACAAACGGAAAGCAACTGATACAAAAGAATTACCATTGAAAGCAATGGTAATTCTAATGGAACCATTGCTTTCCTTTTAACGCATCGATCCTCTCTTCCTCTGACGGAAGAGAGGTAAACGTATATTAATGCTAGTGTGAAAGAAGCCTTAGGGCCTGTTCACATCAGCGTTGGCTTTCCATTCTGGGGTTCCGTTGGAGGTAACCCCGCAATGGAAAGTCAAACTGAAACCACAGCTTCCGTTTCCGTCACCATTAGCGCAGTCGACTGCGCTATTGATTCCGTCACTAAAACGGAAACCTGCCGGAATGGTGACGAATGGAAACCATTAGCAATGTTTCCGTCACCATTGATTTCAATGGTGACTGAAACGGAAGCTGTGGTTTCAGTTTGACTTTCCGTTGCGGGGTTCACCCGACGGAAACCTCCCACGGAACCCCGGAACGGAAAGCCAACGCTGATGTGAAGAGGCCCTAATCCTTCCCCATAGACCTGTCCCCGCTAATTAAAATAAATATATTATATAATGTACATAGCCCTGTACCCTGTATCCGTCAGGTCAGCGGGACTGACTGATTCAGTGTCAGCGAGTCCTGCAGGATCGAGCTGTTACCGATCACATCTAAGTTCATAACTTAGATGTGATCGGTATTAGGCGACCTAATGGATTCAGGCCTCAGCGCTATATACAGCTGTTCTGTATACAGGATATAAAGCAGCTGTATCTCAAAAAGTGCAAATCATTTTCAATAAAAAGTCATTAAAACTTGTACCAATCGCATTAATAGATATCTTTATATATCATAGTGACATGTCCGAAGTTTTAATCGGTGGGGGACCGAGCACTGAGGCCCGCACCGATCACTAAAACGAACAGCAGAAGTGCTCGGGTGAGCGCTGTGCCGCTTCATTTATGATCGACTTTCAGCCGAGTGAGCGGTGTACGGACTCCTAGACTTTCTATTGAGCCCGTACACTGCTCCAAGGAAAGCCAAACAGAATTGAAGCGGCATACCGCTCACCCGAGCACTTCTGCTGCTTCGTTTTAGCAACTAGTGGGGGGTCTCAGTGTTCGGACCCCACTGATCAAAACTTCTGACATGTCAAAAGTTTTTTAAAAAGTTGTCACACTTTAAAGAGAATCTTTCACCTGCCCACAGATTTGCATTTGAGTGCAGCATGTAATGGGGAGGGCTGCACAAACTCTGGGGCACTTTATATTTTATTTCCTACCCTCTTTCCTTACTTAGATATCGGTGCTGTAATATTTGGTGCCCGATATTTAAATAACCCCATGAACTGCCAATGGGGCGGTAATTGCCAAGGGGATGTGTAACATCGCTGTGACACTGCCCAATCTGCTACGGACAATGTCAACAGCAAGAGCTGGAGAGAGGAGATCATGTGCGCGTGCACACGCTCTCACTCTTCAGTTCTCGGCAGGCAAGTACAAGACTGTGATCTCAGGTGAGAGATCAGTCTTGTCGTCCTTGTCTGCCGAGAGCTAAAGAGTGAGAGCGTGCGTGCGCGCACAGCTCCGATGCCATGAAACAGAAGGAGAAGAATTCACTCTTCTTCTCCTCTTGTGTTCCGTAGTGGTGGCGGAGCTGCGCGCACGCGCTCTCTCTCCAGCTCTTGCTGTAACACTGACCGTAGCTGATTGGACAGTGTCACAGCAATGTTACATGCCCCCTTGCCAATTACCTCCCCATTGATAGTTCATGGGGTAATTTAAATATCGGGCACCAAATATTACAGCACTGATATCTAAATAACGAAGGAGGCTAGGAAAAAAAATGTAAAGTGCCCCAGAGTTTGTGCAGCCCTCCCCATTACATGCTGAACTCAGCTGCACATGTATGGGGAGGTGAAAGGTTCTCTTTAAAAGAAAGGTGTTATAATTTTTTTTTTTTTATTTGATATGTTTTATTTTATGGGCCTAATTTTTCTAATTATTTTAATATGTTTCCGAAGGTAGCTATTTATTCATATGTTTGTACGTCTGTGGGGGCAGCCATCTTTATTTTTCATACTGCTAATTTTTGTTTTGCAGGTTCCGCTGGACCATTTGGACTACGTCGTAGATTTGTTGGACTACTTCGCTGATTTAAGCTTTATTTATTTTCTTTAATAAAATGGTTAAAGTGGATTGTGTGGAAGAGTTGTCATTTCAATAAAATTAGTTTCTTTATGTCTCTGTTTTTTAATAATTCATTACCGCCTTAGTAATGGCTGCTGTCTGATTGAGAGCGTCCATTACTAAGAAGGGGCTTAGTGTTGGCCAGTAATAAGGCTATCACTAACCCCTATTATTACCCCGGTACCCACCGCCACCAGGAGTACCAGGAAGAGCTGGGTACGATCCAGCACCCGACCGTCTATAGAGAAGGGCGGGTACTGGGATGGCCGCAGGCTGGTAATATCAGGCTGGGAATTGCCAAAAACCATGGCCCTTCCCACCCTGGTAATGCTAGGCTGCTGCTGCTTTATTGTTTCTGGCTGGTTATGAAAAATGGAGGGGATCTCACGTATTTTTTTTTCTATTATTTACTTTTTTTTAAAAGCTATTTTTCATAACCAGCCAGATACAATAAAGCAGCTGCAGCCTAGCATCACCAGCGTGGGAAGGGCCACGTTTTTTATCTCTTCCCAGCCTGGTAAACCCAGCCTGTGACCACCCTGCTGCCTTACCATCGCTTCAGATGGTCGGGTACTGGATCGTACTCCCCTCGCGGCAGTGAGAACCGGGGTAATAATAGGGGTTAGTGATAGCCTTTTTACTGGCTAACACTAAGCTCCTTCTTAGTAATGGACGCTCTCAATCAGACAGCAGCCATTACTAAGGCCATAATAAAGTATTAAAAAAAACAGACATAAGAAAAACTTTTTTATTGAAATCTAAACTCCCCCATACAACCCCCTTTCACCATTTTATTTTTTTTTAAAAAGTAGATCATCTAAGTAGTCCAATGAATCTACGACGTAGTCCAAACGCTCCAGCGGAACCTACCAAAGAAAAGCAGTATATACATTTAAAAAACTTAAATTTGCCACAATAGAAACTAGAGGTCAAGGAAAAATAATTCCCCTTCATGTAAGTCTGCTTCCTGTCAACTGAAAAGTCATCCGCCAGAGGGAAAAATGTTTCCCCATGGCGGAGTACAAAAAAGTCTAATTCCCAGGTGAGGCTTTCTTGTACTCCGCTATCAAGAAACATTTTTCCTACTGGCGGATGATTTTTCCGTTGACAGGTAGCAGAGTTCTTCCGCAGCCTTGTTAGGGGAGCAAACTCGCCAATTGCCCAGTGCCCCCAGAATGGGCCGCTACTCTTGGGCCAGTGCTGTGTGCTTGCCCCACAGACTAAAATTTTCCAGCCAACCCCTGGCCATTGGCTCCCTGCTCCGCCGTTTGCTCTTGTAGGCCACAGCCCGGTTTAGACCTTAGGCCTACAAGAGATCGGGAGCATGCTGATGACGTCAACTGCCCGGCACGATTACATCACTGCATCATGCCATCCACCCCGGGCCACGGAACTTGGTTAAAATTCATAAGTCTATTAGGTAATAAAAAGGGGGCATAAAAAAGTGGCATACAAAAGGGGGCATCCTTATTGTGGGGGCATAAAGCAGGCATTTCAGTGTGGCAGAAAAAGGGGCATTAGTACTGAATGGGGGCATAAAAGGCCGCATTACTATTGAGTGGAGACATTATTTCTGTGGGGACATATAGGGGTATTAGTACTGAGTGGGAATTCTATTACTGGGTGAGGGCCCTAAAAGTGGCTCTATCACTGAGTAAGTTATAAAGGGGACACTAACACTTTTAGGGGAACAAAAGTAGCACTTACTGTGTGGGGCCTTTGGGGGAACAAAAGGGTGTGTGTACTATTACTGTGTGGGGCATAGTATAGTATAGTATGTATAGGGAGTTTGTGTAGAGGTAGGAAATAGTTAGGGAGTGCGCTACAAAAGCAAGGAGTCAAAGATATCTGTGTCATATTCTGCAGGGCTTAGGAAATCGTGTCCGGGAGAAGTTGTCATTGCGGTCTTGGCTGGATAAAGAAAAAAATGTGAAAGTGAGCTACTTCAATCTGAGAAGAGGTCATCTGTGAGTCACTCGATATAACTATACTGTAATCACTTATATGGTCTGCAGATATCTTGTGTATAACTGGCATCTACCGCTATAAGGTCACTATATGGTGGTAATATTGGTCTATATATAGTGTTTTATTCACTAACAGTATGGTGGGGTTTTTCTGACACTATGTTGTAGTAATATGTGATCATGGTTTGGTAGTTTTATTCAGTAACAGTATGGAGGTATTATTCAGTAACAGTATGGAGTTATTATTCAGTAACAGTATGGAGATATTATTCAGTAACTGTATGGAGGTATTATTCAGTAACTGTATGGAGGTATTATTCAGTAACAGTATGGAGGTATTATTCAGTAACAGTATGGAGGTATTATTCAGTAACAGTATGGGGGTATTATTCAGTAACAGTATGGGGACATTATTCAGTAACAGTATGGGATATTATTCAGTAACAGTATGAGGGTATTATTCAGTAACTGTATGGGGGTATTATTCAGTAACAGTATGGGGGTATTATTCATTAACAGTATGGAGGTATTATTCATTAACAGTATGGGGGTATTATTCATTAACAGTATGGAGGTATTATTCAGTAACAGTATGGGGGTATTATTCAGTAACAGTATGGGGGTATTATTCATTAACAGTATGGAGGTATTATTCAGTAACTGTATGGAGGTATTATTCAGTAACAGTATGGAGGTATTATTCAGTAACAGTATGGAGGTATTATTCATTAACTGTATGGGGGTATTATTCAGTAACAGTATAAATGTATTATTCAGTAACAGTATGGGGGTATTATTCAGTAACAGTATAAATGTATTATTCAGTAACTGTATTGGGTATTATTTGTAATGTTGGTCTTACAATCTATGTAAATTACTGTGGTGGGGGCTGTGGGGAAGTGTGAGTGTGGCAGCAGATGATCAGGCTAAGAGACAGTCTGCAGAGTGGCATGTGATGTACTTTGACATATAGGTGATACTTATGTGTGGGATGTGGGCCCATAACTTGTGTACAGCCCAGGGCCTAAAATCATATTAATCCACCACTGGCATCAAGCCAGCACAAGCAGACCACTATAATACAGCAGGTAGAGAAAATAAACCAGCCCAGGACGTGCTGCTTCAAAGCAGTGCTAAGCGCGATCCGTCCTGGACTGGCCTAAATGTAATTGCAGAGAGTGACGCCGCAAATGAAACTGGCTGCCGAGGAGAGATATGGGGCAGTGCAGTGCAGACTGTACTATTTGCACTGCACTGATTGGCAGTAAGAAGAATTCTTTAAATCTTTTCTATACTTCAAACAGCACTTTAACATATAAACATCAAATGTTTTCCTATTTAAAAAAAATGAATATATTGCGTGTTTGATGTGTAAAGCTAGTAATGAAAAAACTCTGCTAGATTTTTTTTTGTTGGGGGGGCGCCTTTTTATAGTTTGCCTCAGGCAGCAGAGGGGCTAGGTTCACCCCTGAGTGTGAGGGAATCTTATTCTGATGACTAATCTAAAAGGAGGGCCATGGAAAGGAGTCAGATAAGGGAATGTTATAGGCCTGTCTAAATAGATGTGTTTTCAGGGCACGTTTAAAACTGTGGATATTGGGAATTAATCTGATTGTCTGGGGTAGCACATTCCAGAGGACGGGTGCAGCACGAGAAAAATCTTGGAGACGGGAGTGGGAGGTTCGGATTATGGAGGATTTTAATCTAAGGTTGTTAGCAGAATGTAGAGCCCGAGTAGGGTGGTAGACAGAGATGAGGGAGGAGATGTAAGGAGATGCAGCACTGTGGAGAGCTTTGTGGGTGAGAGTAATACATTTGAATTTTATTCGGAAGGGGATGGGCAACCAGTGCAGTGACTGGCACAGATTAGAGGCGTTGGTGTAGCGGTTGTTCATAAATATGAGCCCGGCTGCTGCATTGAGGATAGATTGGAGAGGGGAGAGTTTGGTAAGGGGAAGACCGACTAGTAATGAGTTACAGTAGTCAAGACGAGAGTGAATCAGAGCAACAATGAGAGTTTTGGCTGTTTCCTCAGTAAGAAAAGGGCGGATTCTGGAGATGTTTTTGAGGTGAAAATGACAGGAGCGTGAAAGTGATTGTATGTGAGGAGTAAAGGAAAGATCTGAGTCAAAAATAACCCCGAGACAGCGGGCGTGCTGCTTAGGAGTTATGATAGTGCCACACACAGAGATGGAGACATCAGGTTTACGGAGGTTAGTAGATGGTGGGAACACAAGGAGCTCAGTTTTAGAAAGATTCAATTTCAGATAGAGAGAGGACATGATGTTAGAGACAGCGGACAGACAATCACTGGTTTTCTGTATTAGAGCAAGGGTGATGTCATGGGAAGAGGCATATAATTGGGTGTCATCAGCGTAGAGATGGTACTGGAAGCCAATATATATGTATATATATATATATATATATATATATATATATATATATATACTGTATATATATTCACTAATTTATACTTAACAATGGACTATTACATTTGAAATTAGAGATAGAATGCAGCATAATAGGTTCAGTTTACCTATGTTAGTTGCTTGTGGTCCTCTAGACGCTAAGAATTTTTTGTTCCCTGTTGGCTGCCATATCCTCTGTAAGGGTTGTCATGACGCTATGGACACTACTTGTTTCTTGTTTCTTGTTTTTGTATTATGTTCAGATCTTGGTTTATTTCAAGCATAATAGGATTGTGAGTATTATGGATTTACTTTATATTTGATGTATTCAATTATTATATATATATTATTCAATTTTAAATAATAGTACTGTACGTTTTTATGATATTTTTTTTTTATTGCTTTTAGCGTGCGCTATTTTGATTCAACAATTTTTGTGCAACATTTATGTTGTACTCTAAAAAAGATAATTTATCTTCGTATAACTTACCAATAAGTAATGTTATTGTTTTTATTATATTGGAATGCTGTATGGATTGTTTCTTCGTTTTTAGCTATGTTACCTATATGACCTTTGCTCCCTGACTTTTCACGCCCACCATTCCCTCCCCTCCTTTTTTTCATTGATTGTTTTTTCCTGTCGTTATATATATATAAGGTGTCATGTTGTTACCATATGTTTATGGCCTGATGAAGACGCATGTCGAAACACCTAGCCTCTATTAAATCCTTTAAATCAGCAGCGCCCAGTATATTTGGTCCAATTTTTTTTTTTTTATTCCTATACATGGCGGTAAATTTCCATTTACCGGTTTGGACCTTGGCAGCAGCTGTATCTCTGAGTCCTCAATGCAACCTACACACATTCTGGGTGTGTCTGCTTAAGCACATCATTTGTAGAGGAAAATACTACGAAGACTGGATTTCCTGTTGCTTTTTCACCTTCGTTGTGCCTGCTTTGCACAACCCTTTTAGGTGGGCATACTTTAATCCATTTCTTCTTATATTTATCCGTGGGTAATCTGCACTATGTGGCGCCGTGTTTTGTTTTTTGTTTTTTCCTCTCTGTTTAGTTTTTAATCAAACCTTAGAACAGTATCAAAGGTGTTATATAGCTGATAACCAGGCTGAATGGGCCTCGTATCATCCATTAGCGAAAATAATTATCGCCATGTTTCTCTTGATGCCTCGCCGTTTTTCAGTAATTATGGTTTTCATACTAGTTTTGGTTAATTTTACTTCTCTTCTAGTGATAACCCTGAGGTGGAAGTTGAATCAAATAAACTGTGCACAGTTTGGGCTCAGGTTCAATTGAACCTGAAGAACTCCCAAGTTATTCAAAAGAAAAATTCTGACCAACAAATGTACGGTGGGTCCTGTGTTTAGTGTCTGTCAAAAGGTGTGGCTTTCTACTAAAAATCTGCGACTGAAATTACGTCTTTTAAGATTGCCCCTAGGTTTATTGTTCCATATGAAATTGTTGAAGTTATCAACCCTGTGTCTTTCCGTCTGGCTCTTCCTCTGTCTTTAAAAATTCATGGTGTTTTTGCACATATCTCTCCTTAAAAAAAATTTCCAACATCTAATCCTCTCAAGAAACAGCCTCATCCAGTTCAGGTTTGTGGATTCCAGAAGGGTCAGTAGTACTCTCCAGTACTTGGTGCACTGGAAGGGGTATGGGCCAGAAGAACGAACTTGGGTTCCTGTCTATTCAGTACATGCTAGTTGTTTAGTTAAAATCTTTAATTTGAAGTTTCCTTTGAAAGCTAGGCCGAGGTTTAAGGGTCCGGTGGCTCCTCGTAGAAAGGGGAGTACTGTTCGGAAATGTCTGTTCCTTTAAGATCGCCATGACTACTTGTCTAGCTTCTGGGCGGTTCTGGTTTTACTTGTTGAGCCTATCCCACTTAGTGGAGGTCTTCTTCCTATAAACATCAGTAGAGATGTATCTATGAGTATCTTTAACAACAGATATGTCCAAGAACTCAATATTGGTGGTACTATATTTCCAAGTCAATTTAATATTAAATTCATTATGATTAAGTGACTGGAGAAAAGACTCTAAGCATGAAGGAGAGCCCTGCCAAATAAATAGAATATCATCGATATATCTTGACTAGAAATGAGCGAACCGGGACAACCGAACCCGGTTTCGGTCCGAACATCAGGAAAAGTTCGGTTCGCAGCGAATCCGAACTTCACCGGGTTCGGCCGAACCCGTTTTGACCGAACACGGTCAAAAATATTATACAAATCGGCAGCCACTTTTCTCTATCAATCACTGATAGAGAAAAGAGGCTGCTGATTAAAAATAAAATAAAAAGCATTTCATAAGTACCTGATCGTTGTCTTGGTGACGAGTCCCTCTTCTTCCTCCAGTCCGACCTTCTTTTCTGACGTGGCAGCCTGTGATTGGCTGCAGAGGCCTCTGCAGCCTGTGATTGGCTGCAGAGGCCTCTGCAGCCTGTGACCTGTGATTGGCTGCAGCGGTCACATGGGCTGTAACGTCACCCAGGGATGTCGAGAGGGACGGGTCACCAAGGCAACGGCCAGGAGACCGGACTGGAGGAAGCAGAAAGTTCTCGGTAAGTATGAACGTCTTTTTTTTTTACAGGTTGATGTATATTGTGATCGGTAGTCACTGTCCAGGGTGCTGAAACAGTTACTGCTGATAAGTTAACTCTTTCAGCACCCTGGACAGTGACTATTTACTGACGTCGCCTAGCAACGCTGCCGAAATGACGGGTGAACACATGTAGTCACCCGTCATTACAGTGCCTCATGCACATGACCGTAAAAACAAGCGTTATTACGGGTCGTAATTACGAACCGAAATAGCGGGCCCATAGACTTCTGTTAGCCACGGGTACCTTCCCGTTTTCTCACGGGAAGGTGCCCGTGCCGTTAAAAAGATAGAACATGTTCTATTTTTTTATTTTACGGGCCGTGCTCCTATACTTGAGGACAGGAGTGGAGGAGAGGTAACAGACCGAGAGCTACGTAATGGTAAGAGCAGAGTTCACAGCAGCACTGAATCTGAACGCTCCTCTCCTGAAATATTCTGCGCAGCTGTGAACTCTGCTCTTACCATTACGTAGCTCAGTCTGTTACCTCTCCTCCACTCCTGTCCTCAATAACACCTTCACATGATTGGCAAGTCACCACCCCAAACAAGATCCGCACGCTCATCTCCTGAAATACTCTGTGCTGCTGTGAACTCTGTTCTTACCATTACGTGGTGACTTGCCAATCATGTGAAGGTGTTATTGAGGACAGGAGTGGTAACAGACTGAGAGCCACGTAATGGTAAGAGCAGAGTTCACAGCAGCACTGATTCTGCACGCTCCTCTCCTGAAATACTCTGTGCTGCCTTAAACTCTGTGGAAAGGTTAGGATCCGGTTTCTTTTAAATGCTGCACTGTAGCACAGCCTTATATAGTGGATCGAGCGGGTTCCCCAGCAGCATTTAAAAGAAACAGGATCCTGACCTGTCCACAGAGTTTAAGGCAGCGCAGCACAGAGTATTTCATGAGAGGAGCGTGTGATTGGCTGCAGAGGCCGCTGCAGCCTGTGATTGGCTGGAGAGGCCGCTGCAGCCTGTGATTGGCTGCAGAGGCGGTCACGTGGGATGAAGCGTCATCCCTGGAGGCCGGCCTTCTGATGTCATCCTGACGTGCGTGACCGCCACTACAGCCTGTGATTGGCTGCAGCAGCGACATGAATGAAACGTCATCGCTGGAGGCCGGACAGGAGGAATGTAAGTATGAACGTATTTTATATTTTTTTTTATTACATTAAAATTTTATTTTCTGTGCGCCGAGCATGTACTGTCAAGGTTGCTGAAAGAGTTAGTGCAGCCCATTAACTCTTTCAGCACCCTGGACAGCACCATGCTCGGCGAACGGTAATTACAGGTTCGGTCCGAACTAGTTCGGTTCGAATCGAACTTTTTCGTGAAATTCGGCGAACTAGCCAAACCGAACTTTTCATAAGTTCGCTCATCTCTAATCTTGACCATTGGAGTACCACATCGTGGCTAGGTGTATGATGGACCACTTCTCTCTCCACAGCCCCAGGAAAAGGTTGGCATATTCTATTTTCTTCCAGGGTATTTTTTGTTTTTATTGTGTATGTCTTATCAGTTTTTCATTTTGATATTTATCTCCTTAGTTTAGGTCCTTGTCCGATTTGTATGTGGTCGAGTATAACTTTTAAGCATGTGTCGATTGGGAACTCCATGAAGGACTACTATCAACATGTTTGCTGCTATTATTATTGTCTTCTTTTGTCAGATATTTCATCCTATTGTTGCTTTGGCATAATTGTGAAATATATGATACTGTATATACATACGGTATGTTTTTTATACTGTGCATTTGAAATTACTGTTCAATATCTACTATGATGGATTTGTTCTTGTTATTCTATACTGTGGGATTTGGTGACATATATTCTTGTGGCTTCCTATTATATTTTTTCCACTTTATTCACTTTTACATATTCTTTTTGGTGCCATGTATTGTGGCATTTTTCCTGCCCATGATAGATGGCTTTTGTTACTGATACATTTTTCATTTATCTTTTTTTGTACTCTCTTCGGTCTCGGCACTGCTGTCCTTTGCTCCATCTTTCTTGTTGATGCCTCTCTATGTCTATTTTCCCTACAGCTGCTTAGCTGACACAGACTGTGCATGCGCTGATCTCACCGCATCCCTCGGTGCTGCTTTGTATCGGTGTTGCCTTGACTACGGACCAGTGACATTTTATGTCATCACGCTGATTGCAGCGCTCGCGATACGTGGGTGTGCTCATCATGGCAGGGCTGAGCCGCCGCTTTCAGCCATTTTGGATATTTTCATCACTGACGCACCATTGGTTCCATATATATTCCCTGGTTGTTTTAACCTCATTAGTCTACTGACAAAGCCGCAGGCGAAACACGCGTCGAGGCATTTCCTAGGGTGCTCCGTTCTCTTCCAGTTACATTCCTCATTCTTTTGTATCCATCATGACCAATGATATGCATTGACTTTTTAGTTATCAGGAATTTTCACTTATGTCTGGCTTTTGGGCTTGAGTCTGCATTTATATATCCTTGACCAGTTATTTCTATCTGGGTACATCCATTTGAATATATTGGGGTTATCTCCCCACTCGCTATACCTAGGTAGACATCCTTTGTCATTGAATTATTATGCACATTGGATTTAAGTGTCATAAACATTTCATTATTAGTTTTTCAATTAAACTCATGAATGGTATTGTGTCTTAGGGCTCCTTGGATCATTGTAATCAATCTCAGACACCTGTGATAATTAGTTTGCCAGGTGTGCCTAATCAAACGAAAACTACTTAAGAAGGACGTTCCACACTATTAAGCAGGCCACAGGTTTCAAGCAATATGGGAAAGAAAAAGGATCTCTCTGCTGCCGAAAAGCGTGAAATAGTGCAATACCTTGGACAAGGTATGAAAACATTGGATATTTCAAGAAAACGTAAGCGTGATCATCGTACTGTGAAAATATTTGTGGCTGATTCAGAGTACAGACGGGTTCGTTCAGATAAAGGCATAATGAGGAAGGTTTCTGCCAGACAAATTAATAGGATTAGGAGAGCAGCTGCTAAAATGCCATTGCAAAGCAGCAAACAGGTATTTGAAGCCGCTGGTGCCTCTGGAGTCCCGCGAACCTCAAGGTGTAGGATCCTCCAGAGGTTTGCAAGTGTGCATAAAGCTATTATTCGACCACCCCTAACCAATGCTCACAAGCAGAAACGGTTGCAGTGGGCTCAGAAATACATGAAGACTAATTTTCAGATGGATGGAGTAGTGGATGGCCACCATGTCCCAACAAGGCTGCGATGTCAGCAAGGAGGTGGCAGAGTCATGTTTTGGGCTGGAATCATGGGGAGAGAGCTGGTAGGCCCCTTTAGGGTCCCTGACGGTGTGAAAATGACCTCTGCAAAGTACGTAGAGTTTATGACTGACCACTTTCTTCCGTGGTACAAAAAGAAGAACCGTGCCTTCCATAGCAAAATTATCTTCATGCATGACAATGCACCATCTCATGCTGCAAAGAATACCTCTGTGTCATTGGCTGCTATGGGCATAAAAGGAGGCCCCCATGTTCCCCTGACCTCAACCCTATTGAAAACCTTTGGAGCATCCTCAAGCAAAATATCTATGGGGGTGGGAGGCAGTTCACATCAAAACAGAAGCTCTGGGAGGCTATTCTGACATGCTGCAAAGATATTCAAGCAGAAACTGTCCAAATACTCACAAATTCAATGGATGCAAGAATTGTGAAGGTGATATCAAAGAAGGGGTCCTATGTTAACATGTAACTTGGCCTGCTAAGTTTTTTTTGATTGAAAGAGCTTTTGATTTCTGTAAATATGACCTCCTGATGCTGCAAATTCAACAAATTACTATTTTAGTTCTCTTTACAACCTTTCAAATGTTTTGATCTCGGTTGTGCATAATAATTTTAACCCCTTAAGGACACAGCCTATTTTGGCCTTGTGGACACAGCCGATTTTTGCAAATCTGACATGTGTCATTTTATGTGGTAATAACTCCAGAATGCTTTTGCCTATCCAAGCAATTCTGAGATTGTTTTCTCGTGACATGTTGTACTTTATGATACTGAAAAAATGTCATCGTTAAATTCAATATTTATTTGTAAAAAACACCAAAATTTAGAGAAAATTTGCAAAAATCTGCATTTTTCTAAATTGTAATATATCTGCTTGTAAAACAGATCGTATTACCGCACAAAATATTTACTAGTTAACATTTCCCATATGTCTACTTTATGTTTGCATTGTCTTTTGAACGTGTTTTTATTTTTCTATGACCTCACAAGGCTTAGAACTTTAGCTGCAATTTCTCGCATTTTCAAGAAAATTTCAAAAGGCTAGTTTTTCAGGGATCAGTTCAGTTCTGAAGTGGCTTTGAGGGCCTTATATATTAGAAACCCACTATAAAACATCCCATTTTAAAAACTGCACCCCTCAAAGTATTCAAAACCACATTCAGAAATTATTTTAACCCTTTAGGCATTTCACAGGAAATAAAGCAAAGTAGAGGTGAAATTTACAAATTTCAATTTTTTTTTACGAAATTCATTTGTAATACAGTTTTTTCTGTTAGGCTGGGTTCACACGACCTATTTTCTGACGTAAACGAGGCGTATTATGCCTCGTTTTACATCTGAAAATAGGGCTGCAATACGTCGGCAAACATCTGCCCATTCATTTGAATGGGTTTGCCAACGTACTGTGCAGACAACCTGTAATTTACGCGTCGTCGTTTGACAGCTGTCAAACGACGATGCGTAAATGGACTGCCTCGGCAAAGAAGTGCAGGGCACTTCTTTGCCACGTAATTTGAGCTGTTCTTCATTGACTCAATGAAGCACAGCTCAAGATTTACAAGCGTCTCAGACGCCTCGCAAAATGCGAGGAGGAGCATTTACGTGTGAAACGAGGCAGCTGTTTTCTCTTGAAAACAGTCTGTCTTTTCACACGTAAATGATAGCTAGCGTGTGAACATACCCTAACACAGAAGGTTTTACCAGAGAAATGCAACTCAATATTTATTGCCCAGATTCTGCAATTTTTAGAAATATCCCACATGTGGCCCTAGTGCGGTAATGGACTGAAATACCGGCCTCAGAAGCAAAGGAGCACCTGGTGGATTTTGGGGCCTCTATTTTATTAGAATATATTTTAGGCACCATGTCAGGTTTGAAGAGGTCTTGTGTGCCAAAACAGTGGAAACCCCCCAAAAGTGACCCCATTTTGGGAACTACACCCCTCAAGGAATCTTTCAAGAGGTATAGTTAGCATTTTTAGCCCACAGGTTTTTTGCTAAATTTATTGGAACTGGTCTGTGAAAATGAAAATCTACTTTTTTTCTGAAAAAACATACGATGTTTTAGTTTTTACAAGGAATAAAGGAGAAAAAGCACCCCAACATTTGTAAAGCAATGTCTCCCGATTACGGAAATACCCCATATGTGGTAATAAACTGCTGTTTGGACCAACGGCAGGGCTCAGAAGGGAACGAGGGCCATTTGGATTTTGGAGCGCAGATTTTGCTGGAATGGTTTTCGGTGCCATGTCGTGTTTGCAAAGCCCTGGAGGGACCATAACAATGGAAACTCCCCAAAAGTGACCCCATTTTGGAAACTACACCCCTTAAGGAATTTTTTAAGATGTATAGTTAGCATTTTTAGCCCACAGGTTTTTTGCTAAATTTATTGGAACTGTTCTGTGAAAATGAAAATCTACTTTTTTTCTGAAAAAACATACGATGTTTTAGATTTTACCAGGAATAAAGGAGAAAAAGCACCCCAACATTTGTAAAGCAATGTCTCCCGATTACGGCAATTCCCCATATGTGGTAATAAACTGCTGTTTGGACCCACGGCAGGGCTCAGAAGGGAACGAGGGCCATTTGGATTTTGGAGCGCAGATTTTGCTGCATTGGTTTTCGGTGCCATGTCGTGTTTGCAAAGCCCTGGAGGGACCATAACAGTGGAAACTCCCCAAAAGTGACCCCATTTTGGAAACTACACCCCTCAAGGAATTTTTCTAGGGGTATAGTGTGCATTTTGACCCTACACGGGTTATGCTGAATTTATGGGAATTATGCCGTGAAATTGAAAATCTAAATTTTTTCTAATAAAATGTAGTTTTAGCTCTGATTTTTTCATTTTTACAACAGATAAAGGAGAAAAAACACCCCAATATTTGTAAAGCAAACTCTTCTGAGCACAGCAATACCCCATATGTGGTAATAAACTGCTGTTTGGACACATGGCAGAAGTTAGAAAGGACGGAGCGCCATTTGACTTTTGGAGCTCAAGTTTTGCTGGAATGGTTTGCGGCCCCATGTGACATTTGCAAAGCCACTGAGGGGGCAAAATAGTGCAAACCCGGCAAAAGTGACCCCATTTGGGAAACTATACCCCTCGTGGAATTTATCTAGCGGTATAGTGAGCATTTTGACCCCACAGTTTTTTTGCTGAATTATTGGAATTATGCAGTGAAAATGAAAATCTACATTCTTTCCACTAAAATGTTGAATTGTTTTCATTTTCACAAGGAATAAAGGAGAAAAAGCGCCCCAACAATTGTAAAGCAATTTCTCCCGAGTACGGCAATACCCCATATGTGGTTATAAACTGCTGCTTGGATACACCGCAGGGCTCAGAATGGCAGGAGTGCTACTTGGCATGTAGATTTTGGTTGATTGTTTTTTGGGCGCCATGTCGCATTTGCAGAGCCCCTGAGGTACCCGTACAGTAAAAACCCCTGAGAAGTGACTCCATTTTGGAAACTTCACCCCTCAGGGTAATCATCTAGGGGTGTACTGAGCATTTTGATCCCACAGGTGTTTCATAGATTGTATTAGAATGAGGCAGTGAAAATGAAAAATTATTTTTTTTCCCAAAAATATGTAGTTTTGCACCAAATTTTTTTTCCCACAAGGGGTAATAGGAGAAAAAACAACACATAATTTGTTACCCAGTTTCTCCCGAGTACGGCAATACCCCATGTGTGGCCCTAAACTGCTGTTTGGGCACATGGCAGAGCTCTAAATGGAAGGAGTGCCATGTGGCTTTTAGAGCACAGATTTTGCTGGACTGGTGTAGGGGCGCCATGTCGCATTTGCAGAGCGTTCTTAGGTACCAGAGTAGAGTGTAAAACCATGAGAAGTGACCCCATTTTGTAAACTACACCCCTCAAGGCATTTATCATTTGCCTGGACATATGACAGGGCTTAGGAGTGAAAGGCGCATGTGAGACCTATTTTGGTGATTTTCGCAGCATTAGCCCACAACGGCAGGGCTCTGAGGTCAAATAGTAAAAAAAAAACCCAAGTAGTGACCCCCATTTTGGAAACTGCACCCCTCAAGGCATGTTGACCACACAGGTTTTTCTATTAGAAATGAATGCTCAGTGGATGGTGCAAAGTGAAAATTGCAAATTTCCACAGGTATGTGCCATTTTAGTGCACAATATTTTGTGCCCAGTTCGTGCCACTGAAGACAAATACCTCAAACTGTTAAGCGGGTTCTCCCGGGTATGGCGATGCCATATATGTGGACGTACACTGCTGCTTGGGCACGCTGCAGGGCGCACCATTTGGCTTTTGGAGCGTGGATTTTGCTCGCTGGTTGTTTTGCTTGGGGTTTTGATGGTATTTCAGTTATGATGTGGGGGCATATGTAAGCTGTGCGGAGAACATCAGGGGTATAATAAGAGAGTATAATAATGGGGTAAATAAATAATTATCCACAGATATGTGGCCGGTGTCACACTGATAAATGGCGCCCGATCTTATCCGCTTTTGGACACTGCACATTTTGCATCGCCATATTCTGAGAGCCAAAACGTCTTTATTTTTTCTCCACCGGAGCTGGGTGAGGGCTTATTTGTTGCGGGACAATCTGTAGATTTCATTGGTACCATTTTGGGGTACATGCGATTTTTTGATCACTTTGTATTTCATTTTTTTGGCAAGCAAGGTGACCAAAAACCTGCAATTCTGATGTTTTTTATTATTTATTTTTTTACGGCGTTCACCATGCGCTATGAATGACAATTTTACGTTATTCTGCGGGTCGGTACGATTACGGTGATACCAGATGTATATAGTTTTTCTTATGCTTTGAAGCGTTTGCACGATAAAATCACTTTTGTTTCAAATAATTTATTTTTGGTGTCACCATATTCTGAGAGCCATAACTTTTTTATTTTTCCGTCAAAAAAGCGGTGGGAGAGCTTGTTTTTGCGGGACGGGCTGCATTTTTTAATGGTATAATTTTAGGGTACATGCAACTTTTAGATCCCTTTTTTTATTCTGTTTTGCGAGGGGTAGCAACTAACAAACAGCGATTCTGGAATAGTTTTTTATTAAACATTTTTACGGTGTTCACCGTACGGGTAAAAGAGCGTGATATTTTTATAGTTTGGGTCGTTACAGACGCGGGGATACCACATATGTGTACTTTTTTTATGTTTTTTGGTTTTTCCTATAATAAAAGACTTATCATAGGAAAAAAGGCTGTTATAGTGTTTTTTAACATGAAACTTATTTTTTTTTACTTTTTTACAAAATTTTTATTAACTTGTTTTAACTTTTTTTTTGTCCCACTAGGGAACTTGAAGGCATGAAGCCCTGATTGCTATTCTAATACACTGCACTACCTACATAGTGCAGTGTATTAGAGCTGTCAGCTATTCACTGACAGCAAGCCTATTAGGCTTCGCCTCCCGGTGGGGCCTAATAGGCTTCTGTACTAGGAAGCTATTGTTAGGCTATGGTTGCCATAGCAACCATCGGAACACCCGCGGGTGCCGATGGTTGTCATTAGCAACCATAGGGTACGATCTAAGGGGTTAATCGGCCGGATCGGAGCCTTGCTCCGGTCCTGGCCGTTAGGGCACGATGTCAGCTGTGACAAACAGCTGACACCCACGCCCGTGGCAACCATCGTGGTTGCCGACAGGCTACAAGACACTTCGATGCATCAATCACGTTGATCGATGCATCGAAGGGGTTAATCGGCCGGATCGGAGCCTAGCTCCGGTCCTGGCCGTTGCAGAGGGGCGTCAGACAGCTGATTCCCGGCGGTGATAGCGCTGGCTCAGCTTCTGAGCCAGCGCCATCACATACACACGTCATGGAGCTGTGATTGGTCAGTCTGCTTTGACTGACTAATCACAGCGATCGCCGGCAGGAGACCGCTGTGAATGGTCCCCTGCCGTCTTACTGTGCCGGTCAACTGTCATAAACAGTTGACGGCACAGTTCTGTCACCTTGTCCTTTGACAGGGTGACAGTTTTTAGCCAGGACGTGCCGGTACGTCCCTGTGCCTTAAAGCATTTCAATGCAGGACGTACCGGTGCGTCCAGGTGCGCTAAGGGGTTAAACAGTTCATTTTGAGATTTTTACTTCTAAAAAAAATCTGTTATCATTAGGAGATTTGTTCAATAAAATTTGTATTATATTCCAACGGTTGATGGCTTGAAGATTATACAGACTGTCACTTGCATCAACTATTTAGGAAAATCAGCGAAAAATAACATTTGCATAATAATTTGGAACGCGGTGTATAATCACCTGCCCTATGTGTCTTACATCTTGCGCTCTCATTTTGAACTGCATTTGTTATTCAATGTATTTTGACATTATGCTATTAAAGTCATATTTATATTACTACTTGGGCATGCTATCCTTCTGTTTTTGGGATACTATTGTAGGTTTCCATGTATGTAGATGAAGGGCCCCTTCATGTTTGGTTTAGAGGAGTTTTTTATGTTGTGAACACCATAGAGCAACCTTAGATCAAAGTTGTTGACTGATTTGGGGTTGTGGATTTATTTGCATACTCACTCCCAATAGTCTCCAGCAGCCTTTGGGGAATCACTCATCTAGCAATTCCACAATCTCCCACCCTGGGTATTGCTCAACTAGTGATTCCATAACATAGTGTGTGATTCCCCCCACCCTCACTCTACAGAGTGTCTCCTTTCTCTCTACTTTGATAGCCTGTGTGAATTCCCCTCCATCCCCCTGTTCTTTTCTGCCTATCTACACTCTGAAACAGCTCAGCCTGTGTGATCTGCCCTCCGTGAACACTTCAGCACTTTCCTCACTCTCCACACTTTGATCTGCCATGTACAACCTGCTGTCCTTCACTTCTGCTATCTTTAAGGCTATGTCCACACTGTATACTTTGCAGGCTAAAAAAAACACCTCTTTAAATTCTTTAAATGCACGTAAGAGTGTCGGGGCTCCTTAGCGCATTGAGGAAGATGTGTAGCTGCTGTGCTCCTCTGTACTGAAGCTTAAAACGGCTCAAATAATCCTTGCACCTGAATAATTTTTAAGTAAGGACCCATCCTTAGTCCTCTGGTTCTTGCTGATCAACCTGGGACAGGAAAACATCAGACGCCGACCTGTATCCTTGGCTGCAGCCGGCATAGATGCGCCACGCGCCTTCTATCTTTATAAGGTCCGTCTGGCCGATGTCTTCCTCCTCCCGGAGTTTGGCATGATTTAGAGGTGAGGGGGTCACTTACTGTCCGGCCCTCAACGTTTGCATCCGGGGCCCTCCTTTGTACAGACCCTGTACCTGCTGCCTTTGCCGAAGCCATCTTGGATACTGTGGCTGCAAGCCAAGAGTTCACAGCTTGTCTATAACTACAAGTTGCCGACGTTGTAGCTGTGATACTGTATCCCCTCTTCTGGCAGTGGAAATAGAAGGATCTGGGAGCTGTTCACGGAGGTAACCTCAATTTCTAATGAAAGACTTTGTATTGTAGTTTGTGGCTGTTATAACTTCTCCTGCCCACCTTTTTTATTGGAGAAAATACTCTTATCTAACTCTTCATATTCATAAAAATCCTCCCAGACTCAGCTGTAGTTTTTTTCCTCCTTTTAATCTCTGCAAGAAGCTTTGTTTAAGTTTCATGATACCCTGTCAGAGGTCTCCATCTATTGTTTTACTGAGCTATATTAAGTCTTCACATTAAGCACAATGGGAGGTACTTTGAAAAGGAACACCAAGGCTAAACCAGCTAAACTCACAGAGTTTATCAACAACTCCTCATCCCAACACAAAGAGGTGAACAGACGCATTTCTCTTTCACCCTCTTCTCCTTCCCCCTCGTCCAGGGCTGATTCTGTTAACGATGATATAATGGATGATATTGACAGTCAACCTGCTTTAGAAACCACATTAAAAAAAACTCCTGAACTTGATAAGAGACTCCTTTCAATCAGCTTTGAGACAACTAATGGGGGAATTCAGATCTGACATACAATCATTTGCCACAAGAACGGACCATATTGAGCATAAGATGGAAGACTTTGAGAAATCTCACAACTTGCTCATTGATGCGACTTCGACTTTGGAGGAGGAGGTTCTATGGCTCCTTAATAAAGTTTTAAAACTGGAATACCGTTCCCGTAGAAACAATGTCCATATTAGAGGAATACCTGAGACGGATTCACCTGACCTCCTCTCTCAATACCTCACAGCCATAATCTTGCCTCATAAATCCACTTTGGACCTCATGGTTAATAGGATCCACCAGATCCCAAAACCTTGACATATTGCCATATTCCTTCCCAGAGATACAATCCACTTTTTTAATGTGAAGTATGAATTCCTCAGAGCATTAAAATCCTCTAGCTTCAAAGACATCTCTCGACATCCTGATTTATCTGCAGCGACTATGATGAGCAGTGGCGGATTATCATATGGGCGATTCGGGCGGCCGCCCGGGGCCCGAGGCTCCCTGGGGGCCCATGGCAGCCCAAACCGCACATCATTTTACAAACCTATTCAGTGCGCTAGCGCTGCTACAAGCCGAAGATGAGGAGGGGAGGAGCAGAGAATTGGCCGGGATCCAGGGGTAGGACACGCCTCCCTGACAAGTGCGGGCGCCGCCATTGAGTAACAGAACAGCGACGGACGGCTGTTCTGTTACTCCAAAGCTGCAAGAAGAGCCGGGCGGGCGGTCACCGGCGCTGAGGTTAGTTGGCTTATCCTCCTGCCCAACTGGTTCCCGACCGCTGGCTGTATTTTTACGGCCAGCGGTCAGGGACGGGTCCTTAAAACCCGAGCCATAGACTTTCTACGGCTCGGGTTTTAACTTGCTGCCCGCGCGATCGGGCAGCTGAATGTCGGGTCTCCGGCTGTCAGTGACTGCCGGGGACCCTCAGGAGAAGACAGAAGCAGCTATTCTGCTTCTGTCTTCTCCGATGTCTTACACAGCGTTCAATGGACGCTGTGTATAGGAATAGAGACAGCAGCAGCGGCGCTGTCTCTATTCCTCCCGGTGATCATGTGACTGGTCACATGATCGCCGGGTGCCGTTAGTGGCAGGCTGATGCTGGGTCTTACTAGACCCAGCACAGCCCTATTAGTGACAATCGTCACTATGAGAGGGCTGATTTCCCCTGTAACTGGGGCTGCTGTGCAGCTCCAGTTACAGTGGAAAAAAATGGTGTAAAAGAAAGAAAAAGTATATATAAAGTTCCCCAAAGGTCTTTTTTGACCTTTGAGGATCAGACCACAGTAATAAAAAAATAATAAAGTAAAGTGCAAAAAAAAATTAAATAATAAATACACATAAAATACCCACCCCAAAAAAAACATTCCCCCCGCCAATCATTGTTGTAACGCTAGCGCTGACCCAATTACCCTAATATAGACATGTAATATATAAAAATTTCCAGTAGACAATGACGATCACAAATAAAAGGTCTATTTTAGGGTAAAACTATGTTATTACCCAAAAAAATAGCTGAAACGTAAAAAAGCTTATTTTTTTACTATTATTTTCAAACTTTATGAATAAAAATTCTAAAATAGCAAAAAATGTGTGCATAAAAACGATAAAAAACGAAACCTGCATTGTCTACGGAAAAAACGTCGCAAAAATCACGTCGTTTTAATTTATTTTTTATAAAAATGTGTGTTTGGTGCAACTTTGTAATTACGTTTTATTAAAAAATATTTTCACTTTTTGAGATACAGCTGCTTTGTATCCTGTATCCGTCAGGTCAGCAGGACTGACGGGATCAGTGAAACGGGCCCTGCGCTAAATTATAATCTTAGATGTGATAGATTTGAGGTGGATCCTGCGTGTCACTGATCCTGTCAGTCCTGCTGACCTGACGGATACAGGATACAAAGCAGCTGTATCTCAAAAAGTGAAAATATTTTTTAATAAAATCAATCAATCACACACATACTAATATATATATATATATATATATATATATATATATAACCTCCAAAATACGAGACAGCACTCCGGTATTTGTGAAAAATAGGATCACTTTAATGCGACGTTTCAGCCCTGCTCCATGGGGCCTTTCTCAAGCAGTACATTTCAGTGAACAGTGCACATTTAAATACATGATTTGTCAAAGAGCATGTTTAAACAATAAAAAAGACAATAAACACAGTATTGTACAATTCTCTGTTTCCAGCAAAGATTTATAATAAAAATAGTAACAGTGCATTTCCATGTGATTCTAGTAATCGTTGTGTATCATAGTTATTATGAGGGCATAACACCCATAATGTGTAAAAAGATCTAAATAAGATCTAATTGAATAAGTGACTATTCATAAAGTGCAGGTGCATAACATACATGATTTTTACAAAAATGCTTTAATCATTATTATTAGGCTCACCCTCTAACGGATCCCCTCACTTCATCCATGCTGTTTCGTTGTCTCGGTAACTTCCGGGAACAAGTTAACCACGTGACCATTCATAACATTCCAGCCTGAGTCATGACACGCACTCGTACATGGAACGCATCTCGCGCATGCTCAGATCAATGAATTACGTTTGTAATTGAATAACCCCTTGTGTCCCATTCAGGAACAACACATTGTGAGTCAAATTTATTAATTGTTTAGAAAAACAGAAATTTATGTAGTGCTTCTACCCTCTGGGTTAGTTTAGAGGCTCAACAAGCGGTGACAGTCCCCGATTAAAACGGAGACATTTCACCCTTGATGGTACATAACACAAAGCTTGATCCGTTATACACAGATCGTGCCTGTGTAGTCCCAAAAAGAGCCTCGATAACTTCTCAGAAATGGGGATTGGAAGCAGGACTCCTTTCCAATACAAGACTCAAACTCTGTGTTAATTTTTACGGTTCAATTATAATTCAAAGCTGTTCTATCAAGAATAATCATCACATTATTATTTGGAAAAGACAATAGACTAACGATCAATTAACTCGATTCTTCAAGTCATACGCATGGAATTCTAATGAGGGGATCCGTGCTAGGTGAGTTTTCACAGTTAATCTGCAATAAACAAAGAACATAAAAGATAGATCATTAAGTTAAACAGAATAATGTATACATTCTGTCTAATATATATTTCAGCTTGAAATGGAGAGTACAAAGCAGGGCAGATAGGCAAACTGCCTCTCATCCTATACCACTCAATTTAAAATCAGCATTCAGTCCATAGGGACGTAGTGTATTTAGCCTATATATCCACTCTAGCTCACGTTTTTTCAGAAAAGATACTCTATCCCCCCCTCGTCTAGGTCTGGGAATATGGTCTATAATTCTGAAACGCAAATCCTTTTCAGTATGTTTCGCTTCAACAAAATGCTTGGATACCGGCAAATCCATCCTTTTATTACGTATGGTGAACCTATGGTTATTCATACGTGTTTTACAATCAAGAGTGGTTTCTCCTATATACAAAAGATTACACGGACATTGTATCATGTAAACGACCCAATCAGATGTACAGGTAAGAAAGTGTTTGATTCTGAATTCCATTTTAGTTACGGGGTGAATAAAAATTTCTCCTTTGACCAAATATTTACAATTTACGCAATTGAGGCAGGGAAAACACCCCAATCTCTGCCTTCCAAAAAACGTCTGTGTTAATTTTTTGTTCGTACCAACATCAGCCTTTACTAACCTATCCTTCAGGTTCCTCGATCGTTTAAAAGACAAAAGTGGAGGTGCAGAGAACTCAGGGACATATTTTAAGTTACTGTTAAGTATCGGCCAATGTCTATTGATTATTTTTGCTACATCTTTACTTGATTCGTTATATGTAGATATAAAGGGTATTCTCCTGTTATTATCCTTTTTGTTTTTTTCGGATCCTTGTGTGGAAAGGAGCTCATCTCTATTAGACTTCGTGACTCTGTCCCTATGATATTGTACCAGTTTCCTAGGGTAACCTCGTTTGGTGAATTTATCACCCATTTCATCTAGTCTCTTATTACTTGTTTCATCTCCATCAACTATTCGCCTCACCCTTAGTAGTTGGCTATAAGGTAATGCCCTTACCAAGCTCCTTGGGTGGCTACTCTCGTATCTCAAAAGATTGTTCCTATCTGTTATTTTTGTATGGATATCTGACGCTAATCTTGTGTCAATTTTACTAATTGTGGTGTCTAGAAATTGTATTGAAGTACTCGATTGTACCAAAGTGAATTGTACATCCTAAGGAGTACTTCAATACAATTACCTTATAGCCAACTACTAAGGGTGAGGCGAATAGTTGATGGAGATGAAACAAGTAATAAGAGACTAGATGAAATGGGTGATAAATTCACCAAACGAGGTTACCCTAGGAAACTGGTACAATATCATAGGGACAGAGTCACGAAGTCTAATAGAGATGAGCTCCTTTCCACACAAGGATCCGAAAAAAACAAAAAGGATAATAACAGGAGAATACCCTTTATATCTACATATAACGAATCAAGTAAAGATGTAGCAAAAATAATCAATAGACATTGGCCGATACTTAACAGTAACTTAAAATATGTCCCTGAGTTCTCTGCACCTCCACTTTTGTCTTTTAAACGATCGAGGAACCTGAAGGATAGGTTAGTAAAGGCTGATGTTGGTACGAACAAAAAATTAACACAGACGTTTTTTGGAAGGCAGAGATTGGGGTGTTTTCCCTGCCTCAATTGCGTAAATTGTAAATATTTGGTCAAAGGAGAAATTTTTATTCACCCCGTAACTAAAATGGAATTCAGAATCAAACACTTTCTTACCTGTACATCTGATTGGGTCGTTTACATGATACAATGTCCGTGTAATCTTTTGTATATAGGAGAAACCACTCTTGATTGTAAAACACGTATGAATAACCATAGGTTCACCATACGTAATAAAAGGATGGATTTGCCGGTATCCAAGCATTTTGTTGAAGCGAAACATACTGAAAAGGATTTGCGTTTCAGAATTATAGACCATATTCCCAGACCTAGACGAGGGGGGGATAGAGTATCTTTTCTGAAAAAACGTGAGCTAGAGTGGATATATAGGCTAAATACACTACGTCCCTATGGACTGAATGCTGATTTTAAATTGAGTGGTATAGGATGAGAGGCAGTTTGCCTATCTGCCCTGCTTTGTACTCTCCATTTCAAGCTGAAATATATATTAGACAGAATGTATACATTATTCTGTTTAACTTAATGATCTATCTTTTATGTTCTTTGTTTATTGCAGATTAACTGTGAAAACTCACCTAGCACGGATCCCCTCATTAGAATTCCATGCGTATGACTTGAAGAATCGAGTTAATTGATCGTTAGTCTATTGTCTTTTCCAAATAATAATGTGATGATTATTCTTGATAGAACAGCTTTGAATTATAATTGAACCGTAAAAATTAACACAGAGTTTGAGTCTTGTATTGGAAAGGAGTCCTGCTTCCAATCCCCATTTCTGAGAAGTTATCGAGGCTCTTTTTGGGACTACACAGGCACGATCTGTGTATAACGGATCAAGCTTTGTGTTATGTACCATCAAGGGTGAAATGTCTCCGTTTTAATCGGGGACTGTCACCGCTTGTTGAGCCTCTAAACTAACCCAGAGGGTAGAAGCACTACATAAATTTCTGTTTTTCTAAACAATTAATAAATTTGACTCACAATGTGTTGTTCCTGAATGGGACACAAGGGGTTATTCAATTACAAACGTAATTCATTGATCTGAGCATGCGCGAGATGCGTTCCTTGTACGAGTGCGTGTCATGACTCAGGCTGGAATGTTATGAATGGTCACGTGGTTAACTTGTTCCCGGAAGTTACCGAGACAACGAAACAGCATGGATGAAGTGAGGGGATCCGTTACAGGGTGAGCCTAATAATAATGATTAAAGCATTTTTGTAAAAATCATGTATGTTATGCACCTGCACTTTATGAATAGTCACTTATTCAATTAGATCTTATTTAGATCTTTTTACACATTATGGGTGTTATGCCCTCATAATAACTATGATACACAACGATTACTAGAATCACATGGAAATGCACTGTTACTATTTTTATTATAAATCTTTGCTGGAAACAGAGAATTGTACAATACTGTGTTTATTGTATTTTTTATTGTTTAAACATGCTCTTTGACAAATCATGTATTTAAATGTGCACTGTTCACTGAAATGTACTGCTTGAGAAAGGCCCCATGGAGCAGGGCTGAAACGTCGCATTAAAGTGATCCTATTTTTCACAAATACCGGAGTGCTGTCTCGTATTTTGGAGGTTATTGATTACTGAGACACTGGTCAAGTGTCCGAACGGGAATCTTTTGCACCCCCCACGGAAGGAACGGTGCTGTTTTCTCTCTTTTTTCTATATATATATATATATATATATAAAATTATGATATAAAGTTTTTAAATGTGTACATAACCTTGTGGCACTATATACAAGGGGGGGCGCTGTGTGCCACTATATACAAGGGGGGGCGCTGTGTGCCACTATATACAAGGGGGAGCGCTGTGTGCCACTATATACAAGGGGGAGCGCTGTGTGCCACTATATACAAGGGGAGTGCTGTGTGGCACTATATACAAGGGGGGCGCTGTGTGGCACTATATACAAGGGGGAGCGCTGTGTGGCACTATATACAAGGGGGGGCTGTGTAGTGCTATCCACAGTGGTATGTGTGTGGCGCTCTTTATAGGGGGGGGGCTTTTTGGTGCTATTTACAAGAGGGGGAGGGCTGTGTGGCGCTCTCTACTGGGGGCTGTATGGCACTATCTATATGGGGCTGTGTGTAACGCTCTCTACGGGGGGGATGTGTGATATATAGAGGGGGCTGTGTATGGCGATATCTATGGGGGTGTGTAATATCTACAGGGGCTGTGTGTGGCACTATGTACAGGGGGCTGTGTGTATGTGGCGTTTTACAGTGTGTGGTATTATATTCAGGCACGCAGTGTTTGGTGATATTATATTTAGGGGCACAGTATGTGGCACCATGATAACTTTATTTTCGTTTATAGGTGTGGAAATGTTGGAAAAGTGAGGAGACGTCTGAGTGGCAAATTCTGCAGAAATGAGTCATGGCCGGGAGAAGTCGTCATGAGCGCTGGACCGGATGGAGAAGAAAAGAGGAAGAAAACTACTAGAATCTGAGACGTCGTCACCTGTGAGTCACTAGATTTATAGAGAATCTGTCACCTCTCCTGACATGTTTATTATAGGAATCCTTGTATTTCACAAAAAGTCTTTCTGCAGTCCAGGACTGATAGACAATTCCCCTTGTCAGGAGGTTGTGTCCCTGCACAGTGTGATACTCTCAGTATGTATGGACACAGCCCTGTGACAAGGGAAATCGTAACACTGTTAATGCTTGCCCAAAAAGGTAGTGTTAAAAATAGTTACGGCGCGGCAGGGCGGCGGGGAAGAAGGGGGGCCCAAGTTTGGGTAACAGCCCAGGGCCCATGGTCTACTTAATCCGCCACTGATGATGAGGCGCAATTAATATGCTCCATTCACTAAAATCTTGAGAGATAAAGGAATTCTCTACAAATGGGGATTTCCGGTGCAGCTCATTATCTCCAAAAATAGAAATCAACACGTCTGCGTGTCTCCAGACACAGCAAAGGATCTTCTGCATTCCTGGGGCCTGATTCTGTCCACTCTGCAGAGTCCCCCACACAATACTGTTGCCCGCCCAGAATTCATGACGCCTCTCTGGTCGGACAAAGTTAGCAGATCGAGACGGAGAAACAATTTCTGATGAACAGATACTTTAACCCCTTCCCACTTTGGCCACTTTTGACCTCCTTGACAGAGCTTCATTTTTCAAATCTGACATGCTTCCATTTTTGTGGTTATAACTTCGGAATGCTTTTACCTATCCAAGTGAGTCTGAGAATGTTTTCGCATGACACATTGGACTTTATGTTACTGGAAAAATTTTCTCAATACATTCTGTATTTAATTGGGAAAAACACAAAAATTTAGGGAAAATTTGCAAAAATTAGCATTTTTCTCAATGTAAATGTACCTGCTTGTAAGACAGGCAGTTATACCACACAAAATTGTTGCTAATTAACATCCCACATATGTCTACTTTAGATTAGCATCATTTTTTGAACATCCTTTTATTTTTCTAGTACGTTACAAGGCTTACAACTTTAACAGCAATTTCTCACATTTTCAAGAAAATTTCAAAAGGCTATTTTTACAGGGGCTAGTTCAGTTGTGAAGTTGCATTTTAAAACCCTCACCCCTCAAAGTATTCAAAACAGCATTTAGAAAGCTTCTTAACCTTTTAGACGTTTCACTTGAATTAAAGCAAGTATAGGTGAACTTTACAAATGTAATTATTTTTTGCAGAAATTAATTTTTAATAAAAAAAATTGTAACGCAGAAAGTTTTACCAGAGAAATGCAACTTAATATTTATTTCCCAGGTTCTGCAGTTTTAGGAAATATCCCACATGTGGCCCTAGTGTGCTTATGGACTAAAGCACCGGCCTCAGAAGCAAAGGAGTACCTAGAGGATTTTGGGTCCTTCTTTTTATTAGAATATATTTTAGGCACCATGTCAGGTTTGAAGGGCACTTGCAGTGCCAAAACAGTGGAAATCCCCAAAAAGTGACCACATTTGGGAAACTACACACCAAAAGGAAATGATCTAGGGGTATAATGAGAATTTTGACCCCACAGGTTTATTGCAGAAATTATTGGAAATAGGCCGTGAAATTAAAAATCTAAATTTTTTCAAAGAAAATGTAGGTTTAGCTAATTTTTTTAATTTCCACAAGGACTAAAGGGAAAAAAGCACTGCAACATTTGTAAAGTAATTTCTCCTGAGTAAAACAATATCCCACATGTGGTCATAAATGGCTGTTTGGACACACAGCAGGGCTTAGAAGGGAAAGAGCGCTATGTTGCTTTTGGTCCTCAAATTTAGCAGGAATGATTTGCGGAGGTCAAGTCACATTTGCAAAGACCCTGAAGGGACAAAATAGTGAAACCCCCCCATAAGTGACCCCATTGAGGAAATTATCTAGAGGTATAGTGAGCATTTTGACTGCACAGGTTTTTTGCAGAAACTATTGGAATTAGGCCATGAAAATGAAAATCTACATTTTTTTCAAAGAAAATGTACACTACCGTACAAAAGTTTAGGGTCACTTAGAAATGTCCTTATTTTTTCAATGAAGATAACATTAAATTAATCAGAAATACACTCTATACATTGTTTATGTGCTAAATGACTATTCTAGCTGCAAACGTCTGGTTTTTAATGTAATATCTACATAGGTGTATAGAGGCCCATTTCCAGCAACCATCACTCCAGTGTTCTAATGGGACATTGTGTTTGCTAACTGTGTTAGAAGGCTAATGGATGATTAGAAAACACTTGAAAACCCTTGTGCAATTATGTTAGCACTGCTGTAAACAGTGTTGCTGTTTAGAGGAGCTATAAAACTGACCTTCCTTTGAGCTAGTTGAGAATATGGAGCATTACATTTGTGGGTTCGATTAAACTCTCACAATGGCTAGAAAAAGAGAGCTTTCATCTGAAACTCGATAGTCTATTCTTGTTCTTAGAAATTAAGGCTATTCCATGCGAGAAATTGAAAAGAAACTCAAGATTTCCTACAACAGTGTGTACTACTCCCTTCAGAGTACAGCACAAACAGGCTCTAACCAGAGTAGAAAGAGAAGTGGGAAGCCCCGCTGCAAACTGAGCAACAAGACAAGTACATTAGAGTCTCTAGTTTGAGAAATAGACGCCTCACAGGTCCTCAACTGGCACCTTCATTAAATAGTACCCGCAAAACTCCAGTGTCAACGTCTACAGTGAAGAGGCGACTCCGGGATGCTGGCCTTCAGAGAAGAGTGGCAAAGAAAAAGCCATATCTGAGACTGGCTAATAAAAGGAAAATATTAATATGGGCAAAATCAAACAGACATTGGACAGAGGAAGATTGGAAAAAAGTGTTATGGACAGACGAATCGAAATTTGAGGTGTTTGGATCACACAGAAGAACATTTGCGAGACGCAGAACAACTGAAAAGATGCTGGAAGAGTGCCTGACCCATCTGTCAAGCATAGTGGAGGTAATGTGATGGTCTGGGGTTGCTTTGGTGCTGGTAAAGTGGGAGATTTGTACAAGGTAAAAGGGATTTTGAATAAGGAAGGCTATCACTCCATTTTGCAATACCATGCCATACCCTGTGCACAGCGCTTGATTGGAGCCAATTTCATCCTATAACAGGACAATGACCCAAAGCACACCTCCAAATTATGCAAGAACTATTTAGGGAAGAAGCAGGCAGCTGGTATTCTATCTGTAATGGAGTGGCCAGCGCAGTCACCAGATCTCAACCCCATAGAGCTGTTGTGGGAGCAGCTTGACCGTATGGTACGCAAGAAGTGTGCATCAAGCCAATCTAACTTGTGGGAGGGGCTTCTGGAAGCATGGGGTGAAATTTCTCCCGATTACCTCAGCAAATTAACAGCTAGAATGCCAAAGGTCTGCAATGCTGTAATTGCTGCAAATGGAGCATTCTTTGACGAAAGCAAAGTTTGTAGGAGAAAATTATTATTTCAAATAAAAATCATTATTTCTAACCTTGTCAATGTCTTGACTATATTTTCTAGCCATTTTGCAACTCATTTGATAAATATAAGTGTGAGTTTCCATGGAAAACACAAAATTGTCTGGGTGACCCCAAACTTTTGAACGGTAGTGTAGGTTTAGCTAATTTTTTCACATTTCCACAAAGACTAAAGGAGAAAAATCACGCAAAAATTGTAAAGCAATTCCTCCCGAGTAAAGCAATTCCCCACATGTGGTCATAAACAAATGTTTAGACACATGACAGGGCTAAGAAGGAGGGACCGCCATTTGGCTTTTTCAGCTCAAATTTAGTAGGAATGGTTTGCCACATTTGCAAAGCCCCTGAGGGACCAAAACAATGAAAACACCAAAAATGTACTCCTTTTTGGTAACTACACCCCTTGAGGAATTCATCTAGTGGTGTAGTGAGCATTTTGACCCCTTAGGTGTTTCATAGAATTTCTTAGAATTGGGGAGTGAAAATAAAAACAATCCCTTTTCTTCAATAAAACGTAGCTTTAGCTCAAAATTTTTCATTTTCTCAACAAATAAAAGAAAAAGAACCCCAACATTTGTAAAGCAATTTCTTCAGAGTACGGCAACACCCCATTTGCAGTCATAAACTCCTGTTTGAGCACACAGTTTGGTTCAGAACGGAAGGCACGGCATTTGGCTATTGCTGGATTGGTTTCTGGGCGCCTGTGGGACCAAAACAGTGGAAACCCCCCCAGAAGTGACCCCATGTTGGAAACCATACCCCTCAAGGTATTCCCCTAGGCGTGTAGTGAGAATGTTAACCCCACAGGTGTTTTTCAGAAATTAGTGTGTACTCAATGTTGCAGAGTGAAAATGCGATTTGTTCCATAGATATCCTAATATGTGGTGCCCAGCTTGTGCCACCATGAAAAGACGGTCTCTAATTATTATGCTGTGTTTCCCGGTTTTAGAATCACCCTACATGTGGCCCTAATCTTTTGCCTGGACATTCGAACAGGCTCAGGAATTAAAGTGTACTATATAAAATTGAGGCCTAATTTGCCGATTTACAAAGTATTGGTTCAAAATTGCAGAGGCTCTGAGAGAAGTGGGAAGCCCCGCTGCAAACTGAGCAACAAGACAAGTACATTAGAGTCTCTAGTTTGAGAAATAGACGCCTCACAGGTCCTCAACTGGCACCTTCATTAAATAGTACCCGCAAAACTCCAGTGTCAACGTCTACAGTGAAGAGGCGACTCCGGGATGCTGGCCTTCAGAGAAGAGTGGCAAAGAAAAAGCCATATCTGAGACTGGCTAATAAAAGGAAAATATTAATATGGGCAAAATCACACAGACATTGGACAGAGGAAGATTGGAAAAAAGTGTTATGGACAGACGAATCGAAATTTGAGGTGTTTGGATCACACAGAAGAACATTTGCGAGACGCAGAACAACTGAAAAGATGCTGGAAGAGTGCCTGACCCATCTGTCAAGCATAGTGGAGGTAATGTGATGGTCTGGGGTTGCTTTGGTGCTGGTAAAGTGGGAGATTTGTACAAGGTAAAAGGGATTTTGAATAAGGAAGGCTATCACTCCATTTTGCAATGCCATGCCATACCCTGTGCACAGCGCTTGATTGGAGCCAATTTCATCCTATAACAGGACAATGACCCAAAGCACACCTCCAAATTATGCAAGAACTATTTAGGGAAGAAGCAGGCAGCTGGTATTCTATCTGTAATGGAGTGGCCAGCGCAGTCACCAGATCTCAACCCCATAGAGCTGTTGTGGGAGCAGCTTGACCGTATGGTACGCAAGAAGTGTCCATCAAGCCAATCCAACTTGTGGGAGGGGCTTCTGGAAGCATGGGGTGAAATTTCTCCCGATTACCTCAGCAAATTAACAGCTAGAATGCCAAAGGTCTGCAATGCTGTAATTGCTGCAAATGGAGCATTCTTTGACGAAAGCAAAGTTTGAAGGAGAAAATTATTATTTCAAATAAAAATCATTATTTCTAACCTTGTCAATGTCTTGACTATATTTTCTAGCCATTTTGCAACTCATTTGATAAATATAAGTGTGAGTTTCCATGGAAAACACAAAATTGTCTGGGTGACCCCAAACTTTTGAACGGTAGTGTAGGTTTAGCTAATTTTTTCACATTCCCACAAAGACTAAAGGAGAAAAATCACGCAAAAATTGTAAAGCAATTCCTCCCGAGTAAAGCAATTCCCCACATGTGGTCATAAACAAATGTTTAGACACATGACAGGGCTAAGAAGGAGGGACCGCCATTTGGCTTTTTCAGCTCAAATTTAGTAGGAATGGTTTGCCACATTTGCAAAGCCCCTGAGGGACCAAAACAATGAAAACACCAAAAATGTACTCCTTTTTGGTAACTACACCCCTTGAGGAATTCATCTAGTGGTGTAGTGAGCATTTTGACCCCTTAGGTGTTTCATAGAATTTCTTAGAATTGGGGAGTGAAAATAAAAACAATCCCTTTTCTTCAATAAAACGTAGCTTTAGCTCAAAATTTTTCATTTTCTCAACAAATAAAAGAAAAAGAAGCCCAACATTTGTAAAGCAATTTCTTCAGAGTACGGCAACACCCCATTTGCAGTCATAAACTCCTGTTTGAGCACACAGTTTGGCTCAGAATGGAAGGCACGGCATTTGGCTATTGCTGGATTGGTTTCTGGGCGCCTGTGCGACCAAAACAGTGGAAACCCCCCCAGAAGTGACCCCATGTTGGAAACCATACCCCTCAAGGTATTCCCCTAGGCGTGTAGTGAGAATGTTAACCCCACAGGTGTTTTGCAGAAATTAGTGTGTACTCAATGTTGCAGAGTGAAAATGCGATTTGTTCCATAGATATCCTAATATGTGGTGCCCAGCTTGTGCCACCATGAAAAGACGGTCTCTAATTATTATGCTGTGTTTCCCGGTTTTAGAATCACCCTACATGTGGCCCTAATCTTTTGCCTGGACATTCGAACAGGCTCAGAAATTAAAGTGTACTATATAAAATTGAGGCCTAATTTGCAGATTTACAAAGTATTGGTTCAAAATTGCAGAGGCTCTGAGAGAAGTGGGAAGCCCCGCTGCAAACTGAGCAACAAGACAAGTACATTAGAGTCTCTAGTTTGAGAAATAGACGCCTCACAGGTCCTCAACTGGCACCTTCATTAAATAGTACCCGCAAAACTCCAGTGTCAACGTCTACAGTGAAGAGGCGACTCCGGGATGCTGGCCTTCAGAGAAGAGTGGCAAAGAAAAAGCCATATCTGAGACTGGCTAATAAAAGGAAAATATTAATATGGGCAAAATCACACAGACAGAGGAAGATTGGAAAAAAGTGTTATGGACAGACGAATCGAAATTTGAGGTGTTTGGATCACACAGAAGAACATTTGCGAGACGCAGAACAACTGAAAAGATGCTGGAAGAGTGCCTGACCCATCTGTCAAGCATAGTGGAGGTAATGTGATGGTCTGGGGTTGCTTTGGTGCTGGTAAAGTGGGAGATTTGTACAAGGTAAAAGGGATTTTGAATAAGGAAGGCTATCACTCCATTTTGCAATGCCATGCCATACCCTGTGCACAGCGCTTGATTGGAGCCAATTTCATCCTATAACAGGACAATGACCCAAAGCACACCTCCAAATTATGCAAGAACTATTTAGGGAAGAAGCAGGCAGCTGGTATTCTATCTGTAATGGAGTGGCCAGCGCAGTCACCAGATCTCAACCCCATAGAGCTGTTGTGGGAGCAGCTTGACCGTATGGTACGCAAGAAGTGTCCATCAAGCCAATCCAACTTGTGGGAGGGGCTTCTGGAAGCATGGGGTGAAATTTCTCCCGATTACCTCAGCAAATTAACAGCTAGAATGCCAAAGGTCTGCAATGCTGTAATTGCTGCAAATGGAGCATTCTTTGACGAAAGCAAAGTTTGAAGGAGAAAATTATTATTTCAAATAAAAATCATTATTTCTAACCTTGTCAATGTCTTGACTATATTTTCTAGCCATTTTGCAACTCATTTGATAAATATAAGTGTGAGTTTCCATGGAAAACACAAAATTGTCTTGGTGACCCCAAACTTTTGAACGGTAGTGTAGGTTTAGCTAATTTTTTCACATTTCCACAAAGACTAAAGGAGAAAAATCACGCAAAAATTGTAAAGCAATTCCTCCCGAGTAAAGCAATTTCCCACATGTGGTCATAAACAAATGTTTAGACACATGACAGGGCTAAGAAGGAGGGACCGCCATTTGGCTTTTTCAGCTCAAATTTAGTAGGAATGGTTTGCCACATTTGCAAAGCCCCTGAGGGACCAAAACAATGAAAACACCAAAAATGTACTCCTTTTTGGTAACTACACCCCTTGAGGAATTCATCTAGTGGTGTAGTGAGCATTTTGACCCCTTAGGTGTTTCATAGAATTTCTTAGAATTGGGGAGTGAAAATAAAAACAATCCCTTTTCTTCAATAAAACGTAGCTTTAGCTCAAAATTTTTCATTTTCTCAACAAATAAAAGAAAAAGAAGCCCAACATTTGTAAAGCAATTTCTTCAGAGTACGGCAACACCCCATTTGCAGTCATAAACTCCTGTTTGAGCACACAGTTTGGCTCAGAATGGAAGGCACGGCATTTGGCTATTGCTGGATTGGTTTCTGGGCGCCTGTGCGACCAAAACAGTGGAAACCCCCCCAGAAGTGACCCCATGTTGGAAACCATACCCCTCAAGGTATTCCCCTAGGCGTGTAGTGAGAATGTTAACCCCACAGGTGTTTTGCAGAAATTAGTGTGTACTCAATGTTGCAGAGTGAAAATGCGATTTGTTCCATAGATATCCTAATATGTGGTGCCCAGCTTGTGCCACCATGAAAAGACGGTCTCTAATTATTATGCTGTGTTTCCCGGTTTTAGAATCACCCTACATGTGGCCCTAATCTTTTGCCTGGACATTCGAACAGGCTCAGGAATTAAAGTGTACTATATAAAATTGAGGCCTAATTTGCAGATTTACAAAGTATTGGTTCAAAATTGCAGAGGCTCTGATGTGAAATAATAAAAGAAACCCTTGAGAAGTGACCCCATTTTGGAAACTACACCTCTCAAGGCATTTAATAAGGGGTGTAGTGAGCATTTTTTAGATTAGTTGCGATAAATGGGTGTATTAGCAGGGGCGTAGCTAGGGGGGGCAAGCGGGGCATGTGCCCCGGGCGCAGTTCAGAGGAGGGCGCCAGCGCCCCCTCCTCCTGCACTATAATTGTACCTGTGTCGCAAGGTCACAGGTACAATTAGAAGCAATGAATGACCGGGCACGTTCCGTGCCCGGCCATTCAGCGCCTCTCCATGAATGAAGCGACTGGTACCTTTTGTACCAGTGACGCTTCCATCGATGAAAGGCGCTGACTGACTGGCAGGGAAAGTCATCCTGCCCAGCCAATCAGCGCCTTTCATAGACGCCGCGTTCAACCCCCTGGAGACCTGCGCAGAAGAGAGCAGGTCTCCATGGCTGCCGGACGGCGTGGGAGCGGGAATAAGGTGAGTTTGAATTTTTTTTTTTTTTTTATTGTAATAGAAGTGTGGCTGTAGCTGCGGGGGGGACTTTGTCTACAGGGGGTGGGCTATATACAGGGGGCTATATACAGGGGGACTATATCTACAGTGCTGGGCTATATACAGGGGGAATATATCTGCTGGGCTATATACAGGGGGACTATATCTACAGGGGGGCTATATACAGGGGGACTATATCTACAGGGGGGCTATATACAGGGGGACTATATCTACAGGGGGGCTATATACAGGGGGACTATATCTACAGGGGGGCTATATACAGGGGGACTATATCTACAGGGGGGCTATATACAAGGGACTATATCTACAGGGGTGGGCTATATACAGGGGGACTATATCTGCTGGGCTATATACAGGGGGACTATATCTACAGGGGGGCTATATACAGGGGGACTATATCTACAGGGGGGCTATATACAGGGGGACTATATCTACAGGGCTGGGCTATATACAGGGGGACTATATCTACAGGGGGGCTATATACAGGGGGACAATATCTACAGGGGGGCTATATACAGGGGGACTATATCTACAGAGCTGGACTATATACAGGGGGCTATATCTACAGGGGTACTATATCTACAGGGGGCTATATACAGGGGGACTATATCTACAGGGGGCTATATACTGGAGTGGGCTGTCTATAGAGCACCATATACAGGGGTGGGCTATATAGTATATAGCCCCCTGTAGATATAGCCCACCCCTGTATATGGTGCTCCATAGATAGCCCACCCCAGTATATAGCCCCCCTGTAGATATAATCGCCCTGTATATAGCCCAGCCCTGTAGATATAGCCCCCTGTAGATATTTTCCCCCTGTATATAGCCCACCCCTGTATATAGCCACCCTATGTATAGCCCACCCCTGTAGATATAGCCCCCCTGTGTATAGCCCACCCCTGTAGATATAGCCCCCCTGTGTATATCCCAGCCCTGTGTATAGCCCAGCCCTGTAGATATGGTCCCCCTGTAGATATGGTCCCCCTGTAGATATGGTCCCCCTGTAGTTATAATCCCCCTGTAGATATAGCCCACCCCTTTATATAGTCCCCCTGTAGATATAGCCCACCCCTGTATATAGTATCCCACAAATAGCTCCCCCTATAGTGCTCCACAGAAAGCCCACCCCTGTATATAGCCCCCTTGTACATATAGTCCACCCCTGTATATAGTGCTCCACAGATAGCCCACCCTTGTATATAGTATATACAGGGGTGGGCTATCTGTGGAGCACAATATACAGGGGTGGACTATCTAGTGGAGCACTATATACAGGGGTGGACTATATGTACAAGGGGGGGGCTATATACAGGGGTGGGCTATCTGTGAAACACTATATACAGAGGTGGACTATATGTGGAGCACTATATACAGGGGT
The DNA here is from genome assembly GCF_050947455.1 of Rhinoderma darwinii. Lineage (NCBI taxonomy): Eukaryota > Metazoa > Chordata > Amphibia > Anura > Rhinodermatidae > Rhinoderma > Rhinoderma darwinii. The sequence goes on from NC_134692.1 coordinate 98,547,397, forward strand.
GGGCTATATCTACAGGGGAGCTACATACATGGTTGGGCTATCTGTAGAGCTCTATATACAGGGGTGGGCTATATCTACAGGGGGCTATATACAGGGGTGGGCTATCTGTAGAGCACTATAGGGGGAGTTATTTGTGGGACACTATATACAGGGGTGGTCTATATGGGGGCACTATCTACAGGGGGCTCTATGGCAGGCACTATCTACAGGGGGCACAGTGTATGTGTGGGACACGGTGTATGGTGCTATTATAATTAGAGGTGCAGTGTATGGCGCTATTATATTTAGGGGCGTAGTGTGTGGCATAATGATAACTTTATATTTATTTATAGGTGCCGAAATGTTGGAAAAGTGAGAAGCTGAAGACATGTGAGCTGCAGAAATGGACCGGGAGAAGTCATCATAGAGGTCTGGACCAAATGGAGAAAAAGAACTAGAATCTGAGACGTCACCGGTGAGTCACTTAATGTAATTGTTCATTCTGCCTCTAATCAGCACTGTAGTCACTGTATGATATGCAGCGAGATGATGGGTGGTATGATTATGATAGGATCTATTTTTTGTGAAACGGTATCTCCCAGCATATCCTTACCATTGTTCGGGCTATGCTGGGAGCTGTAGTTTTACGCCGTACACACCTATACGGCAGGGGTTGCACTAAATTGAGCTGTATTTGTGCTGGTGTTGTATATATGTAGTGAGCTTTGTTCTGGTGTTGTGTATAGAACCATATTGCTTGTGAAATGTACAAATAATTTTATGCTCGCGTTACATAAAAAGAAATGACACGTCGATTGGTAGAGAAAACAAACACGGTGAGGGGGAAGGAGATGTCGGGAAAGAGGTTGGGGGGGGGGGCGCCAAACTGAATCTTTGCCCCGGGTGCTGGAGAATCTAGCTACGCCTCTGGTATTAGTGTAGTGCAAGGGTGTGAATGTATGGTATTAAAGAAATGTGTGTGGTATAGAAGTGTCAGAACTGTGTGTGATAATATAATAAAAAATAAATAAATGTGACGAATAGGGGTCAGTGCTGTGAATAGTACATGGGGTGTCAGTACCATGTGTAATACATGGAAGGATAATGTGACAGTCATCAGGCAAAGCATATCTTGCCGTATCATAGCCTATTTGTAACGCCCATACTGTCAGCTAAGGCGGGCTGTTCTGCATGCCAAACCAAACACTAGCACATCATGCTCTCCCAGCATATAAGACCTGTCCATGTCCTGAAAAAAGTATATATATTAAAAATATCCATGAAACATGGGGTATTAGTTGTTATGTTGGCCAAAATACGCAAAGATTTTTACAGCAGCTGCCAACTTACTGTCTGAACGCACACTAGAGTTGTACCAATTCACTGACTAAGAATAGAACAATTTTATTAAATATCTCATTAAAAAACAGGGATACAAACCCCCTGTCATAACCTAATGTGATCAAAATAATAAGAATAACAGAAAAAACAGTATACATCATTTGTTCCAATTGTGGATCCTATAGATCAACAAACTAGCATTGATACGTGGAGGTGATTGTGCCTAACAATGTTGCTACAGCAGACAAACCTTAACTCTAGTTGGACAGACAGGGCATTCCCTGAATGAACGAGGTAAATGGGCTAAAATATCTAAAAATGCTGTCACCTGCACCTATTCCCTCACTATTTTGACCCAACACGTTTCTAAATCCTATGTCATTAGGGGTCTATTCAGGAAAAGATTAAACTGACAATTGTGCCAGCAAAAATTAGTATCAGTTATTAATATTGTAACATAGCGTGTTCCCACTTGATACCAGTGAAACGCTAATGCTGGAAATGAGAACTAATATAGAGAATGCTCCTCCGCTCTCGTTCCGACCAATCCGCCCCGCCAGCCAATAAAAGCCACTGACGTCACTAGTGACATGTCGCTATTCAAAGTGAGGCGGTACACAGGATCCGCCCCAAGCAATCACAGCCACACCGCGAACGAGAGAGCAACGGCGCATTGAAAGCTACGGGGAATGCCTATAGAGGAGGGAACAACACTCGTCATCGGGGAGGGCAGATCCGATATTAAGGGTTACATAGTTACGTACTTACATAGTTAGTACGGTTGAAAAAAGACACATGTCCATCAAGTTCAACCAACGGATGGGAAAAGGGAAGGTAAAAATTTCTACACATAGGAGCTAATATTTTCTTGTTCTAGGAAATTATGGAAGCCTTTTTTAAAGCCATATACTGTCCCTGCTGTGACCAGCTCCTGCGGTAGGCTATTCCATAGATTCACAGTTCTCAAAGTAAAGAAGGCTTGTCGGCTCTGCAGGTTGAAACTTTTTTTCTCCAGATGGAGGGAGTGCCCCCATTTCTTTTGAGCGTGTTTTACATGGAACAGGATTTCACCATATTTTTTGTATGTGCCATTAATATATTTATATAAATGAATCATGTCCCCCCTTAGTCGTCTTTTTTCAAAGCTTTAGGTTTAGTTCTTTTAATCTTTCCTCATAACTTAGATACTCCATGCCCCTTATTAGCTTTGTTGCTCTTCTTTGTATTTTTTCCAACTACAGGGCATCCTTTCTATGAACTGGAGCCCAGAACTGAACTGCATGAGGACTCACTAATGCTTTGTAAAGTGGTAATATTACATCCCTGTCCTGAGAGTCCATGACTCTTTTAATACACGACAAGATATTGTTGGCCTTTGAAGCAGCTGATTGACATTGCATGCTGTTATTTAGTTTATGATGTACAAGTACACCCAGATCTTTCTCAACAATTGAATCCCCCAGTGTAGTTCCCCATAGGACATATGATGCTTGCAGGTTGTTGGTACCCAGATGCATAACTTTACATTTATCTACATTAAACTTCATTTGCCACCTGGTTGCCCAAACACTTAGTATGTTCTAATCAGCTTGTAATTCACGAACATCTTCCATAGACTGAACTATATTACATTGCTTGGTGTCATCTGCAAAAATAGAAATAGTGCTATTAATTCCATCCTCTATATAATTTATAAATAAGTTGAATAATAGTGGTCCCAGCACAGAACCCTGGGGTACACCACTTATAACCGGGGAGTAGGAACCATTGACCACAACCCTCTGGATACGGTCCTTGAGCCAATTCTCAATCCAATTACAAACTATACTATCTAAACCTATTGTCCTTAATTTATATATATATATATATATATATGTATATATATATATATATATATATATATATATATATATATATATATATATATATATATATATATAAAGATATATGTGCAGTTTGTCTACAGACACATTTAAACACAAGATGATCATAATTAAGAATTCACAGAGTCTAGACACAGATACACAGGCAACTGCAGCATTTCTCCTAGTAAATGTTGTAATTGACAAAATAAATAATAATATACATTTCTGTATAGAGATTTTATTGTATAGAAATAATATTGATATTATTTATTACTGATGTTTATAAAAAAGCGATAGGGATAAATAAAAATGCATCATCACCAGCCATGGATATATTAGAAGGCAATACCTAAATAAAACATGTATAGTTGACTTGATCATTCAATCCATCTGATTGAATACAGACCATTCTATAAATCCCTTGTGGCTCGTTTCACAGGATTAGATTGTCCCAATCCCCTCCTCACTTAGGGGGATGTACCGATTCAATTGCTTGGAAGCGTAAACATTCAGCTTTCCCATGATGTTCCTCATGTACATGTTTAGAGATTGGAGTGTCCCTTTCATTGACAATGTCCCCCACATGATCTCAAATTTGTTGACGAAATTGTCGAATGGTCTTCTCCACATAATTTAGGGGGCATGGACAGGTTATAAGATAAATAACCCCCATCGTCCTGCAATTGACAAAATCTCGAATATTATATATCATTTTAGTAGTAACACTACGAAACTTCTTACCTTTTGAATAAAACTACAAGCTCTGCAGTTGCCACACCTGTGTGTACCTGGTATCTTACGGTTAAACTATGACCCCACGCGCATAGTGGAATCAAAGCAACTGTGAATAACTCTATGACAAATGATTTTTCCCCTACGAAAATTGACCAAGGGTTTGTTGGTAATCCTATCTGATATGTCCCTATCTGCATTCAAAATTCACCAATATCTTGTAAGAATCTGCATTACCTCAGGTTGCTTAGAGTTAAATGTACCTATAAAGACTAGTAATGATGGTATCTGACTTTGGAGTAGGTGCCAAAATTTTGGATCTCTCTGAGAATCTTGCAGATTCATGTGCTGTATCTATGATCTTTTTAGGGAAACCTCTTTCTTTAAAACGTCTTCCCAGATCCCTAGATTGACTCTTAAAGTCTGACATGGAGCTACAGTTCCGACGGACTCTCAAAAACTGACTTCTCGGAATACCACATTTCAATGGATAAGGGTGACAACTACTCCATTGAAGGAAACTATTAGTTGCAGTCTCTTTATGATGGACCTTGGTTTGAATCATCCCTTCAATTGTTTTTTAAATTTTCAAATCCAGAAAGGACGGAGATTCCTCATTGATCTCACTAGTGAATTTAAGCCCTAAAGCGTTCTTATTGAGGGCAGATACAAAGGCAAAAAAGTTATGTTCCAAAACAAACCGTAATAAACCTAGGACCAAATCATTATGAGCCATGTATTGAATGCCTCTGGATTTAAGAGAATAGCTCACTGCTTGGCAACATGAACCATGTGGATTTGAGGAATACAATCAGGGCCGGACGGCCCATCTGGAAATTCTGGCAAATGCCAGATCAGCCGGTGTATGCTGTGGGCCACTTCCTGCTCACCTCTTCCTCTCACTAGGTAGCGCTAGCCTGTCATCATGCCGCTCTGCTGTGTGGCGCACTGACCTTTGCACCAAGCAAGCAGCCTGCTGCCAAGCTAGTGTTGCTAGCTGTCATAAATTTATTTTTCACGGCTGTGTCCCGGCCCCTCCTCCTCAACCACTGCTCCTCAGTTCACTGTCTCTGTTCTAAGCTCCGCCTCCTTCATAATTGGCCCTGCCTCCTCCATACTCTAGCACTGTCACTTCTTGCTGCTCTGCGTGAGCATGTATTCCCAGCCTTTTGTCTACAGCGCAGCGGCGGGTTTACAGCTCACACGGAGCTGAGCTGACAAATGAGTCAGTCTAGCATCTTCATAGGAAAGTGTGTCCATCCTCCGTCCTCTCCAGTCTCCACAAGTAGGTAAATAAAGAAAGTAAATATGCAATAAAAAATGACTGTGTTATCCCCTTCATCTCCATGTGGAACCATAACTCCCGGCATGCCCAGACACCAGCAGGACTTCAGGACCTGCTGGGAGTTGAGGTTTCCCCCAACAGTTTGCATTAAAGGGATTGTCCAGTCCCTAAAAATTGATAGGCTATCCTCAGGATAGGCCATCAATAGCTGATGGGTCGGGGTCCCACTACCGGGAGCCCCGCCGATCAGCAGTTTTGAAGGGGCTGCAGCGCTCATACGAGTAGTGCTTCCCCTTCATTTCTACTTGCTCTCTGTGAATCGCTGGCATGGATGTAGCGGTGATTCACAGTATTACAGCCGCCTTCTCCCATTCGCTTCAATGAGAGAAGGCTGCAATACTGTGAATGGGAAAGGGAAACAGCACTGCGGCCCCTTCAAAACAGCTGATCGGCGGGGGTCCCGGGAGTGGGACCTCGACCCAACAGCTATTGATGGCCTTTCCTGAGGATACACCATCAATTTTTAGGGACTGGACAACTATATGGTCACTACATGGTGGTAATATTGGTCTTTGTATAGTGGTTTTTATTCAGTAACAGTATGGGGGTATTATTCAGTCACTCTGTGGTTATGGTGTGGTGGCAGTGGCGTAACTATAGGGATCGCATCGGTCAGAATTGCGACTGGGCCCCGAAGCCAGGGGGGCCCACAGCCCCGAGCACAACATCCATAGTTACTATAGTAAGTGGGGCCTATGTAATAAACTACACGGACCCCCGTTACTATAGTGACTGACAGTACTTACCTTCCTGGTTCCGAAGAGCAGCAGCGGTCCTGACATCCCAGCGCTGTGCGCAGTGCATGACGTCACAATGCTATGTGCTGTGCACAACTTCCCGACACTGGATGGAGTCAGGACCTCCGCTGCGGCCGGAGAGGAGGGTAAGTACTATACCACTCTGCTGGAGCTGATAGGTCAAGGGTCCGACTCCCGGGACCCCGCCAATCAGCTGTATTGAAGGGGCGCTACGAGCGCTACTTCCCCTTCATTTTGGTCACTTACTCACACTGTGAATTGGCAACATGGACGTGTCAACGATATACATTGTGAGCAAGTAAGGGAAATGAAGGGAAAGCAGCACTCGTACGAGCACTGCACCCCCTTCAAAACAGCTGATTGGCGGGGTCCCGGGAGTCTGACCCCAACCCATCAGCTATTGATGGCCATCAACGTTTAGTGTCTGGACAACCCCTTTTAAGCCTACCATGTGGTAGCCTTTGATACAGGGCCCCAGCTTATACTGTATAAGATTACGGTCTGCTGGACCCTGTATCTAAGCCTACCTTAGGCTTAGATACAGGCTCCAACAAACAGTAGCACACCTGCACATGGGCCCTGTATCTAAGCCTACCATATGTGTTAGGAGGCCGTGTTCACATCACCGCTGCCCTTACGTTGGAGGTTTCCGTCGGGTAACCCCTCAACGAAACGGCAAACTGAAACCTCAGCTTTTGTTTCCCTCGCCATTGATCTCCATGGTGACAGAAACGTTGCTAAAAATTTTTTGGGGATATATGTATTGGGGCTATTTCCCCTGGAGATTCAAGACCTTAGTGACACCCCTGGCTGCTAGTGCTGCATTGTTGGGTCACTTAGGAGAACCTTTGCATCGGGGCCCATGAGCCTTTAACTATGCCCCTGTGTGGTGGTATTATTCAGTTAAAGTATGGGGGTATTATTCAGTCACTATGTGGTTATGGTGTGGCAGTATTATTCAGTAACAGTAGGGGGGTATTATTCAGTATAGGGATGCACGATGCATCGAAACTTCGATACTGTTTCGATACCGTGCATCCCCAGACGATTCGATACCGTTATTTCATGTATTTCTATACTAAGCTGTGCGGCCACACAGCTTAGCATTGTAACACATGAATGTATGAGAGCGGAGCAGCGGCCGTGTAATACAGCCATTGTGCTGCTCCTGAGTCCTGGCAAGTGCGCGCCATGAGGATGATGTGATGCGGCCAGCACTGCAGTAATGAGTGGCGGCGCTGAAGACAGAACATGGTGGGCGCACTGCAAAACACGCCCATGTCTTCAATGCCTGGACCGCCGCTCATTAGTGCAGCGCCGGCCGCATCACCTCAGGCTGACCGCGCGCAAACTTACTGTCAGGAGCGGGGCAATGGCTGTATTACACAGCCGCAGCCCCGCTCTATAATGGTGAAGATTAGAGAAACCTCTCATCTCCGCCGTTATTCCCCTGAATGCTGCAATCAAAGCTGACCACCACCGCAGCATTCAGGGGAAAATGAGAAGGGGGGATGCCCCTTGGATTGCGTCACAGGAATCTCTGTGATGCAATTGAGGGACATACCATATATGGGCAGACAGCCCAGGGTCCATTGAAGGACCCCAGGGCCGTCTTACCATATTTCCTGTTGTTAGAGCATACTTAGGTATGTCCTAACAACTGCCTGTGTACTATCAGTTTATAGATATATGCGCGTGTACTATCAGTATACAGATATATGCCTGCACTAATCGGCAGCCTCTTCTCTCTGTCAGCACTGAATTGACTGCATTATTGATACACTAAGATGGTGAGGGTCCTGACTGATATTTATCCATGTATTCATGTGTAGATATGACTCCCGAATAGATACAGCTACATCATTCATTAAATTAAATAGTGATGCACTTGGAATCACCACCTTTGTGGTAACTGCCAGCACTAAATTCAGTACATGAGCATAGCACCAGACATGGATTTGACCTGGTGACTGCTGACAACCACGTAGAAAACCCTCTATATTGTCCTTGCATGTTTGCAGCTCCATCTGTAGAATTGGCAATACAATGTTTTATGTCTATTTTGCATGACCGGAGAACACCTAGGAATTTTCCCGACATAAGACACAATGGGCTTCAGACACCAGCAATGGAAGAATTGAGCAAACACTTGCTCAAATTTGATGAAAGAGCCACAATTGACAAAAAGCTTGTAATTGTTCTTCTTGGTGTGGTTTACATGCATTAATTTATAATTTATTTTTTTAATAAATTACTCTGCTTTTTAAAGGGTTATCCAGGACTTTAAAATTGATGGCCTGTTCTTATGATAGGCCATCATTATCAGATCGGTGGGGGTCTGACTCTTGGCACCCCTGCCGATCAGCTGTTTGAAGGTGTTTACCTGTGTTCATTGTTTATCAGGCACAGATCTGTAGTTTTAGTATAGTAGCAGCTGTACCTGGTATTACATCTCAGAGCAGCTCAGTCCCAGTCAATTAAATCCAAACTTTCTCATAACCTACAAGCTGACAAACATATTTCTCATTCACCACATCGCTAGTGGGCCTGTGTTCTATCAAATGCCAGGGCTGAATTTCAGTCCGAGTCCGGCCCTGAATACAATGCCTCTACATCCAAACTAGCCAAAACTGGCTCCAGAATGATCCCATCAATACGCTTCAGCACATCCGTGGTGTCTCGGACGTAAGATGATAAGCGCAACACAAATGGACGTTGAACTATATCAACATATGTGCTAATATTCTGGGTCAAGTTATTAATGCCTGATACAATTGGTCTCACATGAAGTGGGGATGCCCCTTGTGAATCTTAGGCAGGCTATAGAAGCATGCCATAGTAGGGAACTGTGGGAAGAGGAAACTGAATTCACTAGCACTAATACGTTTTCTTTCCTTGGCCTCTCTTAGAATTACGAGAAGTTCAGCTTTGTATGCTTGTGTTGCTATCAAGAATTTTGTAGCAATTTAAAATTTAAAAGAATATCCTCACACATCTTTTTATCGTCACCCCTATTCATAATAACGATGTTACCACCCTTATCGGATGCTTTCAAAATTATATTCTGTTTCTTTTCAAGAGTGACCATAGAGAGAGATATTTTTTTCATCCTATTTTGACTCAGATCCAACTTTCTCATCTTATCCGATACAAGATCAATAAATAGGTCAATATTAATAAAGTCACCAATAGGAGGCAGTTTTCTAATAAAGTAATTTCTCCTGGCTCTAAATGATGATCAGACATATTGATAATTTGTAGTTTCTCTCCACTCTATTCCCTTCTTAGTCTTTTTCCCCCCTCAGCATGTATCGAGAGATAGGGGGTTGTTGGATAAAAAATTTGCATTGCTACTAGAGGAAGATCTACCAGAACCCCTATTCCTCCCTTTGGGACCCCCTCTAAATCTCTGCCTTCTATCTCCAGTCCCAACAAAGGACCCTGCTCTCCCTGAGTCTGTAGTTTCACTTTCAGATGTGGAGGGCTCAGAATCACTTTGATCCCTTTGGTTGATGCAAATGTTGTTGAGTGACAAACTCATAAGCTTTTTCTCACTAAATTCCAGGAAGACTCTTTGAAACTGAAAGTGTTTAAATTCCTTAATATGATTTGTGACTCTCTCTAGTGCCTGTTGTAAAGCTTTATCTTTCTTATCAAAGCCCGGCGTGTCCACCAGAGATTTCACTATCTAATTTATTTTTTAAGGTCTCCACTAGTGTGTTCAAATTGAATTTTTTCCTCCTCAATTAAGATCTGCATCAACCAAAGTAAGCCGCCTGTAATATCCTGCTCCCACCTCTCCTTAAAGAGGCTCTGTCACCAGATTATAAATGCCCTATCTCCTACATAATCTGATCGGCACTGTAATGTAGATGACAACAATGGTTTTTATTTTGAAAAACAATAATTTTTGAGCAAGTCATGAGCAATTTGTAGAGTTGTACAGAGGAGTGTATGACGCTGACCAATCAGTGTCATACACTTCTCATTGTTCCAGCCCAGTTTCTTTCACTGCACAATCACACTGTGCAGTGAAAAAAGCTGGGCTGGAACAATGAGAAGTGTATGATGTATGATGCTGATTGGTACTTATAATCTGATGACAGAGCCTCTTTAATATTTGGAGTTTTTAGTCTAGATGCTGGTACAATGGGGATTCTGAGCATCCTAGGGACTATACGATTTTTCAAGTAATTTTATAGACTCTGGATCTCCCACCAGCTTCTAGTAGAGTCTTTATGTAGCCGAGGGAGATTTTTGAAATTGGATTTAAGAGAAGCACCCTGTAACGATAGAGGTAATTCACATTCTGAAAACACATTCTTTACTTCAGTCATCCATGCCTCTGTGCTGAGATCAGATAGCACAAAAGAGGCCATACCCTTCGAGCGATAACTGTAATAAATTTCATGGAAGGTTTTAATGCCTTGGAGGAACTCTGGGAGGAGTTTGTCAGCGCTCCAGGACAAGGTCCTTACACTAGCCTTAAACCTAGGAGCAAAAAACTGCCCCCTGTTGCTGACTTTACTAATATTGACCTATTTGTTGATCTTGTATAGGATGAGATGAGAATGTTGGATCTGAGTCAAAATAGGATGAAAAAGAATGTCTCTATTTATGAACGAGAAGCTTTGGTCACTCTTGAAAAGAAACAGAATATAATTTTCAAAGCATCCGATAAGGGTGGTAACATCGTTATAATGAATAGGGGTGATGTATGAGGATATTCTTTTCAATTTTGATTGCTACAAAATTCTCGTAATTCTAAGAGAGGCCAAGGAAAGAAAATGTATTAGTGCTAGTGAATTCAGTTTCCTCTTCCCATAGTTCCCTACTATGGCACACTTCTATAGCCTGCCTAAGATTCACAAGGGGTATCCCCCACTTCGTGGGAGACCAATTGTGTCAGGCATTAATAACTTGACCCTGAATATTAGCACATATGTTGATATAGTTCTATGTCCACTTGTGTTGAGCTTATCATCTTATGTTCGAGACACCATGGATGTGCTGAAGTGTATTGATGGGATCATTCTGGAGCCAGGGACTATGTTGGCTAGCTTGGATGTAGAGGCATTGTATTCCTTAATGCCACATGTTTAAGGTTGCCAAGCAGTGAGCTATTTTTTTTAAATCCAGAGGCACTCAATACATGGCTCATAATGTTTTGGTCCTTGGTTTATTACGGTTTGTTTTGGAACATAACTTTTTTGTATTTGAAGACCACATCTTCCAAAAGCAGCGAGGTACTGCTATGGGGAGCCCAGCAGCCTCCACATATGCTAACTTATACCTCGGTTGGTGGGAAGAGACAGTGGTTTTCGGAGACCTTTTATATAAATGAACATCATCTGTTGGCCTTTGGATAAGGTATATAGATGATATTCTGTTATTCTGGAATTCGTCAATACAAGCATTTGATTAATTTGTATCTGCCCTCAATAAGAACACTTTGGGGCTTAGATTTACTAGTGAGATCAGTGAGGACTCTTTGTCCTTTGTGGATTTGAAAATGTAAAAAACAATGGAAGGGATGATTCAAACCAAGGTCCATCGTAAAAGAGACTGTAACTAATAGTTTCCTTCAATGGAGTAGTTGTCACCCTTATCCATTGAAATGTGGTATTCTGAGAGGTCAGTTTTTGAGAGTCCGTCGGAACTGTAGCTCATCAATCTAGGGATCTGGGAAGACATTTTAAAGAAAGAGGTTTCCCTAAAAAGATCATAGATGCAGCGCATGAATCTGCAAGATTCTCAGAGAGATCCAAACTTTTGGCACCTACTCCAAACGCAGATACCAACATTTCTAGGCTTATAGGTACATTTGTCTCTAAGCAACCTGAGGTAATGCAGATTCTTCCAAGATATTCGCGATTTTTGAATGCAGATAGGAACATATCAGATAGGATTACCAACAAACCCTTGGTCACTTTTTGTAGGGGAAAAAACATTTGTGGTAGAATTAATCACAGTTGCTTTGCTCCCACTATACGTTTGGGGTTGTGGCTTAACCGTAAGATACCAGGTACACACGGGTATGGCAACTGCAGAACTTGTAGTTTTATTCAAAAAGGTAAGAAGTTTTGTAGTGTTACTACTAAAATGGAATATAATATTTGAGATTTTGTCAATTTCAGGACGATGGGGGTTATTTATCTTATAACCTGTCCATGCCTGCTAAATTATGTGGACAAGACTATTCGACAATTTTGTTGGTATATTAGAGATCATGTGAGGGACATTGTCAATGAAAGGGACACTCCAATCTCTAAATATGTACATGAGAAACATCATGGGAAAGCTGAATGTATACGCTTCCAAGCAATTGAATGGGTACGTCCCCCTAAGAGAGGAGATTGGGACAATCTAATCCTGAGAAAGGAGACACAATGGATTTATAGAATGGTCTGTATCCAACCAGATGGATTGAATGATCACGTCAACTATACATGTTTTATTTAGGTATTGTGTTCTAATATATCCATGGCTGGTGATAATGCTAGTTTTTTTTATCCCTATCTCTATTTATAAACATCAATAATAAATAATAAAAAATAAATAATATTGATATTAAATAATATCAATATTATTTCCATACACTAAAATCCCTATACAAAAATGTATATTATTATTCCTTTCGTTAATAACAATGTTTACTAGGAGAAATGCTGCAGTTGCCTTCTTATCTGTGTCTAGACTCTGTGATTTTTTAATCATGATCATCTTGTATTTAAATGTGTCTGTAGACAAACGGCACATATATCATCATGATATATGTATATATATATATATATATATATATATATATATATATATATATAAATATATATATATATATATATATATATATATATATATAAAATACTGTGGATGTATGGGTGGCATATTGCATTGCCTTTTAAAGGAACAGTGTCACCAAATTTTTTTTTTTTATATCAGTTTTATGTTAGGGTTTTATTAAAAACGGTTATATTTATTTGTGTGTTTGTGTGTTACTTTTTTCTATTTTTACACTTTTTCTTCCCTATGGGGGCTGCCATTTTTTTTTCCATTTCTGTATGTGTCGATTAACGACACATACAGACATGGAATACGGCAGCTCCAGTCCCATAGGGACACTATGGTGTACGCCGTGTGTGTGGGAACGGCGCATGCGCCGCTCCCACACAGTCCAATTTGAAATGCGCGCCGTCCGGCGCCATTTTCCTGTGGACCGGAAGTCGCGGCCGGACAGTAAGATTACTACTTCCGGTCGCGGCTTCCGGACTTGTGCACATGGAGCAGCGGCAGCAGACGGAGCGGACGGACCGGAGGGAGCGGCGGCGACTGGAGCAGGTAAGTGATTTCTATGTATGTTCGTGTTTCAGTGTGTGTTTACTAGTGTATGTAAACCTTCTACACTGTGTGTTAGCTCAAAAAATGGCGACACACAGTGTAGGAGGTTAAACCGTTCAAACCCCTCGTTTCTCCCGGCACTAGCCAGGATAAAGGAGGGGGGGATTCTGAGAGCTCACAAGAGCGAGGGATTTTTTCCCAATTTTGCAGCATAAAGCAATGTGGTTGCTTTACCACATGCAATGCTGCAATTTTGGGAATTGCTCCATCTAGTGACCAGTGCTGGGAAATATTATAAATTTAATCCAATTTATAATATTTCCTGTCTCGTGAAAAAAATAAAAAAAATTAGAACAATGTTTAATCACCTACACACTAATTGTTTAACTAAAAAAAAACAAACATGTTTTGCTGGCAACACATTAACTTTAATGCCCATGCATTCCCTGTACCATTTATCTACATTGTGTCTTTATATATACTACACATTAAATTATCTTTGTATGGATCTGTCTCTTGGGAATCTATCCCTTCTAAGTGGGGGATGGGCATAATGGTATTATGCACATCTCTGAGAGGCTACAATGTCTACTGTAGACATTTGTCTATTACTCTTAATATCAGATCTGCCCTCCCCGATGACGAGTCTTATTCCCTCTTTTGTAGTAGTTCCCCGTGGCTCTCAATGCGCCATTTCTCTTTGGCGGGAGGTGTGGCTGTGATCGGTTTGGGCGGATCATGTGTTCTACCTCGCTTTGAATAGCGACACGTAACTAGTGACGTCTGCGTCTTGGATTGGCTGACGAGGCAGCTTTGTCGGAACGAGAGGGGAGGAGCATTCTCTATATTAGTTCTCATTTCCAGTGTTAGCGTGTCGTTGGTATCAAGCGCGAACACGCTATCTTACAATAATCAATAAATGATACAAATTTTTGCTGGCACAATGGTTAGTTTAATCTTATCTTGAATAGACCCCAAATGACATAGGATTTAGAAACGCGTTGGGTCAAAATAGTGAGGGAATAAGTGCAGGTGACAGCATATTTAGACCTTTTAAAACATTTACCTCGATCAATGCCCTATCTGTCCAACTAGAATTAGGGTTGGTCTGCTGTAGCAACATTGTTAGGCACAATCACCTCCAAGTATCAATGCTAGTTTGTTCATCTATAGGATCCACAATTGAACCAAATGATGAATATATACTGTTTTTGTCTGTTATTCTTATTATTTTGAGCACATTGGGTTATGACAGGGGGATTGTATCACTGTTTTTTAATGAGATATTTAATAAAATTGTTCTACATTTAGTCAGTGAATTTAAATAATAAAAATTGTGGGAGCACAATAATTTATTTATAAATCAATATACAGTGAAGCACTGGTGTTGTACCTAGCATGTACAACCAGTCAAGGTGAGCTCTTATAATCCTTAAACGCTCACGTATAAACCTGTTGAATTTATTGCACGATGTGGCGCCCTATGTCCCTACTTCCCTATTTTTTCTCCTTTTGGATACTACTCAATGCATATTTTGACGTGTAAAACGAAATACACGTCAAACATACAACATGTGAACTGATAGAAGGGAAGGACAGAGCAGATAACGTCAGCCCCTGACAAGAGCAGCGTGTTGTCAGATTAATGTCAGAATGATAAACTTTTTTTTAAGAATTTTTAGTGATTTTGTTTTTCTTATTTTCTGTGCCATTTTCTACATTAAAAAATAATCCTAAAGTTTTGCAATTCACACTCTGACCACTGAGCCTCACAATAGACTAAAACTTCCTGTTCTTCAGAGATCACTTCTCAGCAGTCATCTCATTATTATCACAGGCAGGATCACATTGAATGGTAACACCTGTATAACACAAAATCCAACAATGACAATAGCTGGTGGACACAGCTCCCCTCCTATACCTTCCTGCTCAATTACTTCTGCACAGGTCACAAAGCATGCCTAGAAAACTCTCCTATAAAACTCAATTGGTCCCCTCCTGTTCACATTTATAAAACAAATAGCTAAATGCTGTTAAAAACAGCTCAGGCAAGATGGCTGCCCACATAATCATGTACAGAAAATATAATGAAACATTTTGCAATAAAAAGAGGCACAACGTTCACCACTTTTATTCTACCAGTGTCAGATGAATCAGATAAAATTAATTGTAGTAATGGATAAAATATCATTAATCAAAGCAAAACTCTACTCAAAACTTGATATTATCTGATGGGCCGTTACACATAAGGCAAATGTTTTTAGTATAATGGGTTAGGTTAGAGTTGAAGTCCTCAAGACCTTTTTTTTAGTTCTGCTAAGACACTTTTTTCCAGGGGAAGGTCCTAAAGATTTTGAACATTAGTTATTACATCAGGATGATCTGGCTCAGAAACCTATGATTATCCCACTGCAATGGATAAAGACTTGCTCTATCACTATTGAAGTGTTTAGTCCTTACAGATTCAGTCTTGTCTTTCACCTGAAATAGAAGGACAAACCTATTAGGATTTTCCGGGATCCTTTTGATAGGCCATTAATGTATGATTCATTGTTTGTCCCGGCACAACGACTTCTATAATATTTGATTGGACTGAGCTTGAGTACCAGGCACAGCCACACTTGTGTGGATATTACTGTGCCTGTATACACAAAGAAGGGGTCCCACCAGTTCAGTTTAATACTGGGAATAAATTCTGTAATTGTTTTAAAGTAAAATTGAAACTTACGATATTTATTGTATAATAAGGCAGGAGTGCTATTTTGTATGTAGATTTATCTGGATTGGTTCCTGGCTGCCATGTCGCATTTGCAGAGCTTCTGAGGTACTAGTACAGGGGAAACTAGACCCCTTGAGGAATTCATTGTAGTTTTTATGGGGTGCATGTGAATTTTTTATCAGTTTTAATTTTATTTTTTTAAGAGGATTGGTGACGAAAAAACAGCAATTCTACTATTGTTTTTTATTCTATTTTTTTTTTTACAGCGTTCACTGTGCTCTATAAATGACATATTCACTTTATTCTGCGGGGCGATACGATTACGGCAATACCATATGTTCATCTTTTTTTATGTCTTATGGCGTTTGCACAATAAAATACTTTTTATAAAAAATAATTTACTTATTGTGTTGCCATATTCTAAGAGCCATAACTTTTTTATTTTTCCATCAAGAAACGGTGTGAGGGCTTGTTTTTTTGCATAAGGAACTGTAGTTTTTAGGTACATGTGACTTTTTTATCTCTTTTTATTCAATTTTTCGGGAGATAAAGTGACCAAAAAATTGTGATTCTGCTATGGTTTATTATTATTTTCTTTTATGGCGTTCACCACGTGGGATAAATAACAAAATACTTATGTAGTTCAGGCCGTTACGGAAGCGGCGATACCAATTATGTATAGTTTATTTATCTATCCATCTATCTATCTAGGTTTCTGGGTGTATGTGCAGCATAGGTTCCCATCTCAGAGGTCGTCTAGTCATGGCAGGTGGGCTCACACAATTTGATCAAAATGTGCGCTAAGAACCTCACTATTGTAAGTAGATTTAGCAGTAATGCATATTTATTTCTATTTAGTGGCTTAGGTGGCATTAGTGTTCCCAGTGCGCTGTCACCATTTTTTGTATGGTTTAAAAAAATTGCAGTCACAGGCGTTCTTGCACCTGCATACACGTTTTGTTTAATTTTGCTGGAATGTGCTGTTCAAACTTTTGTGTTGTTTATATGATTTATATATGTGGGCTGTCACGGGCACAGGGTATGTGGACCCACTAGGCCGCTCCGCCGTAGCGGGGAGGAGCCTGACCAGGTCACAGTCTAAGCAGAAGTAAATGGTAGACAGTATGCTTGGGTACCTGAAATAGTCCGGGCGGTGGCTGTGGCTTCAGCACGGATGGAGGCAGGTGCGGCAAGTGGCGCCAGACGTGGCGGGCAGTATGCGATGACACTTGACGTGGCAGATGGCACTTGATGTGGCAGATGGCACTTGACGTGGAAGATGGCACTTGATGTGGCAGAAGACACTTGACGTGGCAGATGGCACATGACGTGGCAGATGGCACTTGACGTGGCAGAAGACACTTGACGTGGCAGATCGCACTTGATGTGGCAGATGGCACTTGACGTGGCAGATGGCACTTGACGTGGCAGATGGCACTTGACGTGGCAGATGGCACTTGAACGTGGGTAGGCACAGGAACAACACGGAATACAGGAACGGTAACAGGGCACGGGTAACAGCTGGAACGGGAGACACTACGGAACCATTTGCGAGACAGACTGGGAAAGACTAACAACGCTCAGGCAAGGATTAGAAGGCCAGGGGCCTTCTTATAGATCTGGAAATCGTGGCAGTTGATGGTGATGACGATTTCCTAATTGCGCTCGCTGGCCCTTTAAGGCCGGGTGCGAGCGTGCGCGCGCACCCTATGGGATCCAGCCGAACGGAGCGGAAGTGAGCGCTGGCATCTCCTAGGAGGGAGACGGAGGCCAGCGCTCACAGATCCATGGCTGCGGGCGTCGGGAGGTGAGTAAACCTGACGGCCCGCGGCCATGGGCGCTACATGGGCTTAGTGACTGCCACCCTTTTTTGATCTTGCACTCCTTCCATTCTGCCCTGGGTAATTTTAATTAATTTAATGCTGGTTCCTACCATCACCAGATATATGTAGGCTTAGGTGGCATTAGTGTTCACCACTTTATGTGTGCTGTATCTATCTATCTATCTATCTATCTATCTATCTATCTATCTATCTATCTATCTATCTATCTATCTATCTATCTATCTATCATCTATCCATCTATCTACCTAGATCTCTGGGTGTATGTGCAGAGTAGGTTCCCACCTCAGAGGTCGCCTTGTCATGGCAGGTGGGCTCACACAATTTGATCAAAATGTGCGCTAAGAACCTCACTATTGTAAGTAGATTTAGCAGTAATGCACATTTATTTAAATTTAGTGGCTTAGGTGGCATTAGTGTTCCCAATGTGCTGTTGCCGTTTTTTGTGTGGTTTAAAAAAATTGCAGTCACAGGCGTTCTTGCACCTGTATACACGTTTTGTTTCATTTTGCTGGAATGTGCTGTTCAAACTTTTGTGTTGTTTATGTGATTTATGTGTTCGTCACTTTTTGTATGATCTATCTATCTATCTATCTATCTATCTATCTATCTATCTATCTATCTATCTATCTATCTATCTATCTATCTATCTATCCAAAAAAATCCAGCAACATTGGCAGAATGTGGATGCAAGCCCTGTGGATCAGACCAGTGTCCCAAGTATACAGAAATTGAGAAAATGCTTGATAAAGGCTTTAGCAGACAGACCTGAAATGTTGCAAAGGGCAATAAAGTATCCACATTTTTCACTTGATTCTTTGAAGTTGTTGCTCATTTTGTATCTATCTATCTATCTATCTATCTATCTATCTATCTATCTATCTATCTATCTATCTATCTATCTATCTATCTATCTATCTATCTATCTATCTAATCTATCTATCTATCTATCTATCTATCTATCTATCTATCTATCTATCTATCTATCTATCTATCTATCTATCTATCTATCTATCTATCTATCTATCTATCATCTATCTATTTATCTGAGATATACAGGGGGCAAATTGACTAATGTTTTTCTGCCTAGAATATGTTGTAAAATGTGCCAAAATGCGGCACATTTCTGGTGCATAATGTCGGTTTTAGACCTATTTATTAAGCAAATGCGTAAAAAAGAACAGATCTTTTGACCTCACTAGACACTTTTTAAATGTGTCTCGAAAAGGTGCATTGCTTAGCAAAAAAAATTGGGGCTTGTAATACACCAAAGTGCAGCAAAATTGTGGCTTGAATCTGGCACAACATTCTGTCGTAAATAAGCCAAATCAAACGTGGTGTAAGGAAGAGAAAAGTGTGACAGGTCAAGCATATCATGCAGTATGCACCACTGTGATAAATTTGGTGCATCTTCTGACTGCCTGGTCTAGGTTTACGCTGTCTACATTTTAGACAGCATTAGTAAATGTGTCTCACTGTGTGTATGAATATGAGCAACACATCTTCCATTTGCCTTCAATGAGAAATATCCTTGTTAAGGAACACTATGGATACTTGTAATTAGTTGCACACTGCTAAAATACTTTGTATCTTGAACTTGAAGTAATTTATTACAATCAGGATCCAGCAGACCCGCAATGCTGCCCTTTAGGTTTTATTATTTAAACACACAACCTGTTATTAATTTAAGAACTCCCCTGGTTGTTCAACAACATCTGTCTTCACACATTAATTTGCATAATCAATCTTGATCATGAACCTTGCCATCCAACATCTTCCTTAAGTTTTAAACAATGTGGAAGTGAAGATGTTAGGAATGTCTTTAATTTGTTTTGCAAACTAAGCAATATTGACATTTACATTAAAAAAATTGTATATCATAATGAAAATAGCTTGGGCAAACCACAGGGGAACTATACCTTATAGAATATTAAAATAACAGATATAAAAAGGAAGGTAGATAGGGCGGAGGTCACACCACAGTTTGCACATGCTGTTTGATTTGCTCTGAAAATATATTACAGTTTATTTAAAAAATATATACATTTCTAATATGGATCAATGACTTATTAGTACGCTCTTGGATTCAGTTTGTATAAAGTTATTCCTTAGCAATCCTTTATTATTTGTTAATAAGGTAGTTATTATTTGCTCGGAAGCAAAAATATTTGCAATGTCAGCCAAAGGAGCCATAGGCAACCTGACCTTTAACCCTTTCAGGACCAAGGGTCATCGATGCCTCAATGACCAGGCCTAAATTTAAAGTTATGGCATACATTCTTATTAACTGTCATAACTGTTAAACTACTTTGGATAACTTAACAATTTTTTTTTATTTTTATTTTTTAGAACAAATCACACTTTCAAAAAATATATCGTTTTACTACATATGCAACACATATTTTATATTACAAACAAACAATTGATCAAAAAAGTGGAAATAAGAATCTTTTTATTATTTTGGCTATATTTTTTTTTGCTTTTTAAATTTGTAGAACATTTTAATCAAGGCCTAAAACATAGTAGGCTACTTCTCCTAAGTTTCAGGATACTACAAGAATACACGCAACCCTTTCTTTCGCCATGTTGTAGCATCCAGAATCACAGATGCCCCTATTTACCTTCAGTTTGCATTTTTTGCATGAACCATTTTATCACACCACACTGCGTTTGTGCTAAACCTGTGCTACCAAAACGTCAAAAGTTGCCAGCAAAGTACACCATTTAGTAAAGTAGACTACTTATGGTATTCAAAAAGGGGTGTATTAGAAAATTGTCACTTTACATTTTTTTTCTAATTTTGTTAGAGGATGACACCCAAAAATTTCAATGGGAACTTTTTCTACTTTGGTTTAAACTCGGCGGCATTTTTCTTGTACACACCAAACATCATGGTAAAAAAATCACCATATTAACTATACGGCAACGATACCCCACTTGTGCATGTAACCCACTTTTTGGCCATGTTATGACGCCCAGAGGCAAATATACCTTTTAACGTTCAAGTTGCATTTTTTACATGAACCATTTTATGATGCCACACTGTCTTTGCATTCCACCTATGGAGTAAAAACATCAAAATAGACCTAAAAAGTACTCCACTTAGTAAAGTACACCACTTATAGTATTCAAAGAGGGGTCCATTGGAAAATTGGCACTTTAATTTTTTTCCAGAAAGCAAAAGTTATTCCACCCACTTTTCGTTTAAGTGGCTACGTTTGTATGAAAACACAAAATAAGAAAAAAAATAATAAAATAATGATGGCATATATTTCAAAAGTTGCTGATGGGAATTAAAAGCGAATCTTAGTGTGGTAGGTTTTATAGCATTCAATCAGACACAGGGCTGGCAGGGAAGAGCAATCAGGGCAATGATACAGAATATCCCTCCTTCTGCCCCTTTTGGTGCAGACACAGCATTTTCTCTGTGGATATTTTTGGTTTGCTGTTGCAGGGATAGGTGCCACAAAGTGCCGCTCGGTGAGCCTACACACTTCCTCTGATTCCAACGGAAGAGTGGGGCTTCTGGCAGTAAATAGGATTTTTTCAAAAATAATTTCCTGATACGTCAGAAATGTCTGCGTCTCTCCTGACTGTTTATACAGGACATGTGAATTGTAAACTTCCATCTGAAATATGTAGATAGACAATTTTTTATACCAGGTATAAGATCTTCGCATAAATTCATATGGCTTCAAGACCTTATCAGAGAGGTCGACTCCACCCATGTTTTTGTTGTAATCAATAATACATATGGGTTTTTTAATTTTATTGGATGACCTCTTTTCTTTAATTGGCATAGTGGTGTCAGTGTGCACAGTAGTCAACATGAACATCACGATAGAGAAGCGCTAGCATATTGCCGCAACGGAGAGCAGCAGATTCCCCATTTTTAAGCTTTTGGCTCTTTAGAGCAACTGGAAATCCCTTTCTTGTATGGCAGATAGTGTCACATGCCCCTGTATTGGCCGCTTGGAGTCTTTGGAATAGGGGGATACCCAAATAATAGTTGTCCACATATAACTTGTAGCCTTTGAGGAGCAATGGGCCCATTAACTACCAGACAATCTTGCCACTTGTTCCGATTTCTGGTGAGCAACCTGGAAGATCTATCTGACTGTCCTTCCCCTGGTAGACACAAAAATCCAATGTATAGCCAGTGTTGCTTTCGCACAGCTTATACAATTTGATTCCATATCTGCCACGTTTTGAAGGGATATACTGTTTGAAATAGAGTCTGCCCTTAAATTTTAACAGGGATTCATCAATTGACAAATTTTGGCTAGGTGCATAGAGATTCAGAAATTTTTGAGATAATGGTTTAGAAGAGGCCAAATCTTGTACAAACGATCATAGTCTGACTATTGTCATTATAGTGGAGAAACTTTAACAAAACCTCATAACGGGGTCTTGGCATAACTTTGGCAAAACCAGGGGTCCCATGTATGGGGCTTTCTTCCCAGTAGGATCTTATGCGTTTGTTTTTTTTTACAATGCCCTTTATTAGTGTAAGCATCATAAACGTTTCAATTTCATTTTTATTTGTGGGTGTCCATTTTCCTACCCTTGCGTAGTAGGAGGACGGGTTGGCTAAAAAAAATTGCTCAGCATAGAGGTTTGTCTATTGAGCAAATAGATTAAATAAATGGTCATCAAAAAAAATATGAAAAAATTCGAAGGGGCCAAAATCTGTAACATCAACTGTTACGTCAGGGTCAACAGTAAATTCAGGAACAAAAGGGGTACCAGTACTTGGGTGTTCCCAATGTAGAGCCAACTCCTCAAGAACTTCAGGTTCTTGGCCATGTACCACTTCCATCTGCCTTTGCGGTTCTGCGCTAGTACAAGGCGGACTTTCTATATTTTGGCCACTGGCTTCCGCCCTTTTTGCACTGGGGCCAGACATAGCACTGTCATCAGAGCTTTCTGTATCGCTTCTATCAAAGCCTTCAAAGGCAATGTCGCTTTGTGAACTTTGTTCACTGTCCATGTATAATATTGAATAAGCCTGTTCCACGGAATACTATTTGCGTGACATCCTTATTGGTTTACAAAATTTTTTGTACTTTTTAAGTTCACGCTAATAATTGATAAAAACACCTCATTTTTTTTTATAACTGTTCACGTATAATGAATGGTGATTTACTCGGCAAACCGCACTACAGATCACACCTCAGAACAAATTAAAATACATTTAATGTGAAAAAAAATATTAAATGACACTAAATAGTTAATGTATGAATTAATTAATTAACTAACTAATTAACTAACTAGCTAGCTAACTAACTAACTAACTAACTAACTAACAATTTGTTAACAAGCTAACTAACCTTCTATTCCTGCCTGCCTATTCTAAAACTAAGGGGCACAGGGAATACAAAGTATATAGTTTCTATATACTTTGTAAATATATATATATATATATATATATATATATATATATACATATACATATATATATATATATATATATATATATATATATATATATATATATATATATACAATTGCATGTATGTATGTCTTTTTGACTTTTCTTCCCGACATTCGCCGTATATATACGGCGCTGCCGGGAAGGTGTTCCCGCAAAGCGCAGTACAGTTACGTCGCAATGATGGTGCGAGCTCAGAAGCAGAGCCGGCAACATCACCGCGGGGTGACAGCTGTATTATACAGCTGGCACCCTCCTGTAACTGCCAGGACCGGAGCTATTCTCCGATCCGGCTGATTAACCCCTCAGATGCTGCGCTCAATATTGCGCAGCATCTGATTTTAACCCGACCGGCAACCCAGTGACGCAATCGCTGGGTTGCTGTGGAAATAGGACGCCAGAAAATGGCATCCGAGTCTGCCTTGTACAGGAGCCGACGAGGAACCGCATGAGGCGCGTCCTCATAGGCTTGCTGTCAGTGAATAACTGACAGCGCTAATACACTGCACTACGTATGTAGTGCAATGTATTAGAGTAGCGATCGGGGCATCAGGCCCTCAAGTCCCCTAGTGGGACAAGTAAAAAAAGTTAAAAAAAAGTTAATAAAAATGTGGTAAAACAATAAAAACACACACGTTTCAAATAAAAATAAAGCTATTCTGACTTTTTTTCCCCATAGCAAGTCTTTTATTATGGGAAAAACCGTAAAAATTAAAAAAACTGTACATAATTAGTATCGCCGCGTCCGTAACGACCCAAACGACAAAACTATTATGTAATTTATCCCGCACGGTGAACGTGGTAAAAAAAAAACATGAAAAACAACGCCAGAATCTTTGTTTTTAGGTCACATCTCCTTCCAAAAAATGTTATAAAAAGTGATTAAAAAGTCACATTTACTCCAAATAATACTAATAAAAACGGCAATCTGTCCCGCAAAAAATAATCCCTGACACCGCTTTGTGCACGCAAAAATAAGTTATGGGTCTTAGAATATGGCGACACAGAAAACAAATGATTTTATAAAAAAAGTGATTGTATTGTGCAAAAGCTGCAATACCTAAAAAAACTATATAAATTTGGTATCGCCGTAATCGTATCGACCCGCAGAATAAAGCTAACATGTAATTTATGGCGCACTGTGGATGCTGAAGAAAAAATAATAAAAAACTATTCCAGAATTGCTTGTTTTTGGTAATTTCCTTTATCACAAAATGAAATAAAAAGTGATCAAAAAGTCGTATGTGTTCTAAAATGGTACCATTAAAATCTACAGCCCGTCTCGAAAAAAACAAGCCCGCACACCGCTCAATTAACTGAAAAATAAAAAAGTTAGGGCACTAGTAATGCAGTGATGAAAAAACATCTCAATGCGCAGGCCGGAGGGGAATATTCCTTCAGTTTCAGGGCCCTAGTATTTAGGAACTAGGAAAGGGAAGGGACATAGCGCATCCGCTGGAAGTGAGGGCGCCCGTATTATACCAGCGCAAAACTTTCCCAGCAAAATTTCCCAAACTACGAAGGAGAAAAAGTTCCCAAAAGGTGCAGAGTGTTACAAAGGAGGGATAAGAAAGAAAACCGTTTATCAGTGTGAAACCGGCCTGCGCATAACGGATCGCTTCACAGCGTAACACACATCTATGGATAATTGTATTATTTACCCCATTATTATACCCTCTTATTATGCCCTGATGTACTCCGCACAGATTACATATGCCACCACATTTTAAACTGAAATACCAGCAAAATGCCAAACAGAAAAACTACCAAGCAAAATCCATGCTCAAAATGGTGGTCTTTCCCTTCTTAGCCCTACAGTGTGCCCAAACAGCAATTTATGGCCACAAGCAGAGGCGTAGCTAGGTTCTCCTGCACCCGGGGCAAAGATTCAGATTGGCGCCCCCCCCAACTTATTTCCCGACATCTCCTTCCCCCTCGCCATGTTTGCTTTCTCTACCAATCAATGAGGTGTAATTGTTTTTCACAATTTTTTTAATGTAACTCGAGTATAAAAGCATTTCTACATTTTACAAGCGATATAGTTCTATAATGTAATTAACATAAAAATAAATTAAAAGAAAATAAATTAAAGAGGCCACACAGCCCGTTGCCCCTTTGTAAATAGTACCACATTTCCCCCCTCTTGTAAATAGTGCCACATTCCCCCCTTTTAAATAGCGCCACACTCCCCCCCTTGTAAATAGCGCCACACTCCCCCCCATTGTAAATAGCGCCACACTCCCCCCCTTTTAAATAACGCCACACTCCCCCTTTGTACTTAGCGCCACACTGTGAACAGACCGGTGAGTTTACCGCTACCACTCTCCGCTCTGCCTGGTGTGACATACGGGAGGAGGCGAGGAGGTCATTCGGCGCAGGCAGCGGCGGAGTTCCTTCTGACTAGTTTTGGTGACAGCCAGGGCCGGCCTTAGGTTGGATGGCGCCCTGTGCGGGACTCTCTATTGCCGCCCCCTACACAAACCAAATATTAACCACATATATAGACACGCTGGAACATATATACTGTACATACATAAAGATAGATATTTAGACGTACAGGCAAATATACATACACACATCTGGAATATATACATACAGGTAAATATATAGACGTACAGACACATATATGCACACACACCGGCAGATAAATACACAGACAAGAACATATACAAATACATAAAAGGCACATATATACAAGCACAAAGACACATTCACAAACAGACCCATATATACCCACACAGGCACATATGTACACAGCACAGATAATGTAGTAGATGTTACCTGCAGTCCTATGTAACACCACAGATAACACAGTGATAACTCTCTAAATACAGATGGTAGTGTTACCTGCAGTCCTATGTAACACCATAAATAACACACAGTGATAACTCTCTAAGTACAGATAATGTAGTAGTGTTACCTGCAGTCTTATGTAACACCACAGATAACACAGTGATAACTCTCTAAATTCAGATGGTAGTGTTACCTGCAGTTCTATGTAACACCACAAATAATACACAGTGATAACTCTCTGAGTACAGATAATGTAGTAGATGTAAGAGACAAACACATGCAGAGACACAGACAGACGGAGACACACACACACACACACACACACACACACACACACACACACACACACACACACTGTAACATATACACATACTAAGAAAGAGACACACACTGTATACACACTACACACATATACACACAGACACTCACCATGTCTCCTTGCTGACAGGTCAGGACGGGCTGTGGGCGGAGCTTCCTCTTCTGCTCGTCGGCTGTGTGTAACAGGAGAGCAGAGTAGAGGCAGATGCTGGGAGGCTGCAGCACTGGAGTGGACCTGTCCCCTGACCTGAGTCATCTGACCTCATATCACTGACGTGAGGTCAGGTGACAGGTCAAGTGACTGGACTGGTCCACTCCCTGGACGTCACAGAACCCAGTCAGAACGCCGCTGTGTAAACATGCGGGGCGCCTATCAGCAGCGATCAGCTGCTCTTCGGCGCCCCCCCTTCCCTTGCGCCCGGGGCACATGCCCCGCCTGCCCCCCCTAGCTACACCCCTGGCCACAAGTAAGGCATTACCATACCCGGGAGAACCCGCTTAACAATCTATGGGGTAAAATTCTCTAGGGGCACAACATATTGTGCGGTGAATAGGCAGATCAGTGGAAAAATTGCAATTTTCACTTTGCACCATCCACTGCGTATTCATTTCTGAAAAACACTTGTGGAGTCTAAATTCTCACTACTCCCCTTGATAAATGCCTTTAGGGGTGTAGAATCTAAAATGGGGTCACTTTTGTTTGGTACATCAGTGGTTTTGCAAATGCAACATGCTGTCCGCAAACCATTCCAGCAAAATCTACGCTCCAAAAGATAAATACCGCTCCTTTTCTTCAGAATGCTCCCATATATGTAAACAGCTGATTATAACCACATATGGGATGTTACCGTACTCGGTAGAAATTTTTTTACAAATGTTGGGGTGCTTTTTCTTCTCTATTCCTTTTAAAAATGAAAAATGTTGATCTAAAACTATATCTTGTTGGAAAAAAAAAATATTTTTCATTTTCATGGCTTAATTCTAATTAATTCAGCAAAAAACCTTTGGGATCAAAATTTTCACTATACCCCTAGATGATTCCTCAGGGGGTGCAGTTTCCCAAATGGAGTCACTTTTGGGTTTTTTCCAATGTACTAGTACTACAGGGGCTCAGCAAATGTGACAAGGCGCCCAGAAACCATTCCAAAATCCAAATGGTGCTCCTTCCATTCTGAGCCATACCGTGTGTCCAAACAGATGTTTATGACCACATGTGGGGTATTGTTTTACTCGGGAGAAATTGCTTTACAAATGTTGCGGTGCTTTTTCTCCTTCAGTCCTTGTGGAAATGAAAAAAAAATACCTAAACCTACATTTTCTTTGAAAAAATGTAGATTTCATTTTACAGCCTAATTCCAATAAGTTCTGTAAAACACCTGTGGGGTCAAACTGCTCACTGTACCCCTAGATAATTTTCTCATGGGGTGTAGTTTCCAAAATGGGGTCACTTGTTGGGGGTTTCCACTGTTTTGTCCTTTCAGGGGCTTTGCAAATGCGACATGGCCACCGCAAACCATTCCTGCTAAATTTGAGTTCCAAAAGCCAAATAGCGCTATTTCCCTTCTCAGCCTCGCCGTGTGTCCAAACAGCCGTTTATTACCACATGTGGGGTACTGTTTTACTCGGGAGAAATTTATTTACAAATTTTAAGGTGCTTTTTCTCCTTTAGTCATTGTGGAAATGAAAAAAAAAATAGCTAAACCTACATTTTATTTGAAAAAAATTAGATTTTCACAGCCTACTTCCAAAAATTTCTGCAAAAAAACCAGTGAGGTCAAAATGCTCACTATACCCCTAGATAATTTTCTCAAGGGGTATAGTTTCCAAAATGGGGTCACTTGTTGGGGGTATCCACTGTTTTGTCCCCTCAGGGGATTTGCAAATGTTACATGTCCTCCACAAACCATTCCGACAGAATCACAATTTTTTTGGACACCACCCCTCCCATAATAGAGAATAAAAAGTGATCTAAAAAAATCGCATGTAACCCAAAATGGTACCAATAAAAACTACAGATTGTCCCGGAACAAATAAGCCCTCACACGGCTCCGGTGGTGAAAAAATAAAAAAGTTCTGGCTCTCAGAATATGGCGATGCAAAATGTGCAGAGTGTTCCAAAATCGGTTAAGATCGGACGTCATTTATCAGTGCAACACTGGCCACATCTATGAATTATTATTTATTTACCGCATTATTATACCCTCTTATTATGCCCTGATGTACTCCGCACAGATTACATACGCCCCCACATTATAAACTGAAATATCAGCGAAACCCCAAACAAAACTACTATCAAGCAAAATCTGCGCTCCAAAAGCAAAATGCCGTCCCTCCCTTCTGAGCCCTGCAGCGTGCCCAAGCAGCAGTTTGTGCCCACACATATGGCATCGCCATACCCGAGAGAACCCGCTTAACATTTTATGAGGTATTAGTCTTCTATGGCACAAACTGGGCACCACATATTATGCACTAAAATGGCATATCAGTGGAAAATTGCAATTTTCACTTTGAACCATCCGCTGTGCACTAACCCCTTTGCGCACTATGACTTACTTGCCCATCATGGTGCGGGGGTTGATGTCTGGAGCCGGCTCACGTGCTGTGCCCGCTCCATACGCTGCGGGTGTCAGCTGTGTATTACAGCTGACACCCGGGACTAACGGACAGGTACAGCGATCGCTCTGTTACAGATCGCCTGTAAAAATAACAATATACTGCAATAGATTAGTATTGCAGTGTATTGTACCAGCGATCCAATGATCGCTGGATCAAGTCCCCTAAGGGGATTGATTAATAAAATGTGTAGAAGAATTATACTTATTAGTAGTGAGAATTATTTTTTTTTAAGTTAAAAAAAAAACACCTTTTCCCATTTTTCTTCTAAAGTAATGTAAAAAAATGAACAAAATTGGTATTGCTACGTCCGTAAAAGTCCGAACTATTACAATATACCATTATTTAATTTGCACAGTGCACACCTTAAAAAAATGTAATAATTGAAACCGCCAAAATCGCAGTTTGTTTTTTTTTTTGTCACCTTAGCTCAAAAAATGGTACCAATAAAAACTGCAGCTTCTCCCGCAAGAAATAAGCCCTCACACCATTCTATTGATGGAAAAATAAAAAGGTTATGGCTCTTGGAAAGCGGGGAGTGAAAATCTAAAATAAGAAAGCAAAAAATGATCAGTCCTGAAAGGGTTAATTCATTTCTAATGAAAAAACGTATGACCACAAGTGGGGTATTTCCGTACTCGGGAGAAATTGCTTTATAAAAAATGTTTGTTTTTTTTTTTCCTCCTTTATCCCTTGTGAAAATGAGAAAATTCAACATTTTAGTGGTAAAAATGTTGATATTAATTTCTGCGGCCTAATTCTAATAAACTCTGAAAAAGACCCGTGGGGTCTAAATGCTCACTATACGCCTAGAAAAATTCCTTGAAGGTTTTTCCAAAATGGGGTCACTTTTGGTGGGTTTCCACTGTTTTGTTCCCTCCAGTGTATTGCAAATGCGACATGGCACCGAAAACCATTCCAGCAAAATCAGAAATCCAAATGGCGCTCCTTCCCTTCTGAGCCCTGCTGTGGGTCCAAACAGCAGTTTATTACCACATATGGGGTATTGTCCTAATCGGGAGACATTGCTTTACAAATGTTGGGGTGCATTTCCTTCGTTATTTCTTGTAAATATTACAAATTTCTATGTTGTTTCAGAAAAAAAGTACATTTTAATTTTTACAGACTAAATTCCAATATATTTAGCGAAAAACCTGTGTGGTCAAAATGCTAACTATACCCCTAGATAAATACCTTAAGGGGTGTAGTTTTCGAAATGGGGTCGTTTATGGGGAGTTTCTATTGTTCTGGCAGCTCAAAGCTTCTCCAAATGTACAGTGGGGCCTAAAACATTTTCAAGCAAAATATGAGTCCTGAAAGCCTCCGGGTGCTCCCTTCCTTTTGGGCCCTGCCGTGTGTCCAGGCAGCGCATTAGGGCCACAATGTGGGTATTTTTGAAAACAGGAGAAACAGGGTGATATATTTTGGGGTGTGTTTCTTCATTCTCATGTTCACTTTACAAAGAAATCGGTCTTCAAACTGATACATTTATGAAAAAAGTGAAATATTTTTTTTTTTCACCTGTTATGCATTTCATTTAGCAAAAAACTGTGGGGTCAAAATACTTACTATACCCCTAAATAAATACCTTATGGGGTCTAGTTTTCTAAATTGGGTAGTTTATGGGGAGTTTCTATCGTTCTGGTAGCTCAAAGCCTCTCCAAATGTACAGTGGGGCCTAAAACATTTTCAAGCAAAATATGAGTCCTGAAAGCCTCTGGTTGCTCCTTTCCTTTTGGACCCTGCCGTGTGTCCAGGCAGCGCATTAGGGCTACAATGTGGGTATTTTTGAAAACAAGAGAAACGGGGTGATAGATTTTGTTGTGTGTTTCTTCATTCTCATGGTTGCTTTACAAAGAAATCGGTCTTCAAACTGATACTTTTATGAAAAAAAGTGAAATTATTATTTTTTTTTTCACCTGCAATGTAAATTTAGCAAAAAACTGTGGGGTCAAAAAACTTCCTATACCCCTAGATAAATAGTCTAGTTTTCTAAATGGGGTCATTTGTGGGGGTTCCCATCACTCTGAGACCTATGAGCCTCTGAAAACCTGGCTTGGTGCAGGAAAACAAAATGTACTTCAAAATGTATAAAATTATTATTCAATTTGTAAGTCCTCTAAATTGCTGAAAATGTATTTTATTTTTTCAAAAGTGCTGCCAAAATAGAGTAAAGAGATGGAAATATATATTTAATTAAAAAAATTGTACAGTATGTCTGTACATATGTGACATATTTCAGTTAAAAATAGGGAAATATGGTAATTTTTACAAAATTTCTTCCATTTTTCTATTTTTTAATTAATTTCCGCAAATTGTATCAGTCTACTTTTACCACTAAAATAAAGTACAACATGTGACGAAAAAACAATGTCAGAATTACTTGGATATTCAAAACTTTCACAGAGTTATTCTCTGATAAAGTAAGACATACCAGATTTGACAAATCTGGCTTGGTCATTAAGGTACAAACATGCCCGGTCATTAAAGGGTTAATATTTATTTAAGGTACAATTGAGAAGACAGAGTACAAGAACAACAAGACCAAGGCATGGAGAGCCAGGAAACATATATGATAGAAGGTTCTTCCAACCTACACAGTTGTCTACATTTATCCATTCTTCAATTGAGGGGGTAATGAGTTTTTTCAAATTGTGATACTGAAGATTTTTGTTGCTGCAAGTATTTGGGAGGCCAGCTTCATTTATGGAATGGCACATTCTTCAATGGGTGACTAAGTTCAATATTCAATGTACCAAGGGTAGACTGCATTAAAGACACTCTTTTGCATATGAATACATCACCAAGGTACAAGAAAAAGTGTAGAAATTTTTGGGACATTAGAATCTAAAAGAGTGGTGATGAGATAGGATTGTGATTGTGGTGCTATTTTTCATGCTGAATGTCCGCTGCTGAAAACTGCACCTAAAAATAGTTTCAGACTTATGTTGCCATGGCGATGCATCCCCCTGCCGTCCTGCAAACCTGCCTCCTGGGATGACGTTTCATCCCAAGTGGCCACTATAGCCAATCACAATGAAATGTCATCCCAGGAGGCTGACCTAGATGAAGAAACACAGAATTCTGAGTAAGTATAAGTATTTTTTTCTTTCTGAGTTGTGCTTTTTGCAGGGAAATCGCTCATTTTCCGCCTGCAAAAAAACACAAAATCTACTATTTGTTGCAGGTTTTACCTTCCCATTTAATTAAATGTGGAAAATCGCAACAAATAAGCAGCGATTAAGCAAATACAATTGACATGCTGCAGATTTAAAAACGCACCACATGTCAATTTCTGACGTTTTTTTCCGCTCAGCATTTACGATTCTTCAAATCTCATCCATTCTGCTGCTACAGTATAATGCTGCGAATTTTCCGCGACTAAATTTTTTGCGGAAAATTAGCAGTATTTACTCTATGTGTGAACTCACCCTTAGATTACTTGGAAGCAGAAGTCTATTTTTACATTGAGTGTGAGCAGCAGTCTGTCTTCACAATAGTCTAATAAGGAAGGTTTTAGCAAGATTGGCATTAAGTTTTCACTCTGGAATGGAAAGCATCAGAATAGAAGACGGAAGAAAGGGTTTGGTAGTTAGTTGGAGGGGCAGGAAACTGGTTTGGAGTATTGTTCTTGCCATGGCTTTTCGAATATCAATCCCGAGGGTTTATTTAAGAGGGGGGCTGGATAGATTCCTCAAAACAATCAATGACTTTATTCAGTTTGGAAGTATAATGGTTGGTAAGTATGGCACAGTAGTATCTTTACCTTTCCTGGGGTGAGGATGAAGTGAGGTTGCTCGCATTATACCAGGACAACACTTTCCCAGCAAAATTCCCCAAACTGCAAAGGTGCAGAGTTTGTACAAATATAGGAATGAAACAACACCATTTATCAGTGCAACACTGGCCTCTGCAGAAAGGATTGCTTCACAGCGTAACACACATCTATTGATTACTTTATTTTTTATTTTTTTACCCCATTCTTATACCATCTGATTATACCCTGATGTACTTCGCACAGCTTACATATGTCCCCACATTATAAACTGAAATACCAGTCAAACTCCAAACAAAACTACTGCCAAGCAAAATGTACTCTCTAAAGCCAAATGGCGCCCCCCTCCCTTCACTGTCATAGGGCGGGTTCACACATGGCGGAATTGCACTTAAATTCCGCTGCGGACACTCCGCAGCGTTAATCCGCAGCGGAGCCGTTTCTACATTGACTTTCACTTTAATTTCGCAGTGTTCGTTTACACGATGCGTACAATTCCGCTGCGGAGCATAGGCTGCGGAGCGGAATTTGGTGTCCGCAGCATGCTCTGTCTGTTGCGGAGCAGTGGCGGACTCATGGCGGAATTTCTCCATTGACTTCAATGGAGATTCAAAGTTCCGCAATGAAGTCCGCAGCTGTCATGCACATGTCATGTGTGCTGCGGATGCGTCTTGCTTTTTTTACTTGACATTTCTTCATTCTGGCTGGACCTATGTATTTCTAGGTCTACAGCCAGACTGAGGAAGTCAATGGGGCTCCCGTAATGACGGGAGCGTTGCTAGGAGACGTCAGTAAATAGTCACTGTCCAGGGTGCTGAAAGAGTTAAGCGATCGGCAGTAACTGTTTCTGCACCCGGGACAGTGACTACCGATCTCAATATACATGTATCTGTAAAAAAAAATGAAGTTCGTACTTACCGAGAACTCCCTGTTTCTGTCTCCAGTCCGGCCTCCCAGGATGACGTTTCAGAGTAAGTGACGGCTGCAGCCAATCACAGGCCAAGCACAGGCTGCAGCGGTCACATGGACTGGCGCGTCATCCAGGGAGGTCGGGCTGGATGCCGAAGGAGGGACGCGTCATAAAGACAACGGGCGGTAAGTATGAATTTCTTTTACTTTCACTAGGGAAAGTGCTGTCCCTTCTCTCTATCCTGCACTGATAGGGAGAAGGGAAGCACTTTTCCCGCAGTCCGCAGCAGCCAGTCCGCATCAATTTTCTGCACATTTTGTGCAGATCCGCAGCCGTAATCCGCAACCCGGATTAGGTGCGGCATTGATGCGGACAGTTGCGGAGGAATTCCGCCATGTGTGGTCATGCCCATACACTGTGCCCAAACAGCAGTTTACTTCCACATTGCCATACCCGGGAGAACATTTTTAACAATTTGTGGGGAGTGTGTCTCCAGTGGCACAAGCTGGGCACAACATATTTGCCACTGAAATGGCATATCTAGGGAAAAATTAAAATTTTTACTTTGCACCATCCGCAGCGCATTCATTTATGGAAAAGAACTGTGGGGTGAAAATGCTCACTACACCCCTTAATAAATGCCTTGAGGGTTGCACTTTCCAAAATGGGGTCATTACTCAGGGGTTTCTTTTATTATTTCACATCAGAGCCTCTGCAATTGTGAACCAATACTTTGTAAGTCGCCTAATTAGGCCTCAATTTTGCATGATACTCTTTCAGTCCTGAGCCCTGCTGAATATCCAGGCAGAAGATTAGGGCCACACGTAGGGTGTTTCTAAAACCGGGATACACAGCATAATAATTAGAGAGCTGTCTTTTCATGGTGGCACAAGCTGGGCACCACATATTGGCATACCTATGGAACAATTGACATTTGCAATCGTCAACATCAAGTGCGCAATAATTTCTGGACAACACCTACGGGGTTAACATGCTCACTACACCCCTAGGCAAATACCTTGAAATACTGTGTACTTTCCAAAATGAGGTCACTTCTGGGGGTTTCCATTGTTTTGTTCCCACAGGGTCTTTGCAAATGCGACATAGCGCCCAGAAACCAATCCATCAAAATCTGCACTCCAAATGCCAAGTGGCGCTCTTTCCATTCTGATCCCTAACTTGTGCACAATCAGTAGTTTATCAACATATATGGGGTATTTCCGGAAATTGCTTTTTAAATTTTGGCGTCCTTTTTCTTCTTTTATTTGTTGACAAAATGAACAATTTTGAGCTAAAGCTACGTGTTATTTAAATTGTTTTTTATTTTTTTTATTTTAACTGCCCAATTCTAATAAAAACTATGAAACACCTGTGTGGTCAAAATGCTCACTACACCCCTATATGAATTCCCCAATTGGTATAGATTCCTAAATGGAGTTACTTTTGGGGAGTTTTCACTGTAGTGGCACCTTTGGGGCTTTGTAAATGTGACATGGTGCAGAGAAACCAATTCAGCAAAATCTGTGCTCCAAAAGCTGAATGGCGCTCCTTGCCTTCTGATCCCTTCCGTGTGCCCAAACAGCAGTTTATGACCACTTATTTTCACGTCCAAATTATAACAAAATCTATGATATACCTGTGGGGTCAAAATGCTCACTGCACCCCTAGATTAATTCCTGGTGGGTGCAATTTTCTAAATCAGGTTTTTTTTGGGGTGTTTTCTTTGTTTTGGCATCACGAGACCTCTTCAAACCTGACATGGTGCCTAAAATATAATCTAATAAAAAGAAGGCCCCAAAATCCCCTAGGTGCTCCTTTGCTTCTGAGGCCTGTGCTTTAGTTCATTACCACACTAGGGCCACATGTGGGATATTTCTAAAAAAAACCTTCAGAATCTGGCAATAAATATTGATTTACGTTTCTCTGGTAAAACCTTCTTTGTTACAGAAGGAAATGGATTCAAAATGTATTTCTGCAAAAAAAATTATATTTGTAATTTTCACCTCTACATTTCTTTAATTCTTGTGTAACGCCTAAAGGGTTAAGAAACTTTCTAAATGCTGTTTTGAATACTTTGAGGGGTGCAGTTTTTAAAATGGGCTGACTTATGGGGACTTTCTAATATATAAGGCCCTCAAAGTCACTTCACAACTGAACTGGTCCTTGTAAAAAAAGCCTTTTGAATATTTCTGGAAAATGTGAGAAATGTCTGCTAAGGTTCTAAGCCTTGTAACGTCCTAGAACAATACACATATGATAAATCTTAATTAGCAACTATTTTGTGTGGTATAACTATCTGTCTTACAAGCGGATACATTTAAATTGATAAAAATGCTAATTTTTGTAATTTTTTTGCTACATTTTGGAACTTTTCACAATTATTAATGAATGTAGCGACCACATTTTTTACGAGTAACATAAAGTACAATGTGTCACAAGAAAACAATCTCAGAATCGCCTGGATAGGTAAAAGCGTCCAAAGTTACTACCACTTAAAGTGAGCCCTGTCATATTTGAAAAATAAGGCTCTGTCAAAAAGTCAAAAGTGGTTACAGCGGGAAGGGGTTAATGTTACCTCCATTTGTTCATCTTTCACTCTTTGATATTTTCAACCTTTCATCAGTTAACCAATATTTTTCCACCTGTGCATACAGTAGTTGTTCTTTCCTTCTATTTTAGTGCTATCCTTTTATTTTTCTTCATTCATTTGGGTGATGGAGATCACTTCAGAAACATCAACCTCCCACATAAGATCATTGCTGACAGCTACACTTAAAGCGTAGCTGAACTTTTGCGAAAAAAAAATATTTAAACTGCTATTATGTCCCTCTATGTGAATACATTACTCCTAGCAATTTTTTTCACTTCAAAGTACCTTTTTTGCAGCTTTTTTTCCTGTGAAACTGTCCACATGTATTTTCTCACACTTCCTGATTCTGGCCAGTTGCTAGGGGCGTGTCTTACTGTGTGTGATGTTACGAATTGTCTGTATCTTTCATGGGCAGCGAACTCTGAAGTGATAACTACAATACTGTGAGCGTGCACTGAGCTATGCACAGCACAACACATTATATACAGAGATGGAAATATCTTTGCACACTGCAGCAGAAAAAAATCAGAGTTTTCTTATCTGATGCTAATTAACAGCTCAGATTACAGTGTCCTGAGACTCTTTGCCGGAGGGAAGGGGGGGAATCACCCAGGCACCGAGACCAGTGCGCTCAGTCTCTTCCATGCGCTCTGCTGCTAGAGAACTGTGCAGTGTATAGAGGCAGTGAGACCTTCCTGACGTTACGATGGCGGCGTGCATATATCTGATGTCAGGATGGGGCCACCACCCACCCGTACTCATAGG
Organism: Rhinoderma darwinii; assembly: GCF_050947455.1. Taxonomy (NCBI): domain Eukaryota; kingdom Metazoa; phylum Chordata; class Amphibia; order Anura; family Rhinodermatidae; genus Rhinoderma; species Rhinoderma darwinii. The sequence goes on from NC_134692.1 coordinate 98,584,507, forward strand.
CAGCAGAATCCGTACACTGATACATTCAAACGGTGTACGGATTTCTGCTAGCAACAGTAGAAATACAAGAAATAAAATATGGTTGAAAAGTGTCAGAGTGGCCATTTAAAACAAATATAACACAAAATGGAGCCCAAATTCATTAATAAAGTATATTACAAAATATATTTATATTACACATGCTGCTAGAAAATAAAAAGTTGATCGAACGTTTAGTTACGCTTTAATGGTATCCATCTCAGAAGTGAATGAAAAAAGAGAAAAACAAAATCACTAGACAACATTTTCGGTAGTATCAATGTCTCAATTTTAAAGGGTGAAATCTTTTTGCCAACTGTAGATCGTCAATAAGGATAAAACTCCCACACTTTTATAGACAAGCAAAAATATATTAATAGAAATACTTAAAATAATAAAAAATATATGAAAAGTGTAGTTTAAAATGGAAAAAAAAAAGTCCTACTACTGTGTGGAAATAAGATTGCTTGAAGTTACAAACTCAAAGCCTAAAGCTAAACTATTGACTAGGAACCCTTCTGATTCCCATCACGTGCAATATTGTCATAGAGATATTTTGTTGCCAATAAAATATATAACCAAATACAACAGTGTCTTAACATACTACCCAAGGTTCACGTGAAGGAAAGAAGGTCAGATACATAGCAAGAACACAGAATGTTTTATGTACAAAGCTGTGCCTGGTGCTTAAATTTTCCTTTAATAGTGTAAAATGCAGGATCCCATATAGTATACAGTGACAGCTGCATGGCCCCCAATATACATTGACAAAGTCCACTGCCATATACAAAGACAGTTACAAACCCTGTTTATACATTGTTGGTCATAACCCCTCAACCATATAGAGGTCCCACAAACCTACTTCTTTATGCCCCTGCTTCTCTTGCTTTGAGCAAATAACGGCATTACTTCAATGTAAATGATTGTTTTTGGTCATGAGACTCATGACATAGACAAAGGATACTAGTAAAATTTAAGCAGCATGTACTGACCCTATAATTCTCCCAGCTCTTAGAACACTTGAGGCTATCTTCATACACTGTGGCAAGAAACTTGACTTTATCAATGGCTTTTGTTGTGATAAGTGATAAGTTATCACGCTGCAGAGAATTTGCAATGTCAAGTTAGGCTTCGTTCACATCTGCACCAGGATCCCGTTCCGATGTTTCATCAGAGCTTTCTGTCGGAACAGGGCCCTGACTAACACAAACGGAAACCAAAGGTTCAATGGTGACGGATCCGGTGCCAATGGTTTCCGTTTGTCTCCGTTGTGCAAGGGTTCCATTGTTTTGACGGAATCAATAGCGTAGTCGAGACAAACAGAAACCATTGGCAAAGGATCCGTCAACATTGAAATCAATGGAAACTGAAACCAATGGTTTCCGTTTGTATCTGTCAGAGCTTCGTTCTGATGGAAAGCTCAGACGGAACGTCGGAACGGAGCCCTAGCGCAGATGAGAACGAAGCCTTAGTCTGCTACATCTGTATGATGTGGATAGTGATTTCAATTCACACAAGGTCTCCGTGACTACACTGCACCTGACTGAAATTGTAGGGGTATTCTTTTTTAGGCCGGAATGCTTAGACTGATTAAGGGTAAGCAGTGTAGAAAGCTATTGGGAGAATCTATGAACTGGTTCACGCCACATTAGTGGCATAAATAAGTTCAAAATTTTGGTGCACGGCATATTTGTACTTGAATTTTGGACTTTTTCCGTCTCCCTACACATTTGAAAAGTGGCCGAGGTTAACTGGAAGGACGGTGCCACTAACAGACTGGTATATATATTGTTAAGTACTCCAGAAACTGACACAAATTATAGCGTAGATCTCAATTTCTGGCATTAGGACAGCCCATGAGATACACCAAATTTATTAAGAGGCGTTACATAATTTAAAATTGTATAAACGCCAGTCTTAATGAATTACATAATTACATAGTACGGTTGAAAAAATACATATGTCCATTAAGTTCAACCAAGGGATGGGAGACAGGGAAGGGATGAGAGAAATTGTAGAATTATGTTTTACCCCTATTGTCTGTATCAAAGATTAGTGCAGAATTGAAAGGAAAGACTTTAATTTGAGAGTCACTCTTTTTCTTGTGATGGGAAATAGTGGCTGTCATCTAGTAGCCACTTCCTTCTTCATGATCAGCCGTGGTTCAGAAAATTCCTACAAGTGAACAGCTGATATTTCCAAATATTTAAACTGTTAACTGTTGGGAAATATAATTTTATTTATTAAACAGATGCTAAAAAAAATACTTATCCCTACTTATCCCTCACTGGCCACTGCTATAAAAAGTTCATTGCCATTATCCCCTCTCCTAAACTCTTCCTACGACTGTAAATAACGGTCTGCAAACATTTTGCGCCTTTTATCGTAATAATCCGGTGTCCCATTGTGAGCACACACCAGGATAGGACATCAATGCACAAGCGCAGGATTTTGTATGCTGGAAAGGCAAGGAGCTGTCAATCAAAAGTAAGGAGGCGGGGTAAACTCGGAAAGACTTGAGGAATGAAGATATGGCTCTTTTCAAATAAAGTTTTGACTCTTTTCAAATGAAAATATGACTCTTTTATGCTCATTAGCATACGTGCTCAAACACTGAAAAACTGAATACTAAAGGTACAGAGCAGACTAAGAAGATAATTATAGGTTATACAGAAATAATTTTTCACCCACTACCACCAAGTATTGCTGGTTTAGTAGGTGAAATGCTGGTGACAGGTTCCCTTTAACCCCTTCCCGCCGCAGACGTTTTTCAGATTTTCACTTTTGTTTTTTCCTCCCTACCTTCCAAAGCCATAACTTTTTTATTTTTCCGTCTATATAATCCTATGAGGACTTTATTTTTGCGAGACGAGTTGTAGTTTTTCGTAGCACCCTTTATTGTGCCATATAATGTACTAGGAAATGGGAAAAAAATGTATGGGGTAGAAAATGAAAAAAACAGCGATTCCTCTATTGTTTTTGGCGCTTTTATGGAATTTAGTATGCAATTAAAACAACATGTTAACTTTATTCTGTGCGTCAATACGATTACGGCGATACCAAATATATATAGTTTTTTCTATATTTTAATACTTTTATAAGTAATAACCGAAGTATTAAAAATAAAATTTATTTTGTATTGCCAAATTCTGAGAGCCATAACTTTTTTATTTTTCTGTCGATTAAGTGGGGGCTTATTTTTTTGTGGGATAAGCTGTAGTTTTTAATAATACCATTTTACGGTACAGGCGACGTTTTGATCACTTTTTATTTCATTTTTTGTGGGAGATTAGGTGACCAAAAAATAGAGATTCTGGCGTTTACAATTTTATGGTTCTTTTTTACGGCGTTCACCGTGCAGTTTAAATAATGATATATTGTAATAGTTCAGACTTTTGCGGATGCGGCAATACCAATTATGTTTATTTATTTATTCTTTTACTATGCTCTAGGGGGAAAATGGGAAATGTTTTTTTTTTTTTGAACTTTTAATATTTGTATTTTTTTTTACTAAAAAAACCTTTATTTTACAAATTTTTACTTTTTTTATTAGTCCCCCTAGGGGACTTCAACCAGCGATCGTTAGATCGCTTGCACTATATACTGCAATACTAGTGTATTGCAGTATATCGTGATTCTGACAGAATTCTATTAAGCCTTGCCGGCGACAGCGCTTAATAGGAGCACAAAGATGGCGGTTCTGGGGGCCTTCATTAGGCCCCCAGTCAGCCATAGCAACCATTGCCACCCTGCGATTGCATTGCGGGGGGCGCAATGAGCTGTTAGAGGGGGTCGCCAACCTCTTTCTAACGATTTAAATGTTGCAGTCGCAATTGACCGTGGCATTTAATGAGTTAAACTAGCGGGATCGCTTACAGCCGACACCGGCATCGTATAGAGCGGGTTCACTCTGTGAGCCCATTCCATACTTCCCCTACCCAACTTTGGCATATGGATACGTCAAATGTCGGGAAGGTTAAAAGTGAAACAATTTTATTTTTAAGTGAGGGTAATAACTAAGCAACAGGCTAGACAGACGTGCTAATTCTAAAGGGCTGGTTAAAATAAAAATGCAGTAAATTGCAGTTTCATGCAATTCTGAACATATTAGTACAGGCTTATTAGTGTATTATTTAATATACAGAAAATAAACATTATTGTAGAAATGTTGTACTTATACGAAATAAGTTTTCTGTTTTGATATAGAACGTATGGAATAGTCAAATGAGTGTTTCAGTTTACATAATACTTTATTACAAACAGGGGCGTAACTAGTAAAGACTGGGCCCCATAGCAAACTTTTGACTGGGGCCCCCCTCCTGTTGTGGATTATAAGTATGTTTGTGACTCCACTTCCTCTTTTACAACGGCCCCTGCATCCGGGAATACACCCTAACCATATATATATACATAGAGAGAAAGAGAGAACCAATGTATGAGTACCACGCACAGCCTAAAGTCAGAAGGAAAGCCCCTTTTTGTGACAGCATATAAGCTTGAGTGTAATGCATAATAAATGAGATCTACTTTGACCCTACCCTTGGTGTCAGTGTATTTTCTTCCGTGCGCACGCTAAAGCTGAACCTACTGAATTTGGACCAGGCAGTCAACTGACGAGTATACCTGAGTATACATCCATAACAGCTGGCGCCCGTAACGTGGGGCCTAGGCGAAAGATCCGGACAGAGCAGCGGACCCACTAGCCGGAACGAGTGGCCGGAATATCGGGAAGGGGGAGACTGCAGCTCCATAAGGTAAGAAAATTATATTATCTTACTTGACAAACTCTTCCCGTATTGCCGCCCAACGTTTTCGGTGGGACCGCTGTCCTTAAGGACGCAAGACCACTATTAAAAGCCTTGGCTCCAAGAACTCATATATGGTCTAACAAACTCCACTTGACTGCTCTGGGGAACACGGACATGTTTTCTGTTTTTTTATGAATATCGACCTAATAATCTAGTATTGATCTTCGACACCTAATGAAGGTTTGAGTCCCCATTGTGTCCGAAGTGGTGTGTTGACTAGCTATCAACCACGGATATAGAATTTGAAAATTTAAATATAGATCATACGTCTAACAACGGTAAGAGTCCCTGTTGCGTATGCCTTTTGATTCAAATATAGATCATACGTCTAACAACGGTAAGAGTCCCTGTTGCGTATGCCCTTGAAGGATATATGTCGATATTCACATAAAGTAGACAACTTCCAATAGTCCGGCAAAATGTCAAAATGTTACTAATTAGCTAAGCCTTATTGCAATAACCCAACTTATAATCAGAAAATAAGTTTTTATTACATTTTAGACAAAATTCCGATAATCCGGAATATGCTTTAGACAAAAGTCCGATAATCCAGAATATTACCTTTTTTTCCAAAATATTGCCCAAATGAATATTACTGTTATTGCCTGTCTAATTTCAAATGGATTGGCCCCCGGATGTATTGAGGGATTTGTCTTAGCATACTTCTTTTTGTTATTTTCCTTTGTTGGGTTATACTCCAGAATATCACAAAAGGGAGGCCACTCATGGCACTCCTATAAATGACCTGTCCTAATTGTCTGTACGGGGTTACCTTGGCCATATCTAATGAGGGGTGGTGTTTAGTGGATATAGAGGACAAGGATTTCCACGCAGAAAACACTGGTTATAAAGCAATAAATTGTCAGACTGAGAGTTAAGTTTTCCAGCTAAATATACACATACATCCCACCCCAGAAACACTCATAGGGTGTATATGGGAACACATTGAGGGGGGGGGAAACAATACACGCTCAAGGATTCGGTAGTCAGGTGTAATAACTCTGCTAAAAAGCGCGTGACTCAGGCAGGAAAGACCCTATAAATTTCACAATGGGGTCCAGCAATAGCACCGGGACAGGAGAATACACAGCCGCACAGATGGTGGCAGAAAGGGAAGGGAAAAAGTATGTGACAAAAAAAGAAGAAGTTAATGAAAGTGGCTGGAATTCATAGTGGAGGCCGTTTAGATGAAGCAGAGTGGAAACAGGTATTAGTCACCAAGAAGGGAGTTTTACAAGATGAGGGACTGCAAAAACACGCAGAAGCATGGTACAAGACAGCTAAGGGAGTGAATAAAGCAAAATGGAGGGAAAGGTTTACTGAGGAAGGAAAGTATCGTTATACAGCATGTGATCAGAAAGACAAAGAAGCAGAAGTAGAATCTAAAATGGAGCCTGCATCACCGATCGCACCCTTAGAATCTAAAATGGCGTCTGCATCACCGACCACACCCTTGGTGAGCGGACCTCCACCCTACCCCGACACCGGGACCAACTGGGATCCCCGGGGCTGGACGTGTGGGAGATGTAAATGTCAGAACCCCGACTGCCGGGAGACTTGTTACTTTTGTGGGGCCCCTAGACTTTACACCACATCAGGGACATACCCATTACTCAATCATGACAATACCCCGTACCACCCGAATAGAGGGACCAGCCAGACGCCCTCATCCAAACCACCCACCTCAAAACCCAAGCTGCCTCCCAGTCCCTATGCAGCCATCACACGTGACTTGGTAGATTTGGGTGAAGCCACATTTCCCCTGGGTGTTTCCGACCATGACCATGACGAACAGGAGACGGGTAGCGTACATAGTGAACAAAGTGGGTACAGGCGACAGGATGAGGCAGAAGCGGCCACACAAAATCCACAACTGGCGCCAACATGGTCAAATCCACCCGTGCTCACCCCCAACCCTGCGAGTTCAGCAAGGGATGCAGATGTCACTTCCTCCAATTTTAGGGGCCGACGCACCGACCAACGTCCCAGATACGTCCCCTGGAAACCGCAGGAAACACAGGCTCTATTAAATGGTCTGCCTGATCCAGAAAAACAACCCATGCCTTTCTATAGACGCTTGTGCCAGATACAAAAGACACATGCGGCCACATGGAAGGACCTGTGCGGTCTAACTCAGATAAAGGCAGGAGACTCTTTCTGGCCAGTCATAGAGCCACATGTTACACCCGGTCATCTTGATGACATTGATAACTATGCCTCAGGGCCCCGCTTCCTTGAAAAATTAAAGGAATGGGCCACAGATCGGCTGGCTGACCAAGCCACTGCCCTACAGGATGTTACGCAGGATAAGGCAGAGTCAGTTGAGAAGTTTTACTACCGCCTTAACCAGCTCTGCACTGATTTAGGGTTTGACACACGTCTAGTCAAAACTCACGCCCAGTTATGGGGGCATGCCTTTGTCCAGGGGCTTAGGGAACCCATAAGGAAAAGCCTCATAAGCACTAGGCCCGAGTACCGAGGCATGGCAGGGGAAACTTTGTTCCAGGTAGCAAGGGGTATCGAGCAGAACCTGGCCACAAAACCTCCCAAAACCACCCTGTTACCCTATCAGCCAGGTGACTGGAATGCCCCACCCAACTTTCCCCAGTCCAGGCCGCGTCCTACGTGCTATGGATGTGGGAAATTGGGTCACCTCAAGCGGGAATGCCGCTCAGGCCGACCCCCAATGAGAACACAACCTCCCCGCAATCAGCCATACAATACTTGGTCACCACGTGACCGCCAACAAGATTGGCCACCACGTGACCCGCAAGGGGATAGGTACCCACCTGCCCCGCAACCATAGGCTGCTGGCAAACCGGTTCCACTGGTCCTGCCACACCTTACCCCGGCAGGCCCCACCCCATGTATACACATCGACATTGAAGGAACACCTATGAAGTTCCTAGTGGACACCGGCGCTGCCAGAAGTGTTATCCGACAGTCCGACCTCCCTTTCCCTAATTGTATCTCCAAAAACACGGTAGCATGCGTTGGAGTGGACGGACAATCACGCAGATCCCACCTCACTAAACCACTGCAACTCTCCCTTCAACCATCCAGGCCCATGTTAGCTCAGCTAGTAGCTTCCCCCACATGCCCGGTGAATCTTTTAGGCTCAGATCTCCTGTCGAAAATTGAAGCTACAATCACTTACCATGAGGATGGGACAGTCTCCCTTTCCTCTCCCCTACTAGAGGAAGAAACTGTCCAGATTTTTGGCCTGCTCTCACTCCCAGACACCCCTGCTTCAAGCATGGATCACACAGATCTATCAGCCGTTCCTAATGCCTTGTGGTCTACCGGACCACAGGACATTGGCCGCCTTCATGTATCCCCTGTCACGGTGCAACTCAAACCACATGCTGCTTTACCAAGAAAACCTCAATACCCTCTGTCCATCGCACAGTCTGATGCTATTACTACCCAATTAACAGTGTATCTCACGGCAGGAGCCCTGATTCCCACTACCTCTTCATGTAACACCCCCCTTTTTCCAGTAAAGAAAAAGGTGGAGAAGGGACAACCTCCACAGTACCGCATGGTACAGGACTTACGTGCAGTAAATGAAGCAACGGTACTCGAGACCCCAATAGTACCAAACCCACACACCCTCCTTGCACAGGTACCACCCACAGCCTGCTATTTCACTGTCATTGACCTAGCAAATGCCTTCTTCAGTGTCCCACTCCACAAGGACTGCCAATACCTGTTTGCGTTCACACACAATGGCTCCCAATACACTTGGACCGTGATGCCGCAAGGAGCCCAAAACAGTCCGTCAATGTTCTCCAAAGCTATGACCTCGGTTCTGGAGCCATGGAAGCAAGCCAACTTTCAGGTGTGCCTCCTGCAATATGTGGATGACCTTCTACTGTGTGCCCCCGACCTACCTACCTGTCGAGACTCCTCAATCAACCTGTTAACCTTCCTGCACACTGCTGGGTGCAGAGCCTCTAAGAAGAAACTCCAGTTCTGCCTGCAGAAAGTTATCTTCCTAGGCCATTGTATTTCACATCAATCCAGACACCTGACGGAGGACAGGAAAAATGCCATCAGTGACCTTGCTATCCCCACGTCACACTCCCAATTGCAGGCCTTCCTAGGAGTTGTCTCCTATTGCAGGTCCTGGATATTACATGCTTCTGTCCTCATGCAACCCCTGTATGACTCTCTGAAGAATGACCCGTTCTCATTACCCCCAGAAGCAGTGACTGCTTTCTATGAACTCAAGTCATTAGTGGTCTCTTCCCCAGCATTGGGACTCCCGAACTATGCCAAGCCATTCCGCCTTTATGTCATGGAAAAGACTGGTCATGCCACTGGAGTACTCACCCAAATACATGGTGGCAAACAAAGACCCATAGGCTACTATTCAGCTCGCCTCGACCCAGTTGCCAGAGGAGCACCTTCATGCCTACGGGCCGTATTTGCAGTGCATGCCTTACTAGACAAAACCTCGGACATAGTACTGGCGCATGATCTGACTATCCTTGCTCCACATGATATTTCAGCAATACTTACACAAACTCAGCCAAAGCATTTGTCTGCTGCACGTCACCTTCGCCTCCAATGCTCTCTGCTCATCCCAGATAACGTGACTCTCTCCAGATGTATGGTACTCAACCCAGCTACTCTCCTCCCATTTCCTACCGATTCACCTATCTCTGAAGAAGAAGAAGAACAATCTCTCCTCCAACCTACACATGATTGTCTAGCGGTACTCAGCCAAGAAGCCGCCGGGTTGGAAACCGTCACCGATGAACCTCTAGCAGCTCCCGACTTGACCCTTTTCGTTGATGGCTCACGATTTGCGGATGAAAGTGGACGCTTCCATACTGGCATGGCAGTTACTACTGCCCTTGAGGTACTCCTCGAAGTTCAGCTTCCACCACACATGTCTGCTCAAGAAGCCGAGCTCCAAGCTCTAATTGCAGCCTGCAATATAGCATCTGGGAAAACTGCTACCATTTACACCGATTCTAGGTACGCTTATGGTGTTGCGCACGATTTCGGACCCATCTGGAAAGCACGGGACTTTCTCACATCAAATGGACATCCAATCAAGCATCACCAAGCCATCCATCAGCTCATGGACTCCCTTCTCTTGCCCCTGGAACTGGCTATTGTCAAGGTCAAAGCACATACCAGAGCAGATACAATGGAGGCAAGGGGGAATAACCTGGCTGATATGGCCGCTAAACGTGCAGCAACCTCAGGAACAAAAATCTCGGGAAGCAGCTACGCTGATCTCATCTGTCTCTCCGAACCAGATGACCAGGAGAAAGCGCCACTACATAGCCAGGCAGCCATGAATAAGCTCATCCTCACTCTGCAAAAGCAAGCTCCAAAAGCAGAACAGGAGGAGTGGATCACAAAGGGGGCAACAATGGACAACGGGTTGTATACAAAGCATGACAAACCGTGTCTTCCAAGGGCATTATACCCCATGATGGCCCAGTGGGCGCACGGTCCAACACACCTGTCGAAAATCCCTATGAATAACCTGGTACAAATGTATTGGTTTGCCCCAGGATTCTCTATCATGACGAATCAATATACAAAGGGATGTATCACCTGTGGGAAGTGCAACCATGGGAAAATGGTGAAACCTCCAGCGAAATGCACTCCAAAGCCACTGTACCCATTCCAGCGAATCCAAATAGACCACATACAAATGCCAAGATCCGGCTTGTATGAATATGTCCTAGTAGTGATAGACATCTTCTCGGGTTGGCCAGAGGCGTTCCCGGTAAAAAAACAGTCAGCCACAACCACTGCTAAAAAGCTGTTGAGTGAAATAGTGTGCAGATATGGCGTGCCTGAGACAATCGAGAGTGACCAAGGCCCAGCCTTCACAGCCAACCTTACGAGGGAACTATGGAAGGCCCTTGGCTCTGAATTAGCTTTTCATACTCCCTATCATCCACAGAGCAGTGGAAAGGTGGAAAGGCTTAACGGTACGCTCAAACAGAAAATGCTGAAAGCAGCTGAAGGAGCAGGGAAACCTTGGCCAGAAAGTTTAGCCCTAGCCCTCTTTAGTGTAAGACACACACCAAAGGGCCCTCAAAAGTTAAGCCCCTACCAAATACTCTTTGGCAGTGTACCCCGATTGGGACTATATTTCCCCCAGCAGCTGAATATGCAATATGATACGTTGTCCAGATATGTAATTGAACTAACCAAACGGTTGACTAACATACATGGCAAAGTCTTTTCTTCCATTCCAGATCCTGACTCTCTGACAGGAGAGAACCCGATACAACCAGGGGATTGGATCCTGCTAAAGAAGTTCAATCGGAAAAGTTCGCTTGAACCCCGGTTTGACGGCCCCTTCCAAGTCCTTCTCACAACCCCCACATCGGTGAAACTTGAAGGAAGAGATAATTGGGTCCACGCATCTCACTGCAAAAAGACCTCGACCCCGGAATAGAACCATGATGATCATATCCTTTTTATGCTTTCTGGGGATGATATGTGGAACTAAGGGACAGGAGGGTTATGGGGAGCGATTACTAAGGACCAAGGGGTAATCACCTTTTGGTATAACACTTCAAGCCCTATAAGTGTCTATTGCATTATAGTCCCATGCCCTAGCCCACAGTGGCAATCAACCATGCACCAGGGGACCCAGTACATCTGTATAACCACCCAGGAAACGGAGAGGGATCAAATTTTGAGAAGTAGGCTTATGTGGGGTGGAATACTGGAACAGAATGGGGATACAAACCACAACAGGCACAAAACAGAAAGGATAAAAATGGGAAAAATCTGCTTGCTCGAATGACTTTGACCAAGGGCCCCTGATGGTAGTATAAGTAAGGCACTCCAAGGACTGGAGGATCTATCAGTAGAACTAAAAAGGAATTCAGGGATTACCAACACATGGGATCAGGCTTTTGCTTGGATAGGAGGGTGGAAGGCAGCCTTAGTGCAAGCTGTCATAGCTTTTGTATGTATAATACTTATACTCTCACTCATTGTGTGTGTTGTGTCATCCCTTGTGCAAGGAAACTCATAACCAAGGTGGTCGAAGATGTCTCCCCAACCATGTATGCTGAATTTTCCGAAATCGAAGAGGAGGATGCACTAAAACCGCCTGCGTCCTATGGTCAGGAACTTATACAACCGACAGCAACGGATTACCACAAGCAGACCCCCTCCATACGGTTACTGAGTATCCAGCTCTTCTATCAAAGACCACTAAGAGGGACCTATGCGCTAGGCATAGGCTTGTCTCCTAACTGGTGAAACATGGAACGAAGGGTACTAGGGCTGGATCATAGGGATAGCATTGAAATGGAGTCAAAGGGGGAACTGTTGTGGATTATAAGTATGTTTGTGACTCCACTTCCTCTTTTACAACGGCCCCTGCATCCGGGAATACACCCTAACCATATATATATACATAGAGAGAAAGAGAGAACCAATGTATGAGTACCACGCACAGCCTAAAGTCAGAAGGAAAGCCCCTTTTTGTGACAGCATATAAGCTTGAGTGTAATGCATAATAAATGAGATCTACTTTGACCCTACCCTTGGTGTCAGTGTATTTTCTTCCGTGCGCACGCTAAAGCTGAACCTACTGAATTTGGACCAGGCAGTCAACTGACGAGTATACCTGAGTATACATCCATAACACTCCCCTGGGTGTCACACAACCCCCCCTTGTAGATAGTGCCTTTTTTACAGCCCCCCCTGTAGATAACGGCATACAGTCCCCCCTGTAGATAACGCCATACAGCGCCCCCCCTGTAGATAACGCCATACAGCCCCCCCTGTAGATAACGCCAGACAGCCCCCCCTGTAGACTGTATGGCGTTATCTACAGGGGGGACTGTGTGCTGTTATCTACAGGGGGGACTGTGTGGCGTTATCAACAGGGGGGACTGTGTGGCGTTATCTACAGGGGGACTGTATGGCGTTATCTACAGGGGGACTGTATGGCGCTAACGCGATACAGCCCCCACTGTAGAGAACGCCATACAGCCCCCCCTTTAGAGAACGCCATACAGCCCCCCCTGTAGGGAACGCCATACAGCTCCCCCCTGTAGGGAACGCCATACAGCCCCCCCTGTAGGGACCGCCATACAGCCCCCCCCTGTAGGGAACGCCATACAGCGCCCCCCCTGTAGGGAACGCCATACAGCGCCCCCCCCTGCAGGGAACGCCATACAGCGCCCCCCCTGCAGGGAACGCCATACCGCACCTCCCCCTGCAGGGAACGCCATACTGCGCCTCCCCCTGCAGGGAACGCCATACAGCGCCCCCCCCCTGCAGGGAACGCCATACAGCGCCCCCCTACAGGGAAAGCCATACAGCCCCCGCCCCTTGCAGGGAACGTCATACAGCACCCGCCCTACAGGGAACGCCATATAGCCCCCCCCTCCATGCAGGGAACGCCATACAGCGCCCCCCCCCCCCAAAAAAAAATGCGACCTATAGTGTGTCGTACAAATAACATGCATCCCCTATCCACAGGATAGGGGTTACATGTGTGATCGCTGGCAGCGATAGGGAGAACTGAAAGTCCCCCAAGTTTTCCATGACTAACCTCTGACTTCCGGCGTCTGTGTCGGCAGCTCAATAAAAATGAAAGGAGCGCTGGTCACGCATGCGCACAAGCGCGACCGGCGCTCCATTCATTTCTACGGAGCTGCCGACACAGACCCCGGAAGTCCGAGGTTTGTGATGGAGAATGTCAGGGGACTTTCAATCCCCCATTCTCCCTATCGCTGCCAGCGATCACACATGTATCCCCTGTCCTGTGGATAGGGGATACATGTCTTTTGTTTAATGGCAGAGCGGGGAGATACCTCCCTGCTCTGCCGTAGTGTTCAGTGGTGTTGCGCTGTAGCAGCCATAGTGGCTGCTAGCGGAGCCTGCGGCCATGGTGGGGGCCCGTGCCGGCGGGCGACACGGGCCCCCTCATGCCGCGGGCCCCGTAGCAGTCGCTACGGCTGCTACGGCGATAGTTACGCGACTGATTACAAAGATTATTATAAAAAAGCTTATTGTGCAGTCCAGTGTATTGGTGAACATGTGCATGGACCATGTGGCAAATATCGAGAAAGTTTATGCTGAATTGACCTCATTCTTATGAATAGAAGCAACATTCCTTTAGATCATTGTCTGAATTTCATGTAAGTGACTCTATTTTTTAAAGCAACTCTGCCAACTCATCTTCATTAGGTGTTTCACTTATTCTGCAGTCCCGAGAATGTGAAAACGAAGACTGCCAGCACTTGTTTCCTTACCCATTAGGTTTGATTTTCTTCCAAAGATTCTTGATTTTTAGCAGCACCAGCTTTAAAAGGATTACTGTCAACCTTGACAAAAAGCAATAAAAACACAAAAAGGCTGAGCAAGCTAGCAAAATGGTGCAACTATCCAAATTAGTCGAGGTAGTCAAGTGTTCAACTTGTTTATCTTGTGCATCAAGTGTAACTCCTATTCTTTTTCAAATCCTGTTTTGATATATTCATTGACTAGTGTATATTCTGCTTACAAAAACGTAGAAATGTTTAATGTATTTTTTCGTTGCATTTTAACCCCTTCCCTCTTTGGCCACTTTTGACTTTCCTGACATAGCCTCATTTTTCAAATCTGACATGTCTCACTTTATGTGGTAATAACTTCGGAATGCTTTCACCTATCCAAGCGATTCTGAGACTGTTTTCTTGTGACACATTGGACTTTGTATTACTGGCAAAATTTGCTCGATACATTCAGTATTTAATTGTGAAAAACACAAAAATTTGGTGAAATTTTTTTCTAAATTTAAATGTATCTGCTTGTAAGACAGGTAGTTATACCACACAAAATTGTTTATAATTAACATCCCCCATATGTCTACTTTAGATTGGCATAGTTTTTTGACTATTGTTTTATTTTTCTAGGACGTTACAAGGCTTAGACGTTTAGCTGCAATTTCTCACATTTTCAAGAAAATTTCAAAAGGCTATTTTTACAGGGGGCAGTTCAGTTGTGTAGCAGCTTTGAGGGATTTATATATTAGAAACACTGAATAAGTCACCCCATTTTAAAAACTTCACCCCTCCAAGTATTCAAAACAGCAAAGTTTCTTAACCCTTTAGACGTTTTACAGGAATTAAACTAAAGTATGGTGAAATGTACAAATTTCATATTTTTTTGCAGAAATTCATTTTTAATCCATTTTTTTTTTGTAACACAGAAGGTTATACCAGAGAAATGCAACTCAATATTTATTGCCCCCATTCTGCAGTTTTCAGAAATATCCCGCATTTGGCCCTAGTGTTCTAATGGATTGAAACACCGGTCTCAGAAACAAAGGAGCACCTAAAGGATCTTGGGGCCTCCTTTTTATTAGAAAATATTTTAGGCACCATGTCAGGTTTGAAGGGCTCTTGCGGTGCCAAAACAGTAGAAACCCCCCAAAAGTGACCCCATTTGGGAAACTAGACCCCTCAAGGAAATGATCTAGTGGTATAGTGAGCATGTTGACCCCACAGGTTTATTGCATAAATTATTGAAAGTAGGCCGTGAAAATTAAAATCTACATTCTTTCAAAGAAAATGTAGGTTTAGCAAATGTTTTTCTCGTTTCCACTCCACAAGGACTAAAGGACAAAAAGCACCACATTTGTAAATAAATTTCTCCTGATTAAAACAGTACCCCACATGTAGTCCTAAATGGCTGTTTCAACACACGGCAGGGCTTAGAAGGGAAAGAGCGCCATTTGGCTTTTTTAGCTCAAATTTAGCAGGAATGGTTTGTGGAGGAAATGTCATATTTGCAAAGCCCCTGAAGGGACAAAACAGTGAAAACCTCCCACAACTGACCCAATTTTGGAAACTACACCCCTTGAGGAATTCATCTACGGGTGTAGTGAGCATTTTGACCCCACAGGGGTTTTATAAATTTTATTAGGATTGGGCAGTGAAAATAAAAAAAATCCTTTTTCTTCAATAAGACGTAGCTTTAGCTCAACATTTTTCATTTTCTCAATAAATAAAAGAAAAAAGAACCACAACATTTGTAAAGCAATTTCTCTTGAGTACGGCAATACCCAATATGTGGTCATAAACTGCTGTTTGGGCACACAGTAGAGCTCAGAAGGGACGGAGCGCCATTTGGCTTTTGGAGTACAGATTTTGCTAGATTGGTTTCTGATTGCTATGTCACATTTGCAAAGCCCCTATGGGACTAAAACAGTATAAACCCCCCACAAGTGACCCAATTTTGGAAAGTACACCCCTCAAGGTATTCACCTAGGGGTGTAGTGAGCATTTTGACCCAACAGATGTTTCATAGATTTTATTAGGATTGGGCAGTGAAAATAAAAAAAAAATCCTTTTTCTTCAATAAGACGTGGCTTTAGGTCAATTTTTTTCATTTTCTCAATAAATAAAAGAAAAAAAGAACCACAACATTTGTAAAGCAATTTCTCCTGAGTATGGCAATACCCGATATGTGGTCATAAACTGCTGTTTGGGCACACAGTAGGGCTCAGAAGGGAAGGAGTGCCATTTGGCTTTTGGATTGCAGATTTTGCTGGATTGGTTTCTGGGCACTATGTCGCATTTGCAAAGCCCCTGTGGGACCAAATAGGTGGAAACCCCCACAAGTGACCCCATTTTGGAAACTACACCCCTCAAGGTATTCACCTAGGGGTGTAGCGAGGATTTTAACCCCGCAGGTGTTTTGCAGAAATTAGTGTGCACTCGACGTTGCAGAGTGAAAATTGTATTTTTTCCATAGATATGCCAATATGTGGTGCCCAGCTTGTGCCACCATAACAAGACAGCTCTCTAATTATTATGCTGTGTTTCCCGATTTTAGAAACACCCTACATGTGGCCCCAATCTTTTGTCTGGACTATCGACAGGGCTCAGGAGTGAGAGAGGACCATGCGAAATTGAGGCCTAATTTGGCAACTTACACAGTATTGGTTCACAATTGCAGAGGCTCTAATGTGAAATAATAAAAGAAACCGCTGAGAAGTGACCCCATTTGGAAACTACACCCCTCAAATCATTTGTTAAGGGGTATAGTGAGCATTTCACCCCACAGGTCTTTTCCATAAATGAATGCGCTGCGGATGGTGCAAATTAAAAATTTATATTTTTCCCTAGATATGCCAGTTCAGTGGCAAATATGTCATGCCCAGCTTATGACGCAGGAGACACACACCCCAAAAATTGGTAAAAGGGTTCTCCCGGGTATGGCGGTGCCATATATGTGGAAGTAAACGGCTGTTTGGGCCGCTGTAGGGTTCAATTGGGAGGGAACGCCATTTGGCTTTTGGAGAGCAGATTTTGGAAACTACACCCCTTAAGGCATTTATTAAGGGGTGCAGTGAGCATTTTTACCCCACAGGTCTTTTCCATAAATGATTGCGCTGCGGATGGTGCAAAGTAAAAATTAAAATGTTTCCCTAGATGTGACATTTCAGTGGGAAATATGTCGTGCCCAGCTTATGCCACTGGAGACACACACCCCAAACATTGTTAAAAGGATTCTCCCAGGTATGGCGATGTACGTGGAAGTAAACAGCTGTTTGGTAACACTGCAGAGCTCAGAAGGGAAGGAACACCATTTAGCTTTTGGAGCGTGGATTTTGCTTGGGAGTAGTTTTGTTTGGAGTTTTACTGGTGTTTCAGTTTATAATGTGGGGGCAGATGTAAGCCGGGCAGAGTACATCAGGGGCATAGTCAGGTGGTATAATAATGGGGTAAACAATAAAATGATCCATAGATGTGTATTACGCTGTGACACAATCCTTTCTGCACAGGCCGGTGTAGCACTGATAAATGGTGTCCTTACTTTTCTCCCATTTGGTCCACACTCCGCACCTTTGCAGTTTGAGG
The DNA here is from genome assembly GCF_050947455.1 of Rhinoderma darwinii. Lineage (NCBI taxonomy): Eukaryota > Metazoa > Chordata > Amphibia > Anura > Rhinodermatidae > Rhinoderma > Rhinoderma darwinii. The sequence goes on from NC_134692.1 coordinate 98,602,184, forward strand.
AATTTTGCTGGGAAGTGTTGTCCTGGTATAATAAAATTTTTTTGCAGGACGAGCTGTAGTTATTATTGGTACCATTTTGTGGTACATGCAACTTTTTGATGGGAGGCAAGGTAATAAAAAAAATGCAATTCTGCCGTAGTTTTTTTAGTTTTTTTTATACAGCGTTCACCATGCATTATAAGTTGCATGTTACCTTCATTCTTTGGGTCAGTACAATTACGGCGATACCTAATTTATAGAACTTTTTTATGTTTTACAACTTTTTGCACAATAAAATTACTTTTGTAGAAATAATGTATTTTTTCTGTCGCCAAGATGTAAGAGCCATAACTTTTAATTTTTTTTTGTCAACGAAGCTGTCTGAGGGCTTGTTTTTTGCAAGACGAGTAATAATTTTTATAGGTACCATTTTTGGATACATGCGACCTTTTGATCACTTTTTATTTCAATTTTTGTAAGACAAAGTGACCAAAAAAAAAAGCAATTCTGGCATTATTTTTTAGCTTGTTTTTTACAGCGTTCACTGTGAGGGACAACTAACATAATATTTTTATAGTTCAGGTTGTTACGGACGCGGCGATACCAAATATGTATGGTTTTATTATTTTTTTACAATAATAAATGACTTGATAACCGAAATAGTGCGATCGTGTTTTATGTTATTACTTGAAACTTTTATTTTATTTTTTACAACTTTTATTTTCACTTTTCTTTAGTCCCACTAGGGGACTTGAAGGTCCAGCTGTTTGATTGATGTTCTAAGACATTGCACTACCTATGTAGTGCAATGTATAAGAACTGTCAGTTATTCACTGACAGCAAACCGATCTGGGCCTAATCGGCTTCCGTAATGGCAGACAGGAGGCCATTGTTAGGCCTCCTGTTGCCATAGTAGCAGTCGCTAGCCTTTCCATCGCAGCCTGCCGATTTGCTACAAACAACTTTGATGCAGCGATCGCACTAGATTGCTGCATTGAAGTGGTTAATGGCAGGAATCAGAGGAAGCTCCGGTTCCTGACGTTACAGCGGGGTGTTCGCTGTAACATACAGCGGACACCCACTGCTGATGACGCCGGCGCAGCTTCTGAGCCGGCACCATCTTGCCGATGGTACCGGAAGCATTTTAGGCCCCACCGCCGAGCGGGGCAGGAGAGGCTTCCGTTGCTGGCAGACCGGAAGGTAAGTATTAGGCCTCCTATCACCATTGCAGCCACCGGCAACCCAGCGATCATGTTGCTGGGGTGCTGGTGTCTAAAAACTCCTCACATGCTGCGATCTCTATTGAACGCAACATCTGAGGGGTTAATTGGCCGGATCGGATGCTATCTCTGGTACTGGCCGATACCTCAGGGTGCCAGCTGTAACATACAGCTGTCACCCGGCTGTGATGGTGCGGGCTCAGCTCCTGAGCCCGCACTATCACCGCGACGTAATGGTACTGAGCTTTGCGGGAAGACCTTCCCGATTGGGGCGTATATATACGGCGCATGTTGGGAAGGGGTTAAACAAAAAGAACATATTTATGAGACAATGATCAGTCATGTTAGTATAGAATTGTAAACATTTTAAATGAACCCCTTAGTGACCACTAATACGCCTTTTTACGTCGGTCACTAATGGGCTTTAGGCTAGGCTGACGCCTTTTCACGTCAGCCTAGTCTAAGTCCTGCACGGGTCTCCCGTGCAGGCAGGAGCCGCGGCTCTGTTGTCTGATGACAGCTGAGCTCCTGCTCCAACGCCCGCGATCGAAGTTTACTTAGATCGCGGCCGTTTAACCCGTTAAATGCCGCCGTCAATTGCGACCGCGGCATTTAACTTTGTTTACAGAGGGAGTGAGCTCCCTCTGTCACCCATCGGCAGCCCGCGAATGCAATCGCGGGTCTCCGATGGGGTGTCATGGCAGCCGGGGGCTTGATAAAAGCCTCCAGGTCTGCCCTGGACATATGCCTGTTAGTACGCGCTGGAGGCATGTCCTAACAGATTGCCTGTCGGATTTACACGGACAGGCAATAATGCTCTGGTATACGAAGTATACCAAAGCATTATAGCAGCGATCGGAAGATCGCACAGTAAAGTCCCCTAGTGGGACTAATAAAATAAGTCATCAAAGTGAAATAAAGATTATTAATAAAAAGTACAGTAAAAAAATAAATAAAACCATTTTTTTCCATAAAAAGTGGTTTTATTTAGTAAAAGTGTAAAAAAAAAAAAAGTACACATATGTGGTATCGCCGCAACCGTAATGACTCCATTAATAAAGTTAATATGTAATTTAAACCGCAAAGTGAACACCGTAAAAAAAAAAACGCAAAAAACCATCGCGAAATTGCAATTTTTTTCCATTGCCCCCCAAAAAAGTCATAATAAAAATGAATCAATAAGTCCCATGCACCCCAAAACAGTACCATTCAAAACTACGTCTTGTCCCGCAGAAAACAAGCCCAAAAAATCACTACATTGATGGAAAAATAAAAAAAATTACAGCTCTTGGAAAGCGACGAGGCAAAAACAAATAATTTTAGTTCAAAAGTGTTTTTATTGTGCAAAAGTCGTAAAACATAAAAAAACCTCTACATATGTGGTATCGCCGTAATCGTACCGACCCAGAGAATAAAGGTAACATGTTATTTACGTCGCACAGTGAACGGCGTCAATTTAAAAACGCATAGAACAATGGTGGAATTTCAGTTTTTTTTTATAATCCCCCCCAAAAAGGTTAATAAAAGTTAATATAAAAATTATATGTACCCAAAAATGATGCTATTAAAAAGCACAACTAATCCCGCAAAAAACAAGTCCTCATACAGCTATGTAGACGAAAAAATAAAAAGGTTATAGCTCTTTGAATGCGACTATAGAAAAACTAATAAAATAGCTTGGTCATTAGGGCCTAAAATGGGCTAGTCACTAAGGGGTTAAGATTTCAGTGGTCCCTCAAGTTACAATGGCTTCAGGTTACAATATTTTCAACATACCATGGTCTTTCCTGGGCCATTGTAACTTGAAATCACATTCAACATACAATGCCACAAAAGGTCTAAATGTCGGGCGCGTGTGATTGGCTGGAAGATCCAGCCAATCAGCATGGGTATTTTACTGGTATAACACCTGTTGTAATGCATTGCATGCCCTGGCTGTCTAGTACCACCTCTCTACAGTACAGTACTACATGACCTGTACTGCTCTTTACCTTCACCATAATTAGTTGCTCCTTTGGACACCAGGTGAGGGTGGCTCCATGTTATATTTCTGGTACAGTGTGTACTGCACAGGCTCCTGAAGAAACTCCTGTCTTCATCGTAGAAAGTGATTTACAGACTCCAGCAGTTACAGTATTTCTGATTTTTATATGTGAGAACATGATTTATCCAAACTAGCTATCTGCTAAATCATCTTTTTTTCTTATCTGTGGTTAACATTTTGGGGACATTGGAGTTATAGTCTCAAGTTACAATATTTTCAACTTAGATTTTTCGTCCCGGAACCAATTAATATTGTAACTTGAGGGTTACAATTGCATGCCTTTTCAATTATATTAAATATTTTTGTTTAAAGTGTACCTTACTTTCTACGTGACTTTCAGAATAAGCTGTCATATGTGTGTACATGAGGAATAACACTATTTCTGACCATTATTTTTGACTATTTGTGCATTTTTAGCAGTTTTCCCCTTTGCAGGCTCTATCTCTAATTCTTAGTTTTCGTTGAGCTAATGGGTGGAGCCTAGTTGCCAGCATGTCTGCCATTCAAAGCACACACAGAGAAAGAACATGCTGGTCCACTATTTCTCTGTGGCAACATGGAGGAGATTATACAGCGGTAAGGAGCAGTGTAGCTGAGAATCCAGCACTGGAGTGACATATACATATATAGCACAGTTTATCTTGACTCATAACTTTCTGCAGTATGATATCACAGAACAAAAAACATTGAAAAGCCAAGTTAAAGTTTTTTGCCACTTTATATTTAATTTATTAAGAGTCAAGATAAAAAGTGCTACATCTGTAACTCATCGGTATCCTGTATACTTTTTTTCTGCTCCTCTCCCTCCTCCTGATACCACTCCCAGCTCTATAGACTTCTATGGCATGCAGCGCCTGTGTCTCTCTCTGCTCTTGCTCCCTCCTCCTGCTCCCCTTCCCCTCCCCATAAACTTATCTAGGCAGCATTTGTCTGCGTATGTCCCTGCTCCCTCCTCCTACTTCCTGATCCATAGACTTCTATGGGCAGGCTGTGAAGACACTGGAGTGTGCTTTGACAGAGACAGATTTTGCTTGAGAATAGGGGGGTTGACAGCATATTCAAGATAGAGAGACTCCTTGTGGGACGTAAATTACAAAGTTTCTAGATATCAGGAATACTATTTGATTAGCATAAGTCTTTTGAACAGTTGAGGTGGCCATACACATTAAATGTATGACGGCTGAAGCCACCGACTTTGAAGGGACCGGCCGACCATCTGTCCCCGACAGGCTTGACAAGGGATGCATTGAGCAGCTGACACGTTGCATCCTACTGCACTGATGGGTGAATAAATCCTTTTTTGATACGACTATTGGAGTGCTGCCTCTATTTCTATTTTTGTCTAAACCTTGGGATTTATAAGTCGGAGGCTTGTACCTCGTTACCCTGGAGGTTGTTGTTCTACTGTGCTGCCCATATCTCTATTTTTCCCTGACAGCTAACACTCCCCAGTCACCGGCAATGCTGGCGATTGATGTAATCGGTGGATCTATACAGATTCTCCAATTATATAATTTCTGCAAATAAAGTGTTAAAAACCGTCCCCGGGACATGTAATTAAGTCCAGGAACAGTTACTATGGTCCCCCCTGCCCCATGTCCCATGTTAACGGCAATCGACCAATAGCAGCGGTCCATTGCTGGCAATTGCTGTGATTGGTGGGTCTGTTCAGACTCACCTTTCATAGTGATTTTTTCACCCAGGGCGAAGTGAGATTTTCTTTTTTTTTTTCATCCATAAATCACTAAAAATAATTTACATATTAGGTATTTGTCTAGGTTGTCTATGTCAAATCGTCGCATCAGTTTTCAGTCAGCGTCAATCCGTTGTGTCAGTTGTCAGTGTCAATCCGTAGCGTCAGTCTCGTCACTTGCCAGTTAGTGTCAATTTGTCACTGTCAGTCGCGTCACTTGTCAGTTAGTGGCTATCCGTCACTGTCAGTCGCGTCACTTGTCAGTTAGTGTCAATTCATTACTGTGTCGCATCACTTGCCAGTGTCAATCAGTCACTGTCAGTCACATCACTTGTTGTCATGGCACGGGTGTAAACCCACTGGGCTGTAACGCATAGCGGGATAACAGCTGGCCAAACAGGTACAATGCAATGTCTATAGTCCAGAAAGGGTACCTAAGGCAATGTAGACAGTACCGGTAGATTCAGGCTAAGATGAGGCTCTGACAGCAGACAGACACCCGGCGGGGTGCAACACAATAGATGCATCAGAGGGCACAACATGACTCCAACTCTTGACAGCGCAGAGGAAAGGTAGCACGGGATACAGGGTACAGGCAGCAGGAATGGGTAACACTGGGAACTGGAAAACACTAGGAGACCATTTGCAATGACAAACTTTAGGTAACACAACAATGCTCAGGCAAGGATCGAGAGGGCAGAGCCCCTTTTAAAGTCCTAAAGCATTCTGGGCTGATTGCAGTATTCTGCAACTGTGTATGTACTGGCCCTTTAAGGCCGTGCATGTGCGGGCGCGGGCACCCTGCTGGAGACAGTGTCTGGACCAGATAGTGAGTGCCGGCGTCTCTCAGGGGAGAGATGCCGCCGGGAACTCACACGTCCATGGCCACGGCCGTCAGAGGGTAAGTCATTAGACGGTCCACGGCCATAGACATTACACTTGTCAGTTGGTGTCAATCTGTCACTGTCAGTCACGTCACTTGTCAGTTAGTCAGCGTCCGTAAGTGTCCGTTAGTAAGTGGAATTAAGTGCTATAAAAAATAAGTGTTAAGTTTAGTGTTAGTGTTTGGTGTTTTCTGTGAAAAAAATAAATAAATCTTTGTTGTACAACTATTTGCTACAGCTATGTGTGTATAAACTACATATATATATATATATATATATATATATATATATATACTACCGTTCTAAAGTTTAGGGTCACTTAGATATGTCCTAATTTTTGAAAGAAAACAACATTTTTTTTCAATGAAGATAACATAAAATAATCAAAAATACACTCTATACATTGTTAATGTGCTAAATGACTATTCTAGCTGCAAACGTCTGGTTTTTAATGCAATATCTACATAGGTGCATAGAGGCCCATTTCCAGCAACCATCACTCCAGTGTTGTAATGGTACATTGTGTTTGCTAACTGTGTTAGAAGGCTAATGGATGATTAGAAAACACTTGAAAACCCTTGTGCAATTATGTTAGCACCACTGTAAAAAGTTTTGCTGTTTAGAGGAGCTATAAAACTGACCTTCCTTTGAGCTAGTTGAGAATCTGGAGCATTACGTTTGTGGGTTCGATTAAACTCTCAAAATGGCTAGAAAAAGAGAGCTTTCATGTGAAACTCGACAGCCTATTCTTGTTCTTAGAAATGAAGGCTATTCCATGCGAGAAATTGCCAAGAAACTGAAGATTTCCTACACCGGTGTGTACTACACCCTTCAGAGGACAGCACAAACAGGCTCTAACCAGAGTAGAAAGAGAAGTGGGAGGCCCAGCTGCACAACTGAGAGACAAGACAAGTACATTAGAGTCTCTAGTTTGAGAAATAGATGCCTCACAGGTCCTCAACTGGCAGCTTCATTAAATAGTACCCCCAAAACGTCAGTGTCAACGTCTACAGTGAAGAGGTGACTCCGGGATGCTGGCCTTCAGGGCAGAGTGGCAAAGAAAAAGCCATATCTGAGACTGGCTAATAAAAGGAAAAGATTAATATGGGAAAAAGCACACAGACATTGGACAGAGGAAGATTGGAAAAAAGTGTTATGGACAGACGAATCGAAGTTTGAGGTGTTTGGATCACACAGAAGAACATTTGTGAGACGCAGAACAACTGCAAAGATGCTGGAAGAGTGCCTGACGCCATCTGTCAAGCATAGTGGAGGTAATGTGATGGTCTGGGGTTGCTTTGGTGCTAGTAAAGTGGGAGATTTGTAAAAGGTAAAAGGGATTTTGAATAAGGAAGGCTATCACTCCATTTTGCCATGCCATACCCTGTGGACAGCGCTTGATTGGAGCCAATTTCATACTACAACAGGACAATGACCCAAAGCACACCTCCAAATTATGCAAAAACTATTTAGGGAAGAAGCAGGCAGCTGGTATTCTATCTGTAATGGAGTGGCCAGCGCTGTCACCAGATCTCAACCCCATAGAGCTGTTGTGGGAGCAGCTTGACCGTATGGTACGCAAGAGGTGCCCATCAAGCCAATCCAACTTGTGGGAGGGGCTTCTGGAAGCATGGTGTGAAATTTCTCCCGATTACCTCAGAAAATTAACAGCTAGAATGCCAAAGGTCTGCAATGCTGTAATTGCTGCAAATGGAGCATTCTTTGACGAAAGCAAAGTTTGAAGGAGAAAATTATTATTTCAAATAAAAATCATTATTTCTAACCTTGTCAATGTCTTGACTATATTTTCTAGTCATTTTGCAACTCATTTGATAAATATAAGTGTGAGTTTTCATGGAAAACACAAAATTGTCTGGGTGATCCCAAAATTTTGAACGGTAGTGTACATACACAAATTATATGCTACAGCGATACGGACTCAGCGAGTGGTGAGGAAACAAAGTTTTTTCTCTCATCCTCCTCTTCCTCCTCTAATGACAGTGAGGAACCTCCTCGTAGTTGCAGGAGGGTTAGTGCCCAGATTCTGCCTAACCCTGAAACTGCCGTTATGCCTGACCCTGGTACTGAGAGCAGTGATTGGTCACCCCCCCCCCAACCAATTACACCCCCCAAATCTCAGAATTTACTGCTGTGGCAGGGATTGATGTGCAGATGCAAGGGCTCCCTGTAATTGATTTTTTTTAATTTTTCTTTACCGACAATTTGATAGAACTTATGGTGGACCAAACAAAAATGTATGCCCACCAATTTATAGCTGAACACACCAAGTCTTTTTATGCCCAGCCCAATTGTTGGCAACCAACTAATTGTTCAGAAATGCAAAAATATTGGGGGTTAGTCCTCAACATGGGTTTCATTAAAAAGCCCAATGCTATTACCAGACCCTCCTTTAAGGCCCTCCAAAAATTTCGGCACTTTAGTGACAACTCCCAATGCCCCCACAGGATGACCCCAATTCCGACAGACTTTTTAAAATTATGCCCCTCATAAACATTTTTCCCTAAAAAAGATTTCAGTTGATGAATCCCTGGTGCACTTCAAGGGCAGGCTGAAGTTTCGCCAAAATGTGCCCAATAAGCGCGCCAGGTATGGGATCAAGGTCTACAAGCTGTGTAAGTCTGAGACCAGATACACACATGCTTTCCGGATCTATGAGGGGAAAGACAGGACAATACAGCCCCCAAATTATCCCCCCATCTTGTCCACAAGGGGGAAGATAGTGTGGGACCTCATGCACCCACAAGTGTACCCCTGTTCAAATGTCTAAAAGACAAAAAAACAGTGCCGTATGGGAAAAAAACAGCGGCACCTTCCCAAGACCCTCATTGGCCAATCCCTGCAAATCTGAGAAAGCCGGGCATTGCTGCAGGATGGGGTCCTGTCTCTGAAATCCCAGTTAAAAAAGATGTATGAATGCTCACATCTATGAATGACTCCAGCTGCACCCCTGTCCCCACGTGTGGATTCACAATGTCCACAACGAGGCCTATATGCATTCAGGCATATAATAAATTAATGGGGGTAGTTGACCTGAATGACCAGGTGTTAAAACCGTAGTGACATACAAAAAGGCAAAATTTGGTACAAAAAATGTGCAGTGTACCTTGTACAGATGACACTGTACAATTCATTTTTAATTTTCTGTAAAGCTGGCTACCAGGGTACCTAAATTGGAGTACCAAGAAAAAATTATAACATTTGTTCTGCTTGGAGACGAGGTGGGGGAAACTTCTGCTGCTTCAGATAGTTCTTGCCGTATTGTTCCTGGGCAGTACCAAAAAAACGCAGGGCACAAAAAAGGTGCCGTAACTGTGCAAAAAGGGGTATCCGTAAGGATACCATATATCATTGAGACACCTGTTCATCAAAACCCGGACTCTGTATGAAGGACTGCTTCCACATCTTCCAACATATTTAGACCACTTTGGGGGTATTTCTGAACTCAAAAGAAATACACCAATAAATATTGAGGTGCTTTCCTTCACTTGCATGCGGTGTCTGAAAAATCTGCCCAAAACAATGACGCATTTGTGAAAAATGTAACATTTTATTTTTCATGCCAGATTTCCACTAAATTCAGCAACAAAAAAAACAAACTATGGGGCCATAAAAGTGATCACACCCCTAAATAAATTCTTTGAGAGGTGCAGTTTCCAAAATGGGGTCACTTCACTGTACTGGTACCTCAGGAGCTCTGCAAACCCGACATGGCACCTGGAAACCATTCCTGCAAAATCTGTGCTCCAAATAGTGCTACTTCTATTCTGAGCTTTGCCGTGGGTCCAAACAGGAGTTTATTACCGCATATGGGGTATTGCTGTAATCGGCAGAAATTGCTTAACAAATGTTTGGGTGCTTTTTCTTCTTTATTCCTTGTAAAAAAAAAAAAAAATCTGTGTTTTTTTCAGAAAAAAAGTAGATTTTCATCTTCACAGTCTAGTACCACTAAATTCTGCAAAAAAAAAACCTGTACAGTCAAAATGCTAAATAACTGCTAGAAAAATTAGTTGAGGAGTGTAGTTTCCAAAATGGTGTCACTTTTTGGATATTTCTACTATTTTGATCCCTCCAAGTCGTTGCAAACACGACATGGCACCGAAAACCATTCCATCAAAATCTGCGCTCAAAAATTAAAATAGTGCTCCTTCCTACCTGAGCCTTGCTGTGGGTCTAAACAGCAGTTTATTACCTCATATGGGGTATTGCCGTAATCGAGAGAAATGGTTTTACAAATGTTGGAGTGCTTTTTCTCCTTTATTCCTTGTAAAAATTAAAGAAAAAAAGTAGATTTTCATCTTCACAGACTAATTCAAATTAATTTAGCAAAACAACTAAGGGGTTAAATTGTTAACTATACTCCTAGAAAAAGTCTTCGAGGGGTGTAGTTTCCAAAATGGGGTCACTTTTGGGGGATTTCCACTGTTTTGGCACCACAAGACCTCTTCAAACCTGACATGGTGTCTAAAATATATTCTAAAAAAAAAAAAGAGGCCCCAAAATCCTCTAGGTGGTCCTTTGCTCCTGAGGCCTGTGCTTCAGTACATTAGCACACTAAACAAACTAACTTTAACCTCATGCTTATTTATTTTTATGCCTCCCACCTTTTTTTGTTTTGCTATGAATCTTGATAAGGGCTCAATTGACAAATTCCCTGTCTCTTCTCTCTGCCTAGTAGAATTGCTTCTGATTTGAGATGAGCGAACTTATGAAAAGTTCGGTTCGGCTAGTTTGCCGAATTTCACAAAAAAGTTTGATTCGGACCGAACTAGTTCGGACCGAACCTGTAATTTCCGTGCGCCGAGCATGGTACTGTCCAGGGTGCTGAAAGAGTTAATGGGCTGTACTAACTCTTTCAGCAACCTTGACAGTACATGCTCGGCGCGCGGAAAATACAATTTTAATGTAATAAAAAATATATATAAATACGTTCATACTTACATTCCTCCTGTCCGGCCTCCAGCGATGACGTTTCATCCATGTCGCCGCTGCAGCCAATCACAGGCTGTAGTGGCGGTCACGCACGTCAGGATGACGTCAGAAGGCCGGCCTCCAGGGATGACGCTTCATCCCACGTGACCGCCTCTGCAGCCAATCACAGGCTGCAGTGGCCTCTGCAGCCAATCACAGGCTGCCGCGTCAGAAAAGAAGGTCGGACTGGAGGAAGAAGAGGGACTCTTCACCAAGACAACAACCGGGTACGTATGAAATGCTTTTTGTTTTATTTTTAATCAGCAGCCTCTTTTCTCTATCAGTGATTGATAGAGACAAGTGGCTGCCGATTTGTATAATATTTTTGACCGGGTTCGGTCAAAACGGGTTCGGCCGAACCCGGTGACGTTCGGATTCGCTGCGAACTGAACATTTCCGGATGTTCGGACCGAAACCGGGTTCGGTTGTCCCGGTTCGCTCATCTCTACTTCTGATATCTCCCATCTAGTTTGATAGGCTGTTTTATAGCTTTCACTTGCCTGCCAATATCTCGCTTTCATCTTCCTCTGAGATCTTCTAGTGCATGATATTATTTGTCCCCTTAGCATGGCTTTTGTAGCTTCCCAAAATAGCATGGATCTATCCATGCTTCTAAATTCTCCTTTACATATTGTATCCACCACTTCTGTATAGCTTACACAAACTGGGTATCCTTTGTTAGCTGTGTGGGGAATCTCCATATGTACCTTTGATATATTTCACTCACAATACCACTTAATGACACACGAATTGGAGAGTGATCTAAGATAACCCTATCATATATCGCAGTCTCTAAAGTCATATTTAGTAGGTTACTTGTAGTCAACAAATAATCTATAAGGGACGTAGATCCATGGACTGATGAATAAAAGGTATAATCTCTTTCCGTCAGGTTCATCAGTCGCCACAGATCCACTAGTGCAGTCAGTTTTAAGGAGTCTCCTACTATATTTTGATATTTACTTTTAGGGTATGTTCACACGGCCTATTATCGTACATTTTTCGGGCCGTAAACGCCCGAAAAATGGCAGAAAAATCGGACGCCTCCAAACATCTGCCCATTGACTTCAATGGGAAAACGGCGTTCTGTTCCGACGGAGCGGTTTTCTACGTCTTATTGGAAAAAAATATAACTTTTATTTTCACTGCTCAATTAAAAAAAAATCTATGAAACACCTGTGGGGTCAAAATGCTCACTACACCCCTAGATTAATTCCTAAAGGGGTGTAGTATTCCAAATGGAGGCCCTTTTGGGTAGTTTCCACTGTACTGGTACCTTAGGTTCTTTGAACATGTGAAATAGTGTCAAGAAACCAATCCAGCAAAATCTGTGCTCCAAAAGCCAAATGGCGCTCCTTCTCTTCTGATCCTTGCCATGTGCCCAAACAGCAGTTTATGACCACATATGGGGAAGTTGCTTTACAAATGTTGGGGTTCTTTTTTTCCTTTGTTTGTTGAGAAAATTAATTTTTAGCTAAAGCTACGTCTTATTGAAGAAAAAGGATTGTTTTTATTTTCACTGCTCAATTCTAATAAATTCTATGAAAAACTTGTCATGTCAAAATGCTCACTACACCCCTAGATGAATTCCTCAAGGGGTGTAGTTTCCTAAATGGAGTAACTTTTTGGGCGTTTTCACTGTTTTGCTCCCTCAGGGGCTTTGCAAATTTGACCTGGCCTCTGCAAACCATTCCTGCTAAATTTGAGCTCCAAAAGCCAAATGGTGCTCTTTACCTTCTAAGTCCTGCCGTGTGTCCAAACAGCCGTTTATGACCACATGTGGGGTATTGTTTTACTCGGGAGAAATTACTTTACAAATGTTGTGGTGCTTTTTCTCCTTTTGTCATTGTGGAAATGAGAAAAAAATTTCTAAACCTACATTTTCTTTGAAAAAAAGTAGGTTTCCATTTTCACGGCCTACTTCCAATAATTTATGCATTAGACCTGTGGGGTCAAAATGCTCACTATACCCCTAGATAATTTCCTCAATGGGTGTAGTTTCCAAAATGGGGTCACTTTTGGGGGATTTCCACTGTTTTGGCACCTCAAGAGCTCTTCAAATCTGAAATGGTGCCTAAAATATATTCTAATAAAAAAGAGGCCTAAAATCCTCTAGTTGCTCCTTTGCTTCTGAGGCCGGTGCTGCAGTGCAGTAGCAAGCTGGGGCCAAATGTGAGATATTTCCAAAAACTGCAGAACCTAGGCAATAAATATTAAGTTGCGCTTCTCTGGTAAAACTTTGTGTTACAAAAAAAATGGATTAAAAATGAATTTCTGCAACAACAAGAAATGAAATTTGTAAATTTCACCTCTATTTTGCCTTAATTCCTGTGAAACGTCTAAAGGGTTAAGAAACTTTCTAAATGCTGTTTTGAATACTTTGTGGGGTGAAGTTTTTAAAATGGGTTGACTTTTTGGGGGTTTCTAATATATAAGGCCCTAAAAGCCACTTCACAACTGAACTGGCCCCTGCAAAAATAGCCTTTTGAAATTTTCTTGATAATGTGAGAAATTGCTGCTAAAGTTCTAAACCTTGTAAAAAAAATAAAAGTATGTTCAAAAAACGATGCCAATCTAAAGTAGACATATGGGGGATGTTAATTAGAGACTATTTTGTGCGGTATAACTTCCTGTATTACAAGCAGATACATTTTAAAAAAATGATCATTTTTGGAATTGTTCGCTAAATTTTGGTGTTTTTCACAATTAAATACTGAATGTATTGAGAAAATGTTGCCAGTAACATAAATTCCAATGTGTCATGAGAAAACATTCTCAGAATTGCTTGGATAGGTTAAAGCATTCCGAAGTTATTACCACATTAAGTGAAACATGTCAGACTCGAAAAATGAGCTCTGTCAGGAAGGTCAAAAAATGTAATATTATATAAATATATATATATATATATATATATATATATATATATATATATATATATAATATTATATATATATATATCTATAGATATATATGAATATATATATATATATCTATATATCTATAGATATATATAATACTTTTATATATATACATATATATATATATATATATATATATATATATATATATATAGTTCAGCCATAAAAATAGAAGTCACAGACAGGTGAAGTGAATAGCTTTGATTATCTTCTTGCAATGGCACCTGACAAGCATTGAGATATGTAGTGGTTTAGAGCGCACAAGATCCGGTAGGTGCACGAATAGGGTCTCAACCCAATTACGTAGTAAAGAAATATTCGGTACACAAGGTGATGATTTTAGCAAATCTTTCGGTTTTATTTTATCAAAAATTCATGTCAGAGGTTTAGTGCGACGTTTCGGTCGTATATTAGACCTCCATCAGGCACTTGTACCTCCTGGTGTCTGGTTCATCCAGTCGTTGGCGCTGCGTATATTAGTAGCGGTTTACCGCTTTGTTATGGCGCTCTAAGCGGTGCGATATATTAGGCTGGAATTCCACAGGGCGTTTTGATCGCGCTTTCACTGCAGTTTTGCAGTGATTTTCATGTGCTTTTTAATCGTTGTGAAAAATGCATGGGAAAACTGCATCAGTTTTAACGCAAATCCCTGTTATTTTGCATTGCGATTTTCGCCTGTGTGGCTATTACAGGTGAAGTACATGTAATGCCCATCCCTGTAATAACCGCAGGGCCAAAAACTGTGTTGCAAAACCGTAGCGATTCTGGATAAAAAGTATGCGGTTTTTACCCCAACAATTAAGAAGCACATGAATATTAGTGCAAAACAGTAAAACCTTTTTTTTCCTGGCATTCATTTGGATGTTACTTTGACAAGTATTTAACTACCCAAACTTTTTTGCAGACCAATTACACCCCTTCATGGCAATGATATTCCTTAATGACAGTGGCCTCTTTCAGCTAAATATTGACCCCATGTCTGAAAAAATTGTTCAGGAATGGTTTGAGGAGCATGACCCTACCTCACAATTTACAGAACTTAAAGTTTCTGCTCCTATCGTCTTGATGACAGATACTGCAAGACACCTTCAGAGGTCTTGTGGAGCCCATGCCTCGACGGGTCAGAGATGTTTCAGCGGCACAACAGAAAAACAATATTGGGCTGTCGGGTTTAACCTCTTCCCGCAAAATGAGGTGTCTGGTATGTCGGCATTGCAAGCAACTTACCGCAATCCGACGTACCAGAAACGTTGTGTAGATGAAGAAAGCACAGGCGCTGTTCTCGCTTCAGATTGAGCGGGTGACATCTGTAATATAGAGCTGATATCCCGCTGCAATGGCACTGGAGTTTAAACCCTTCAGTTCGGCGGTCAATGGCGTCTGCCTCATTGAAGTGGTTGACAGAGGGAGGGGGGACTGTGTGACTCTATCTACAGGGGGGCTGTGTGACTCTATCTACAGGGGGGCTGTGTGGCTCTATCTACAGGGGGGCTGTGTGGCACTATCTAAAGGGGGCTGTGTGGCACTATGTACAAGGGGGCTGTGTGGCACTATGTACAAGGGGGCTGTGGGAGACTATGTACAAAGGGGCTGTGTGGCACTATAAACAAGGGGGCTGTGTGGCACTATGTACAAGGGGGCTGTGTGGCACTATATACAAGGGGGCTGTGTGGCACTATGTACAAGGGGGCTGTGTCGCACAATGTACAAGGGGGCTGTCTGGCACTATCTACAGAGGGCACTGTGCTATTATGCTATTATCTACAGGTGGTACTGTTCTTTTATCTTCAGAGGGCACTGTGGCACTATCTAAAAAAGAGATGTGTGCCACTATCTACAGAGGGCACTGTGGCACTATCTACAGGAAGGGCCATCTGGCACTATCTACAGGGGGCACTGTGGAATTATCTACAGGAAGCAGTGTGTGGCAATAACTGCAGGGAGCAGAGTGTGGCAATATCTACAGGGGGTCCATGTGGCATTATCTACAGAGAGCAGTTCCTGACACATCTACTGGGAGCATCTACGCTGGTTTTTACACTACCAGTAGTGGTCAGCACATATCGCCTAGCCCAAGTGATAAAGTGAGACAACACCTGCCTGTATACAACCGGAAAACCAGAGAGAGATGCTGGCTGCCACAACAGTTGTCAGCCAAACTAGTGCAGAAATTTTTGTTTGTTTATTTGCATGCAGAAATTCTGGAAAGCCACGGCCCATCAGATAAGACAAACCCCCATAAGAAAAACCCACCAAAGTCGCCACACCCTAGGTGTCCCTGGAATTTTTTTTTTAAATGTTGGTAACTATGCCAAGGCAGGAACTAATAGACTTAACTGTCAGATGAAAAATGACAGTTACAATACACTGCATTACACAAGTAGTGCAGTGTATTGTGCCGGGGGTCAGAAGATCAGAACCTCAAGTCCCCAAGTAAGTGTAAAAAAAAAAAAGTAAAAACAATGTTTAATAAAAATAAACAAAAGTTTTAAGTAATAAAAACAATGATCAAGTACTTTATAATTAGAAGAAAATGAAAAAATGAAAAAAACTATACATAATACATATTGCCGCATTCGGAACGGCCTTAACTATAAAAATATCACATTATTTTTATTGCATGGTGAACAATGTAAAAACAATGTCAGAATTTATTTTTTTGGTCACCTTGTCTCAAATTTTTTTTTTCATAAAAAGTGATCAAAAAGTCACTAGTACCCCAAAATAGTACCCACAAAAACGAAAGTTCGTCACACAAAAAACAAGCCCTACCACAGCGATATCAACTGAAAAATAAAAGTTATGGCTGTCAGAAAAGAGTATTTTTATTGTGGGAACGTAGTAAAACATAAAAAAAAACCAATATAAATTTGGTATCGCTGTAATCGTATCGACCCACTGAATAAAGTTAACATGTTTTTTATACTGCACGGTGAACATTAAAAGAGAAGAAACAAAACAGTGGTAGAATTGCTGCTTTTTGGTCTCCTTGTCTCCCAAAAAATAGAATTAATAGTTATAAAAATTTTTTGCATGTGTTAACGCAATCATGGGCCAAAATATATTAGACTGAAATTTGTATTGGGTACGTCAACCGATACCCGCCCTCCAGTGATTTATCCAGTTCCAAATGATAGGTAATCGATATATATATATATATATATATATATATATATATATATGAGAGAAAAGATGACACAAGAGACCATGCTTTGTATGCTCAAAATCCTCCTCTGACGTTTATTCATCAAACCATTACAATAATATCTTTCGGAGTAGGAGCAGCGTGATTCCAGCCAATCATTTACAATGTTTACAATGTGACATTAATTTGGATTTTATTTAGCCAATAGCATATAATGACAATATGTTTGTCCTGAATCAATCATAGGTTTAGGAGGCGTCTTAAATGTAAAACCATGAGTTCCAAAAAAATACCACGTCATAGATGCTAGGAGTCAGACTACCCCCTCCCTTATATTAAACAAACCTCTTCTCCAAGGCTAAGAGTCAGGCTGACCCCTCCCTTATGGTAAACATTGTCATTCTCCAGACTCTCAAAGATGATCGGCTCCTTATCACACACAAATAATAAAAACATTCAACTCGAGAACACATAACATAGAATTGTTTCAAGACAACTGCTTACATAGATATTAGCTTTTAAAAGCAATCATAACTTATTAATCTCAAAATGGCTCCCTCAGGCCACAAGATGGATTCCAACTATCCAAAATGGTCGCCACCTTACAAGATGGAGTCTATGCAAGATGGAGTCATTTAACCCGTTAGTGACCAGCCCATAGTGTTTCTACGTTGGTCACTAACGGGCCTTATTCCGATGCCATAGACTTTTTACGTTGCGGCATCGGAATGAGTAAACAGAGCAGGGAGCTGTCAAATCTCCCTGCTCTCAGCTGGCAGAGGCTCGGGGCGTCCTTGTTCTGCAGGGTGAGATCGATATCAGTATCAATCTCACCCGTTTAACCCCTCAGATGCGGTGCACAATAGCGTGCACCGCATCTGAGTGGTTTTGGAGAGAGGGAGGGAGCTCCCTCTCATCCCACTAACACCCGGCGAAAAGATAAGATCGCAGAGTGTCTGTGTCTGTGTCTCCGATGGCAGCCGGGGGCCTAATAAAGGCAGAATACAGAAGTATTGCAGTGTATTATAAATGCGATCGGATTATCGAATAGTGAAGTCCCCTAGTGGGACTAGTAAAAAAGTGAAAAAAAAAGTTTAATAAAAAGTGAAAAAAAAAAAGTGAAAAAAAAATTAAAAACCCACATTTTCCCCTTACAAACTGCTTTATTATTAACAAAAAAAATAAAGTAAAAAAGTCACACATATTTGGTATCGCCGCGTCCGTAACAACCCCAACTATAAACTTATTACATAATTTAACCCGCACGGTGAACGCCGTAAAAAAACAAAAAAAAAAACATGCAAAAATTGCTGTTTTCTTTGAATCCAGCCTTAAAAAAAATTTGATAAAAAGTGATCAAAAAATCGCATCCACTCCAAAATGGTACCAATAAAAACTGCAAGTCGTCCAGCAAAAAAAAGCCTTCCTACAATTGCCTCGGCAAAAAAATAAAAACGTTATGGCTCTTCAAATATGGAGACACAAAAACAAATAATTTTGAAAAAAAAGTGTTTTCACTGTGTAAAAGTAGTAAAACATACAAAAACGATACAAATTTGGTATAGTTGCAATCGCAACAACCCGCTAAATAAAGTTATTGTCTTATTTATACCACACGGTAAATTTAGGACGCAAACAAGTGTAGTGAAATTGCTGTTTTGTTTTCTATTCCCCCCAAAAAAAGTTAATAAAAGTTATTCAATAAATTCTACGTACCCCAATATGGTGCTTGCACTGCAGACCGGATGGTCGCATAAGTTTGGAGCTCCGGTGTATCGAGGCTACTCTAGCGGCAAAACACCGACGATAAGCGGCCAAAACACTTACCCTGACTAGGGGAATGATACCGGCAGAGATGGGCAGGAAGAAGCCCCAGAAAGCGGGGACAGAAAGATCCCTAGACAGCTTCTTCTTCCCCGACGGCGGGATCAAAGATGGCGCCGCCGACTCACAGGCACTAGCAGCACGAGAGTGGGACCGCCCTGCCTCATCACGGAGAAGTGAGACAGAACAAGAAGGTATGTCGGCTGATGCCCTTGGAGCTCTGCATACCAGCCAGTTCTCCCTAAATGATGACTGGTGCTCGCCAGTAATGAAACCAGGGACGGTGACACCTCTGCCCCAGAGAAGGGACTTGATCCCCGGGATACAAATGCCTACAACCATGAGGGATAGCACCTCACCTACCTCTCCCCCTTGCGGATCTCAGTCACCAATACACAGCCCAGCGAAACACCATCAGCGACTATCAAACCCGGTTGAGGAGGGGGATAACCCACCATCCATAGAGATAACAGACACCTTCACCTCATTTCAAACTTCTGACAAAATGGTGTCAGAGTCTACTCTTAAAGCCATGCTGCTGGCACTGCGCAGCTCCTTGCACCAGGACTTTACTAGAGTCATATTACAGTTTCAAAGCACCATAACATACCTAGGAGACAGGATCTCCACTGTGGAAAATAAGATAGATTCTTATGCAGCGGCTCACAATGAAGTGGTGGACTCCCACAACTCCATGGAAGATAAACTATCCAAACTACAAGCTAAAATGGTGGACTATGAAGATAGGAACCGAAGAAATAACATTCAATTCAGGGGGATACCGGAAAATGTTCCCCCTGCAGAGTTGCAGCCCTATTTGAAAAAGTTCACACAACGATTATTGCCGTCATGCGTTGAATATGAGCTCAGTATCGACAGGGTGCATAGAATTCCTAAGCCCAAGAATCTTCCGGACTCTGTGCCCAGGGATGTACTGGCTCGGTATACATTTTTCACGACCAAAGACCGTCTCATGGAAAAAGCCAGAAAACACCAACCACTTCCACCACCATACACGAATATCAAGCTATTTGCTGACCTATCAGCGGCGACTCTCCAGGCCAGGAGGGACCTGACAGACATCACGAATCCACTTCGCAAGCATGATATTCCCTACAGATGGGGATTTCCCACGAAGCTTATAATATATCGAGCGGGAGCCATCCACGTCGTCTCATCTCTCGGAGAGGGTATTGCCCTTTTGAAAAATTGGAACATTCATGTGGCACAAGCGACATCTACCCCAAGGGTTGGTCCCCCTCTGCGTTGATTGACCGAAGAATGGACTGTAGTCGGTGGTACCTGACTTTTAGCTGAGTCGTTTAAATGGTTTTCAAGAGTGGCTCGAACACCGAGCAATGTCGTGTCTAAATAGTTCTTTCTCCCCAGAACTATTGGTTCATCATGATACCAAGGCACCACGGTGCGGTAATGTATGTGCATTGTTTTTCTGTTTTTGGTTTACATGTTTGCTTTCATTATTTAATGTTTTACCTGATATGCGCAACATCTTGTTCACTTAGGCAAAAGGTTTGATTTCTGATCGCAACCTACATGTATATTAAACCTAGCCCATATATATTCCATCTAGTACACACACACTTGCAGTATTCAGTCTCCAACAGATCCAATGGCTCTTAAAATTTTGTCTCTTAATGTGAAGGGCCTGAACAGCCCCTTCAAGAGATCTATGGTATGGAGGGAACTCACTAAGCAAAAATGTGATGTCGCATGTATACAGGAGACCCATGTCTCCAATAAGGGGCCGTCGCGACTGTGTCACAAGGCCTTTCCCACCATTTTGTATTCTTCATTCCCTGAGAAAAAGAGAGGAGTCCTTATCGCTTTCCGTAGTTCTCTTACTGTACAAATCCACCAGTCAGTGGTGGACCCGCTTAGCAAATACATCATAGTACACTGTTCTAATAATGCGGTAGAATACACTATAGTGAACCTGTATGCCCCCAACTGCAACCAACATAGATTTTTGAATAAACTACTGAAAAAAGTGAATGCCATCAAGAAAGGCCTTTTGCTTATGTGTGGGGACTTCAACGCTATCTGCGATCCCTTGCTAGATCCCTCGTCTTCTCAGCTGCCAAGGAGAAACACGATTCGCTCATTGAAACATAAAGAAAATTTACATGACATATGGCGATTATTGCATGACAGTGAAAGGGACTACACATTCTACTCGGCTAGGCATAAATCCTACTCTAGGATAGATATGTTCTGGATAGATCAAAGATTGATAGATCAAATACCCTCGGCCGACATAGGGGTGATTCACTGGTCCGACCATGCGCCCATATCAATTACAATAGCGACGCAATATCCCCAAGTATCAGATTATGTGTGGCGGGCTAATTCATTCATAATCTCACACACAAAGTTATCGAAAGAACTACAAGAGTCACTATCAGAATATTTCAAGTTTAATGCCACTCCGGATATTAATGCATTTACACTTTGGAACGCACACAAGGCGTGTATTCGGGGGACCTTTATACATCTGGGCAGCAGGTTAAAAAAACAAAGGGATAGGGATATACAGGTGGCTATGGATGATATCCAAAGCCTGGAAATACAAAACAAGAAGCAACAATCGTTCCATGTTACTGCTTCCTTGGCGAACGCTCGCCTTCATCTGAAGCACCTGCTCCTCCAAAAACACGACAAGGCTCTTAAGATAATGCGCACCCGCTATTACTCTCAAGACAACAAATCCGGGGCATTACTTGCAAAACGGTTGAAAACACTAGCCCTCAAATCACGCATACCATTAATCAAACACCCCAATAACTCCCAGCCTGTCCACACACCTAGGGGTATCGCTAATGCTTTCCAAGAATATTACAAATCTCTATACAACCTCAGAGACGATAGCACAACACCCCAGCCTACTAGAGCGGGAATCAATTCCTTTCTCTCTAAAGTAAACCTGCCTTCCGTCTCACAGGAACAATTAAATACATTGAACCTCCCAATGACTAGGGAAGAAATAAGCAAAGTTATCAAGAATCTTCCCCTTCATAAAGCTCCTGGTCCAGATGGTTTTTCAAATGATTATTACAAAACCTTTGAGGCCATCCTGATAGAACACATGCTACCAATGTTTAACCTGGCAATATCAACTGGATCATTTCCTAAAGAGATGCTGACAGCTCTTATTGTCACTTTACCCAAACCTGGGAAATCGACTGACTCCACCGCAAATTATAGGCCTATTTCACTATTAAATGGGGATGTAAAAATCTATGCTAAAATACTAGCCAATAGGTTACTGTCCATAATACCATTGCTAGTCAAAAATGACCAACCAGGTTTTGTTAAGGGTAGGCAGGCACCAGATAATACTAGAAGACTGTTATCCCTGTTGCAAATAGTAGAGAAATCTATTTCCCCCGCGGTTTTTCTATCATTGGATGCAGAAAAAGCATTCGACAGGGTAAATTGGGAATACACATTTTCGGTCCTGGAAAAATTTGGCTTGGTTGGCACGATATACTCAGCAATCCGGGCTTTATACTCCAACCCCACAGCCAAGGTGTATGTGAACAATACCCTGTCGGCCCCATTTGACATCACCAATGGCACCAGACAGGGATGCCCGCTCTCCAGGATATTTTTTATTTTGTCCATTGAACCCCTGGCGGAAATTATCCGGAACTCCACCGATATAGCTGGGGTAGTAGTTTAGGTGGGTCCACACACAAAGTGGCATTTTTCTCCGATGACGTTATGCTGGTGGGCACGGACCTCATGACCTCCCTTAGGGCGACATTTAAAATTCTGGATGAATATAGTCAGGTCTCATATTATAAACTGAATAGGGAAAAGTCGCAAATCCTTCCTATACACATACCCCTACCTCTGCTCCTGACTTTAAAAAGGGAATTTACACTAGACTGGCGTAATACAGACATCTCTTACTTGGGCGTCCACCTGACCTTTCCCTCTAACAAGATGTACCAGACAAATCTTCCCCCTATGCTGTCAGTTATAAGTGAGGACATAGCCAAGTATTCGAAATGTATAGTTTCTTGGTTTGGGAGGGTGGCGGCGTACAAAATGCTGATTCTCCCCAAGCTCCTATACCTTTTTCGGACTTTACCGATTCATATTCCGCAGTCCTTCTTCTCACAGGCACATAATATGCTCCTAAAATTTATATGGAACAATAAACGTCCTCGGATAGCGGCCAAGCTCCTCACCAAACATAGGAGGGTTGGGGGACTGGGCTTACCTAGTCTTAAGGACTATTACAAGGCCTGCATTCTGGATCAGACAGCATTCTGGTGGAATAACACAGGGGATAAGAGATGGGTGGAGATTGAGACTTATATTAGTGGTTGCACATCACTACAATCTCTTCTAGTCAACAACCTATGGCACCGATCTAATGGGCCTACATTTCTCACACCCATCACAGTCACAAACAGTATCTGGCTCCAATTCATATCTACAATGGGACGGGACTCACAACTCCCGTTAACTCAGGTTCCTATAACTTTTTTAGAGGATCAGATCCCAGACCTGGATCTAAAGACCTGGAAAGAGCAGGGGATTGGTTCGATCCATGATCTCTACGATAATCATAACACTCTCCACTTCCAAAACCTCAGAGACAGATTCGGCCTTTCACACAGGGAACTCTACAGGTTTCTTCAGGTGAGAGACTGTCTTCAAAGATCGGTCCCCAGGACCGGATATGTTGCGGGGAACATTATTACACACCTGGTACACTCGGGTGGGAAGGGTAGGGGGATCTTGTTCTATTACAACCTTCTAGGGGGGAGAAGTATATTTGTGAAAACTGCGGCCATGCTGAAATGGGAAAGGGATTTGAAAGTATCCTTCACTGAGGAGCAATGGGAAAAAACATTTCACTGTATATATAAAATATTTAGATGCACCTCATTTCAGGAGGCCATCATTAAAACCAACATGAGATGGTACTACACTCCCTCCAGACTTCATTTAATGTTCCCAACCACCTCAATATTTTGTTGGAGGAAATGCGGAGAGCCAGGGACCCTTTTACATATCCTGTGGTCCTGCCCAGTCATCCAGCCACTATGGATGGCTGCACATCAAGTAGCACAATCTGTGACTAAATTGTGCTTTCCTCTGACACCGGAACTGGCGTTACTGCTAGTGGGTATAGGAGATATCCCGACTACCGTACGGACAGTTGTAGCCCATACTTACATGGCTACCAAACTAACCATAACCCAGCACTGGAAATCCCAGGTACAGCCCCATGTGCTAGAAATCACAAATATAGTTAACTCAACATATATGTATGAGAAAACGATAGCGTCCCAACATCTCCAGTATGCCAAATTCCAAATGTCTTGGTCATTTTGGATGCAGAGCTCTTACTACAGGGAATAGGAGATGCTAAAGTGGAGGATACCTTCAGTTCCTATAGGGAGAGGGTAGGAATAGATTTAGAGGTGGTAGATAGGTAACACGGAATGCGGGGGGGGGATGGCAGGAATGAAAGGGTCAGCATGAGTTGAAACGAGCCGAGACCTAACTCAGCTCATCATGCAAATAATAAAATGATAGTCATGTTTGGAAAAGGGAACACAAGTTGTGATGTGATATAATGTAATAACTATTGACATGTCATCAGGTAATTCTATTTACTTTGTTTGTATGTTATCCTCATTTCTTGGATTTGTGAATATTGTTTTCCATGTAATTTTATGCAAAATGTAAAAAATAAAAAAAAATTTTGATAAAAAAAAAAAAGTACAACTTGCCCCACAAAAAACAAGACCTTATACAGCCATGTAGACACAAAAATAAAAAGTGTATAGCTCTTTGAATGAGACGATGGAAAAACGTAAAAAATGGCTTGGTCATTAACGTCTAAAATAGGCTGGTCATTAAGGGGTTAAACATTTCATTTTAATCACTTTCACAGCATGTACCCCAAAATGGAACCAATAAAAATTACAGCTTGTTCCACAAAAGCCGAGTCCTCACACAGCTCCGTTAACGGCAAAATAAAAAGTTATAACTCTCAGAACGCAATGAAGCAAAATGATGCTAAATGACGGCTCAGACAAATTTTTTAGGTCCAGTAGTTTTTCACTAAAAACCCCACATCATCATTAGCTAGACCCCACAGGTGGACCCCGTAGATGCAGCGGAGATGAGGAAACTTTAGGGCCTTGTGCTACTTATAAGGCTAGTGTAATGGCAGGAAGGAGGTGAAGGGAAAGTGAGCCCTAATCTACCCACCGCCCTGTCCCTGCCTACTTGCAACGACCCGCCCTAGGCGACGGGGTACAACTGGGCGGCGGTCCCTACGCTGTCTAAGTGCACGGGAGAACAAACAGGGAACACGCAAGGGAAGCGGCAGTAGCCCACGGAACGCCGCGAGGAAACGGAGCGGTGAATGAATAGTCAGGACCAGGATGAAGTGGAGTATACCAACGTGAGCACAGAGAAGGAAGCAAGCCAGGGGCAAA
The DNA here is from genome assembly GCF_050947455.1 of Rhinoderma darwinii. NCBI lineage: Eukaryota > Metazoa > Chordata > Amphibia > Anura > Rhinodermatidae > Rhinoderma > Rhinoderma darwinii. The sequence goes on from NC_134692.1 coordinate 98,627,365, forward strand.
GCGAAGCAGGTTAAGTGGAACTGCCGCAAGGCAGAAGCAGGCTGGAGCAAGCAGCAGTGGGGCCAGGAATCCAGAAGAATTACAAGCACTGAGGAAGAGAACACGGCAGGTAATAAATGACAGGGGGCGGAGCTAACTCCGACTGACCAGGCCGCGATAGGCTCTCCCACTCCTGAGCCTGCCACCCTGGTTGGTGGGAGACGGTGTCAGTCTAACAGGTCTGGCCTCAGGTGTGGATTGATTAATCCCAGGAGTAAACCTAGACGTAGTACCTGGCAGATCCCTAACAGTACTCCCCCTTTTATGAGGGGCCACCGGACCCTTACTAAGAGGACCCGGTTTAGTAGGGAAGAGAAGGTGGAACCTCCTGATCAACACCCCAGCGTGAACATCACGGGCAGGTACCTAAGTCCTCTCCTCCAGCCCGTATCCTCTCCAATGGACCAGGTACTGGAGGGAGCCCTGGACCATCCTACTGTCCATAATCTTGGCCACCTCGAATTCCACCCCCTCAGGGGTGAGAACGGGAACAGGAGGTTTCTTCGAGGGGGACCAGGACGGGGAGCAGCGTTTGAGGAGGGAGGCATGGAAGACGTCATGTATGCGAAAGGATGGGGGCAGCTCCAGACGGAAGGATACAGGGTTGAGGACTTCAATGATCTTATAAGGTCCAATAAATCGAGGAGCAAACTTCCTGGACGGGACCTTAAGGCGCAAGTTCCTGGACGACAACCAGACCAAATCCCCGACGACAAACCGGGGGTTAGCAGAACGTCTACTATCAGCCTGAATCTTTTGTGCGCTCTGGGACGCCTCTAGGTTCTTCTGAACCTGGGCCCAGACTGTGCACAGTTCCCGATGAACATCCTCTACCTCAGGATTATTGGAACAACCAGGGGAAACGGAGGAGAACCTTGGGTTAAACCCGAAATTACAGAAAAACGGGGAGACCCCTGACGAGTTACTGACCCGGTTATTCAGGGAAAATTCAGCAAGGGGAAGGAATGAGACCCAATCGAATTGACAGTCAGAGATGAAACACCTTAAATATTGTTCCAGGGATTGGTTAGTCCTTTCCGTTTGGCCATTCGTTTCGGGATGGAAGGCGGAGGAGAAGGACAGATCAATCTCCAACTTTTTACAAAAAGCTCTCCAAAATAAGGAAACAAATTGTACCCCTCTGTCAGAAACGATATTGACTGGGGCCCCATGGAGACGCAGGATGTGTTTCACAAACAAAGAAGCTAACGTCTTGGCGTTAGGTAGCTTCTTAAGGGGCACAAAGTGGCACATCTTGCTAAAGCGGTCTACTACCACCCACACCACCGACTTGCCCTGAGATGGGGGCAAATCGGTGATAAAATCCATGGAGATATGGGTCCAAGGTCTCTGGGGAATGGGCAAGGAACGTAGTAGGCCCGCAGGTCGGGACCTAGGGGTTTTGGACCTAGCGCAAACCTCACAAGCGGCGACGTAAGCCCTAACGTCTTTAGGCAACCCAGGCCACCAATAGTTTCTGGTAATGAGGTGTTTGGTGCCCAAGATGCCAGGATGACCAGATAGAGCGGAGTCATGGTTTTCCCTGAGTACCCTTAGCCGGTATTGCAGGGGAACAAACAGTTTGTCCCCAGGGACGTTCCCGGGAGCTGACCCCTGATCAGCCGCAATATCAGAAGCTAAATCAGAATCCGTGGCAGAAACGATTATACCAGGGGGTAAAATACAAGCAGGATCCTTCTCGGAAGGAGGATTGGCCATGAAACTACGTGACAGAGCATCAGCCTTAATATTCTTGGACCCAGCCCTATAGGTAACCAAGAAATTGAATCTGGTAAAAAATAGTGCCCACCGAGCTTGTCTAGGATTAAGCCTCCGGGCCGATTCTAGGAAAACCAGATTCTTGTGATCTGTAAGGACCGTTACCTGGTGTCTGGCCCCCTCCAGGAAGTGCCGCCACTCTTCAAAAGCCCATTTAATGGCTAGAAGTTCGCGGTTGCCAATATCATAGTTACTCTCCGTGGGCGAAAACTTCCTAGAGAAGTAAGCACAGGGGCGGAGATGGGTGAGGGAGCTGGTACCCTGGGACAAGACGGCCCCCACTCCCACCTCGGATGCGTCAACCTCCACAATAAATGGCTCCTCTTGGTTGGGCTGAATCAGCACGGGGGCCGAGATAAAGCACTTATTGAGGGTCTCAAAGGCCTGGACGGCCTCAGGGGGCCAATGGAGGACATCAGCACCCTTGCGAGTAAGGTCCGTAAGAGGCTTAGCGACGACCGAGAAGTTGGCAATAAATCTCCTGTAATAGTTGGTGAACCCTAAAAAACACTTTAACGCCTTAAGGGAGGCAGGTTGGACCCATTCCGCCACAGCCTGGACCTTGGCAGGGTCCATGCGGAATTCATGAGGAGTGAGGATTTGCCCTAAAAATGGTATCTCCTGTACCCCAAAGACACATTTTTCAGTCTTAGCAAACAGATTATTCTCCCGAAGGACCTGGAGCACCTTCCTGACATGCTCCACGTGGGAGGACCAGTCCTTGGAAAACACCTGTATGTCATCAAGGTACACAACCAGAAAATTACCCAGGTAATCTCTCAGGATTTCATTAATAAAATTCTGGAAGACAGCAGGGGCATTACACAACCCAAAGGGCATGACCAGGTATTCGAAATGACCCTCGGGTGTGTTGAACGCAGTTTTCCACTCATCCCCCTCTTTGATGCAGATAAGGTTATATGCCCCCCGTAGATCGAACTTAGAAAACCATTGGGCTCCCTGAACCTGATTAAAAAGATTCGGAATCAAAGGAAGTGGGTACTGGTTCCTTACGGTGACCTTATTCAGGTTACGATAATCAATGCACGGCCTAAGACCACCATCCTTCTTCCCCACGAAGAAGAAGCCAGCACCTACAGGAGAAGTCGAGGGGCGAATGAAACCCTTGGCCAGGCATTCTTGGATATACACCCTCATAGCTTCACGTTCAGGACATGAAAGATTAAATATCCTACCCTTAGGAAGCTTGGCACCAGGCACCAAATCGATGGCGCAATCGTAATCTCTATGGGGGGGCAACACCTCGGAGGCCTCCTTAGAAAACACATCGGCGAAGTCCTGAACAAACTCAGGAAGCGTGTTTACCTCCTCCCGGGGAGAAATAGAGTTAACAGAAAGACATGACATAAGACATTCATTACCCCATTTGGTAAGCTCCCCAGTATTCCAATCAAACGTGGGATTATGCAACTGCAACCAGGGAAGACCTAATACCAGATCAGACGATAATCCCTGCATCACCAGTACAGAGCACTGCTCCAAATGCATGGAGCCAACCAGGAGTTCAAAAACAGGAGTATGCTGAGTAAAATAACCATTAGCAAGGGGGGTTGAGTCGATACCTACTACAGGGATAGGATAAGGTAAATCAATAAAAGGCATCTTTAGAGACATAGCAAATTCCACAGACATGATATTAGCAGATGAGCCAGAATCCACGAAAGTACTGCCCGTGGCAGACCGGCCAGCAAACGAGACCTGAAAGGGAAGCAAAATTTTATTGCGTTTCACATTAACGGGAAATACCTGTGCGCCCAGGTGACCTCCCCGATGATCACTTAGGCGCGGAAGTTTTCCGGCTTTTTATTCTTGCGCCTGGGACAGGTGTTCAGTAGATGCTTGTCGTCCCCACAGTAGAAGCAGAGACCATTCATTCTGCGAAACTCCCTACGTTGTCGAGGGGACATGGAGGCCCCGAGTTGCATAGGTACCTCCGAGTCCTCCGTGGAGGGGCGAGGGGACGGGACCTCGGGGGGGATCGCAGAAAAGTCAGAGGGGAGCACATTGAAACGTTCAAGCTGACGTTCCCTGAGACGTCGGTCAAGTCGTACTGCTAGGGCCATAACCTGGTCAAGGGAGTCAGAAGAGGGGTAGCTAACCAGCAGATCCTTCAGGGCGTTAGATAATCCTAACCTAAACTGGCACCTTAGGGCCGGATCGTTCCACCGAGAAGCTACGCACCACTTTCTAAAATCAGAACAGTATTCCTCAACCGGTCTCCTACCCTGACGTAAGGTCACCAGCTGACTCTCGGCTAAAGCAGTCCTGTCAGTCTCGTCGTAAATGAGTCCGAGGGCAGAGAAAAAACGATCAACAGAGGAAAGTTTAGGGGCGTCAGGAGCCAAGGAGAAAGCCCAGTCTTGGGGCCCTTCCTGGAGTCGGGATATGATGATACCTACCCGCTGGTTCTCGGAACCTGAGGAGTGGGGTTTTAGGCGGAAATACAGTCTGCAACTCTCCCGGAAGGAGAGAAACGTCTTACGGTCCCCTGAGAACCGGTCAGGTAACTTGAGGTCGGGTTCTAGAGGTGAGGTGAGGGGTACTACTAAGGCAGCGTCACCCTGGTTGACCCTCTGGGCCAGGGCCTGGACCTGTAGGGAGAGGCCCTGCATCTGCTGGGTCAGGGTCTCAAGGGGGTCCATGATAGTGTCAGCGTAGGAGAATGGTAGACTAGGTATTGGCTTGTAATTATGTAATGGCAGGAAGGAGGTGAAGGGAAAGTGAGCCCTAATCTACCCACCGCCCTGTCCCTGCCTACTTGCAACGACCCGCCCTTGGCGACGGGGTACAACTGGGCGGCGGTCCCTACGCTGTCTAAGTGCACGGGAGAACAAACAGGGAACACGCAAGGGAAGGGGCAGTAGCCCACGGAACGCCACGAGGAAACGGAGCGGTGAATGAATAGTCAGGACCAGGATGAAGTGGAGTATACCAACGTGAGCACAGAGAAGGAAGCAAGCCAGGGGCAAAGCGAAGCAGGTTAAGTGGAACTGCAGCAAGGCAGAAGCACGGCAGAAGCAGGCTGGAGCAAGCAGCAGTGGGGCCAGGAATCCAGAAGAATTACAAGCACTGAGGAAGAGAACACGGCAGGTAATAAAGGACAGGGGGCGGAGCTAACTCCGACTGACCAGGCCGCGATAGGCTCTCCCACTCCTGAGCCTGCCACCCTGGTTGGTGGGAGACGGTGTCAGTCTAACAGGTCTGGCCTCAGGTGTGGATTGATTAATCCCAGGAGTAAACCTAGACGTAGTACCTGGCAGATCCCTAACAGCTAGTGAAGAAGTCACAGATTAGGCAATACTGGAGCGCAGATATTTTGTATAATAACCTAAAAACCCGGCCTGTGCATAAAGTATTGGTTCAAAGCGTACCACACCAATCCATGAATTATTCATTTTATTATTCATTCACCCCATTATTACATCATCCTACTATGCCCTGATGTACTCCGCACAGCTTACATATATCCTAATGTACTCCACCCAGCTTACATATACCCTGATGTATTCCGCACTTTTTACATATACCTTGATGTACTCTGCCCAGCTTACATATACCCTGATGTACTCTGTCCAGCTTACATATATCCTGATGTACTCCGCCTAGTTTACATATACCCTGATGTACTCCACCCAGATTACATATATCCTGATGTACTCCGCCCAGCTTACATATACCCTGATGTACTCCGCCCAGCTTACATATACCCTGATGTACTCCGCACATCTTACATATACCCTGATGTACTCCGCCCAGCTTACATATACCCTGATGTACTCTGTCCAGCTTACATATACCCTGATGTACTCCGCACATCTTACATAAACCTTGATCTGCACCACCCAGCTTGTATATATCCTGATGTACTCCGCACAGATTACATATACCCTGATGTACTCCGCACATCTTACATATACCCTGATGTACTCCGACCCAGCTTACATATACCCTGATGCACTCTGCACAGCTTACATATACCCTGATGCACTCCGCACAGCTTACATATACCCTGATGTACTCCGCACAGATTACATATGCCCCCACATTATAAACTGAAATATCACTAAAATCGCAAACAAAACTACTACCAAGCAAATTCTACGCTGCAAAAGGCCACAGTGTGCCCAAACAACCGTTTATGATCACATATGGGGTATTACTGTACTCTGGAGAGACTGCTTAACAATTTATGGGGTGTATGTCTCCAGTGACACAAGCTGGGCACAATATATTGGTCACTGAAATTTCATATCAGGCGAAAAATTTTCAGTCTGCAACATCGACTGTGCACTAATTTCAGCAAAACGCTTGCGGAGTCAAAATGCTCACAATATCTGTAGATGAATTTCTTCCAAAATGTAGTTTCCAAAATGGGGTAATTTTTTTAGGAGCTTTCCGTTGTACTGGTACCTTAGCTCAATGCAACATGGTGTCAGAAAACTAGTTTTGTAAAGTCTCCTTGTGAAATCCCTTGTGAAAATGAAAAAAATATTTTTTTTAGTGGAAAAAATGTTGATATTAATTCTTACGGCCTAATTCCAATAAATTCTGCAAAAGACCTGTGGGGTCTAAATGCTCACTATACCCATGGTCGGCCTTACGTTGGATGGAGCCCTGTGCGGGACTCTCCATTGCCGCCCCCTACACAACCCAAAACTTAACCAAACTGGAACATATATACTGTGCATACATAAAGACAGATATTTAGACATACAGGCAAATATACATACATCTGGAATATATACATACAGGTAAATATATAGACGTACAGACACATATACACACACACACACCGGCAGATAAATACACAAACAGGGACATATACAAATTCATAAAAGGCACATATATACAAGCACAAAGACACATTCACAAACAGACTCATATATACCCAGTAAAGATGATGTAGTAGATTTCACGTGCAGTCCTATGTAACACCACAGATAACAGACAGTAATAACTGAGTACAGATAATGTAGTAGATCTTGCCTACAGTGCTATGTAACACCACAGATAACACAGTGATAACTCTCGGAGTACAGGTAATGTAGTAGACGTTACCTGCAGTCCTATGTGACACCACAGATAACACAGTGATAATTCTCTGAGTACAGATAATGTAGATGTTATCTGCAGTCCTATGTAACACCACTGATAACACAGTAATAACTCTCTGAGTACAGATAATGTCGTAGATGTTACCTGAAGTCCTATGTAACACCACATAAAAAACACACACAGTGATAACTCTCTGAATACAGATAATGCAGTAAATGTTACCTGCCGTCCTATGTAACACCACAGATAACACAGTGATAACTCTGATTACAGATAATGTAGTAGATGTTACCTGCAGTCCTATGTGACACCACAGATAACACAGTAATAACTCTCTGAGTACAGATAATGTCGTAGATGTTACCTGCAGTTCTATGTAACACCACAGATAACACAGTGATAACTCTCTGAGTACAGGTAATGTACAGAGTGGGCCATTTATATGGATACACCTAAATAAAATGGGAATGGTTGGTGATATTAACTTCCTGTTTGTGGCACATTAGTATATGGGAGGGGGGAAACTTTTCAAGCTGGGTGTTGACCATGGCGGCCATTTTGAAGTCGGCCATTTTGTATCCAACGTTAGTTTTTTCACTGGGAAGAGGGTCATATGACACATCAAACTTATCGAGAATTTCACAAGAAAAACAATGGTGTGCTTGGTTTTAACGTTACTTTATTCTTTCATGAGTTATTTACAAGCTTCTCTTTGTTTACAGCCATTGACATGTCGCAGAGGTTAACACGTGAGGAGCGGATAGAAATTTTGTTGATGCCTGGTGAACGCAGTACCCGGGTCATTGCAGCAGATTTCAATGCAAGACGCCCTACGAGACCACCCATCTCCCATGCTACACTTTGCAAACTGCTTGCCAAGCTTCGTGAAACTGGTTCAGTGTTGGATTTGCCCAAATGTGGACGCATGAAAACTGTCAATAATGAAGAAACATCAGTGGCTGTCCTAGCTTCATTCAGCAAGAGCCCACAGGGTAGCACTCGCCGCATGTCACTGGAGAGTGGCATCAGTCGAACATCCCTTCGGCGGATATTATCTACTCACAAATGGCACCCTTACAAACTCCAGCTGCTGCAGCATCTCAACGAGGATGACCCAGATCGGCGCACTGAATTTGCAGAATGAGCAAAACAAAAATTGGAACAGGACCCTCAGTTTACACAGAACATTTTGTTCAGTGATGAGGCAAACTTTTATGTGAATGGTGAATTAACAAACAAAACCACCGCTATTGGTCTGACACTAACCCACATTGGATAGATCCCTCCAAGACTGTTGGAACACAAAAATTGATGGTATGGTGTGGTATATGCGGTACAAAGATAGTGGGGCCATTCTTCATCAATGGAAACCTCAAGGCCACAGGATATCTGAAATTGCTACATGATGATGTGTTTCCCTCTTTATTCACTGAAGCTGGCACGTTCCCTGAGTTTTTCCAGCAAGATGGTGCACCACCACATTATGGGTGTCAGGTCCGAGCATTCCTAGATGAACAGTTTCCTGGAAAGTGGATTGGTCGTCATGGGCCAGTTGAATGGCCCCCTAGGTCTCCTGATCTGACCTCTTAGACTTTTATCTTTGGGGTCATCTGAAGGCAATTGTCTATGCTGTGAAGATACGAGATGTGCAGCAACTGAAACTACGGATACTGGAAGCCTGTGCTAGCATTTCTTCTGCGGTGTTGCTATCAGTGTGTGAAGAGTGGGAGAAGAGGGTTACATTGACAATCCAACACAATGGGCAGCACTTTGAACACATTTTATAAGTGGTCAGAAACTTGTAAATAACTCATGAAAGAATAAAGTAACGTTAAAACCAAGCACACGATTGTTTTTCTTGTGAAATTCTCGATAAGTTTGATGTGTCACATGACCCTCTTCCCATTGAAAAAACTAAAGTTGGATACAAAATGGCCGACTTCAAAATGGCCGCCATGGTCAACACCCAGCTTGAAAAGTTTCCCCCCTCCCATATACTAATGTGCCACAAACAGGAAGTTAATATCACCAACCATTCCCATTTTATTTAGGTGTATCCATATAAATGGCCCACCCTGTAGTAGACGTTACCTGCAGTCCTATGTGACACCACAGATAACACAGTGATAATTCTCTGAGTACAGATAATGTAGATGTTATCTTCAGTCCTATGTAACACCACTGATAACACAGTAATAACTCTCTGAGTACAGATAATGTCGTAGATGTTACCTGAAGTCCTGTGTAACACCACATAAAAAAAACACACACAGTGATAACTCTCTGAATACAGATAATGCAGTAAATGTTACCTGCCATCCTATGTAACACCACAGATAACACAGTGATAACTCTGATTACAGATAATGTAGTAGTGTTACCTGCAGTCCTATGTGACACCACAGATAACATAGTGATAACTCTGATTACAGATAATGTAGTAGTGCTACCTGCAGTCCTATGTAACACCGCTGATAACACAGTGATAACTCTCTGAGTACAGATAATGTCGTAGGTGACAACTATACCCACAGACACATATAAACACACACACACACACACACACACACACACACACACACACACACATATATACATGGGCAGCAGAGTATATAAGGGGCAGCAGGGTTATAAGGGGCAGCAGGGTTATGAGGGGCAGCAGAGTATATAAAGAGCAGCAGGGTATATAAGGGGCAGCAGGGCATATAAGGGGCAGCAGGGTATAAAGGGGGCAGCAGGGTATATAGGGGCAGCAGGGTATATAATGGGCAGCAGGGTATATAGAAGACAGCAACTGCACCTTAAGGGTACTTAAACTAGGGCTGAGGAGGGAGGTCAATGTAGAAAAAAAAGGGGTAGCCAGGTTAGAGAGGGGTCAGACTATATTGGTGGGGGGAGAAACAGAATGTGGGGAGAGGACTAGACAACAGGATAAGGAGATCCTTTTGTTACAAAACAGCAGTGTAAATAAAAATGCCCAAATAATGTCAAATCACATTTCTGATAATAAAAGTGAAAAACTGAAAGGCAAGTTAAAGTGTATGTTCAGAAATGCTAGAAGTCTAGCAAGCAAAATGGGGGAGCTGGAGGCCTTGGTACTGGAAGGAAATATAGATATAGTTGGTGTTGCTGAAACATGGCTGAACTCTTCACATGACTGGGCTGTAAATCTACTGGGTTTTACACTGTTTCGGAAAGACAGGACAAATAGGAAAGGCGGTGGTGTATGTCTCTATGTGAGAAATGATATGAAGGCGAGTGTGAAAGAGACAATAGTGGGTGAATACTGTGAGGAGGTTGAAACCTTGTGGGTGAAACTAGAAAGGGAGGTAAACACTGAAAAAATTACTTTTGGTGTAATCTATAGACCCCCCAATATAACTGAGGAGATGGAAGGTCAGCTATATAAACAGATGGAGCGTGCTGCACAGGCGGGTACTGTAGTGATAATGGGAGATTTTAATTTCCGGGATATTAATTGGTGTCATGGTTCGGCTTCAACTGCAAAGGGGAGACATTTCCTCAACCTGTTGCAGGAAAATTTTCTGGGCCAGTTTGTGGAAGACCCGACTAGAGGTAAAGCTCTGTTGGATCTGGTCATTTCTAATAATGCAGAGCTTGTTGGGAACGTCAATGTTCGTGAAAACCTCGGTAACAGTGATCACAATATAGTTACATTTTACCTATACTGTAAAAAACAAACGCAGGCTGGGAGGGCAAAAACATTTAATTTTAAGAAGGCCAATTTCCCCAGGATGAAGGCTGCAATTCAGGATATAGACTGGGAAAAACTAATGTCAAATAATGGGACAAATGATAAATGGGAGATTTTCAAATCTACTTTGGGTTATTATAGTGCAAAATTTATTCCTATAGGTAACAAGTATAAACGACTAAAATTAAATCCCACATGGCTTACACCTTCTATGAAAGGGGCAATACATGACAAAAAAAGGGCATTTAAAAAATACAAATTTGAGGGTACATCTGCAGCCTTTGTAAAATATAGAGAGCTTAATAAAATCTGTAAAAATGTAATAAAATTAGCAAAAATACAAAATGAAAGGCAGGTGGTCAAGGATAGTAAAACAAATCCCAAAAAATTCTTTAAGTATATAAATGCTAAAAAGCCAAGGTCTGAACATGTAGGACCCCTAGATAATGGTAATGGGGAGTTGGTCACAGGGGATCAAGAGAAGGTAGAGTTATTAAATGGGTTCTTTAGCTTTGTATATACAACTGAAGAAAGAGCAGCTGATGTAGCCGGTGCCAGTGTTGTTAATACATCAGTTGATATACTGAATTGGATGAATGTAGATATGGTCCAAGCTAAATAAAATAAAATAAATGTGCACAAGGCCCTGGGACCAGATATGTTACACCCTAGAATTCTTAAAGAGCTTAGTCCAGTTATTTCTGTCCCCCTTTTCATAATATTCAGAGAATCTCTAGTGACTGGTATAGTGCCAAGGGACTGGCACAGGGCAAATGTGGTGCCTATTTTCAAAAAGGGCTCTAGGTCTTCCCCGGGTAATTATAGACCAGTAAGCTTAACATCCATCGTGGGGAAAATGTTTGAGGGGCTATTGAGGGACTATATACAGGATTATGTGACAAAAATAGTATTATAAGTGACAGCCAGCACGGTTTTACTAAGGACAGAAGTTGTCAAACTAACCTAATCTGTTTTTATGAAGAGGTGAGCAGAAGCCTAGACAGAGGGGCCGGTGTGGATTTAGTGTTTTTGGACTTTGCAAAGGCATTTGACACTGTCCCCCATAGACGCCTAATGGGTAAACTAAGGACTATAGGTTTAGAAAATATAGTTTGTAATTGGATTGAAAATTGACTCAAGGACCGTATCCAGAGAGTTGTGGTCAATAATTCCTACTCTGAATGGTCCCCGGTAATAAGTGGTGTACCCCAGGGTTCAGTGCTGGGACCACTATTATTCAACTTATTTATTAATGATATAGAGGATGGGATTAATAGCACTATTTATATTTTTGCAGATGACACCAAGCTATGTAATATAGTTCAGTCTATGGAAGATTTAAACAAACTAAGTGTTTGGGCATCCACTTAGCAGATGATGTTTAATGTAGATAAATGTAAAGTTATGCATCTGGGTACCAACAACCTGCATGCATCATATGTCCTAGGGGGAGCTACACTGGCAGATTCACTTGTTGAGAAGGATCTGGGTGTACTTGTAGATCATAAACTAAATAACAGCATGCAATGTCAATCAGCTGCTTCAAAGGCCAGCAGGATATTGTCGTGTATTAAAAGAGGCATGGACTCGCAGGACAGGGATGTAATATTGCCACTTTACAAAGCATTAGTGAGGCCTCATCTAGAATATGCAGTTCAGTTCTGGGCTCCAGTTCATAGAAAGGATGACCTGGAGTTGGAAAAAATACAAAGAAGAGCAATAAAGCTAATTAGGGGCATGGAGAATTTAAGTTATGAGGAAAGATTAAAATAATTAAACCTATTTAGCCTTGAAAAAAGACGACTAAGGGGGGACATGATTAATTTATATAAATATATTAATGGCACATACAAAAAATATGGTGAAACCCTGTTCCATGTAAAACCCCCTAAAAAAACAAGGGGGCACTCCCTCCGTCTGGAGAAAAAAAGGTTCAACCTGCAGAGGCGACAAGCCTTCTTTACTGTGAGAACTGTGAATCTATGGAATAGCCTAACGCAGGAGTTGGTCACAGCAGGGAGAGTAGATGGCTTTAAAAAAGGGTTAGATAATTTCCTAGAACAAAGAAATATTAGCTCCTATGTGTAGAAATTTGTTCCTTCCCTTTTCCCGTCCCTTGGTTGAACTTGATGGACATGTGTCTTTTTTCAGCCGTACTAACTATGTAACTATGTAGCAAGTTATATAAGGGGCAGCAAGGTTATATAAGGGGCAACAGAATATATAGGGGCAGTAGGGTATATAGGGGCAGCAGGGTAAATAGGGGCAGCAGATTATATAGGAGGCAGCAGAGTATATAATGTGCAGCAGGTAATATAGGGCAGCAGGATATATAGGGGCAGTGGGGTATATAGGGGGTAGCAGGGTATATAGAGGCATACAGATATATATAGGGGCAGCAGGATATATGGTGCAGCAGGATATATAGGGGCAGCAGGATATATAGGGGCAGCAGGGTATAAGGGGGCAGCAGGGTATAAAGGGGGCAGCAGGGTATATAAGAGGCAGCACAGATATCTTTGTTTTATGAAAACACACTTTTACAAAGAGACAAACACATGCAGAGACACACACACACTAACATATACACATACAAACACAGAGACATACACTGTAAACACACACAGACACACACACACACACACACACACACACACACTGTAACATATACACATACATACAGAGACACACACTGTCTATACACAGAGACACATACTGTATACACACAGAGACATATACTGTATACACACACAGAGACACACATACTTTATGCACACAGACACACATACTGTATACACACAGACACACATACTATATACACACAGACACACATACTGTATAAACACATATACACACACACACATACACACACACACAGAGATACTCACCTTCTCTCCTTGCTGACAGGATCACAGGCTTCATGCAGGATGGGCTGTGGGCAAAGCTTCCTCTTCTTCTCTTGTTCCTCGTCTCTTTGTCCTTGTGTGTAACTAAGAACAGAGCACAGAGTAGAGGCAGGGCCCAGTGGTGCCCCCTACATGCTTGGAGGGGGCAACACCCTGTGGGCTTGCACAGCTCACACCCCCCTAAGGCCGGCCCTGACTATAACACTAGATTCCTTAGGGTGTGTAGTTTCCCAAATGGGGTCTCTTTTGGGGGTTCCTGCTGTTTTGGCCCTGAAGGGGCTTTTAAAATGTGACATGGCACACGAAAACCATTCCAGCAAAATTTGAGCCCTGCAGTGTGTCCAAACAGCAGTTTATGACTACTTATGGGGTATTGCCATAATCGGGAGAAATTGCTTTTCAAATGTTGGGGTGATTTCTCTCCTTTATTCCGTATAAAAATTTTAAATGTCCACGTTTTATCAGATAAACTTTAGCTTTTTAATTTCATGGCCTAATTCCACTAAATTCTGCAAAAAACCTGTGGGGTCAAAATGCTCCCTATACCCCTAGATAAATTCCTTCAGGGGTTTAGTTTCCTAAATGGGGTCACTTTTGGGAGTTTCCACTGATTTGGTCCCGCAGGGGCTTTGCAAATATGACATGGCGCTGCAAACCATTCCAGCAAAACTTGAGCTCCAAAAGCCAAATGGTGCTTCTTCCCTTCTAAGATCTGTTATGGGTCCAAACAGCAGTTTATTGACACATATGGGGTATTGCTGTGCTCAGAAGAGGTTGCTTTACAAACTTGGCAGTGCTTTTTCACCTTTATTTTTGAGGAAATGGAAAAATCTGAGCTAAAACTATATTTTATTATAAAAAAAATTAGATTTTCCTTTTCAAGGCCCAAAGTCAGCAAAAAATAAATTTGTAAACTTCACCCCTACATTACTTTAATTCTTGTGAAACACCCAAAGTGTTAAGAAACTTTCTTAATGCTGTTTTGAATACTTTGAGGCGTGTAGTTTTTAAAATGGGGTGATTTATGGGGATTTCTAATATATAATGCCCCCAAAACCACTTTACAACTAAGCTGGTTCCTGACAAAATAGCCTTTTGAAATTTTCTTGAATTTGCGAGAAATTGCTGCTAAAGTTCTAAGCTATCATTTTTTTTTGGGGGGGGGGGGATTAGGGCTGTATGGCGTTATTTTTTCGGTGGGGCTGTTTGGTGCTATATACAGGGGGATGCATGGTGCTATATACAGTGGGCTGTATGGTGCTATATACAGGGTGACTGTATGTTGCTATATTCAGGGGGCTGTATGGTACTATATACAGGGGCTGTATGTTGCTATATACAGGGGGCTGTATGGTGCTATATATAGGGAGGCTGTATGGCACTATATACACGGAGGGGGCTGTATGGCGCTTTCTACAGGGGGCTGTATGATGCTATCTACAGGGGGCTGTATGGTACTATCTACAGGGGGCTGTATGACGCTATCTATAGGGGGCTGCATGGCGCTATATACAGGGAGGTGGCTGTATGATGCTATATACAGGGGGGCCTGTATGGCACTATCGACAGGGAGCTGTATGGCGCTTTATACAGGGAAGGGGCTGTATAGTGCTATCTATAGGGGGGCTGTATGGTGATATATATAAGGGGCTGTGTATGGCACTATCTACAGGGGGCTGTATAGCGCTATCTATAGGGGGCTGTATGGTGCTATATACAAGGGGCTGTGTATGGCGCTATCTACAGCGGGGCTGTATGGTACTATATACATGGGGCTGCGTATGGCGCTATCTACAGGGGGGTTGTATGGTGCTATCTACAGGGGGTGCTGTGTGGTGTAATCTACAGGGAGGCACTATCTACAAGGGGCGTTGTGTGGCACCCAGGGGAGGGGGGCCCCAGTCAAAAGTTTTCTATAGGGCCCTGTCTTTCCTAGTTACGCCCTTGCTTGTAACCTCATAGAAAAAGAAAATAATGTTCACATAAATTATACCAATATAAAGTAGACATATGGAAAATGTGAAATAGTATCTATTTTGTGTGGTATTACTATCTGTTTTACAAGCAGATGCATTTAAATTTAGAAAAGCGCTAATTTTTGTACATTTTCTCAACATTTTGGTGTTCTTCACAAATAATTATTGAATTTATTGACCACATTTTTTCACTGACATAAAGTACAATATGTCACGAGAAAACAGTCTCAGAATCGTTTGGATAGGTAAAAGCATTCGGAAGTTATTACCACATATAGTGACACATGTCAGATTTGAAATAATTGGCTTAGTCTTTAACCCCTTCCCGACATTTGCCGTATGGGTACGCCATGGAAAGCATGGACTTCCGGCAAATTGCCGTTCCCATACGCCAAATATTTGTCACCGGCTCAGCTGTATCTTACAGCTGACATCCGACTGTAACGGCGGGGACCGAAATTAGCTTCAATCCCCGCCATTAACCCCTTAAGTGCAGCGCTCAAACGCGATTGCTGCACTTAAGGTGTTTGCAGCTCATCGGAACCCCAGCAATGAAATTGCCGGGTTTCCGGTGGCTGCAATGGCAACCGGAGGCCTAATACTGGCCTCCCGGTCTGCCTAGCACGGAAACCGGTCAAGATCCACCCGGCGGCGGAGCCTGATCGGCTTCCGTAGCCGCCGGCAAGATGGTGCCGGCTCAGGAGCTGATCCGGCGTCATCAGCGGTGGAAGTCAGCTGTATGTTACAGCTGACATCCACCTGTAATGGCAGGAACCGGAGCTAACTCCGATCCCTGCCATTAACCCTTCGATGCAGCAATCGAAAGCGATTGCTGCATCGTAGCGGTTACTAGCAGATCGCCAGCCCTGACAGGCAATCAGGACTGGCGACTGCTGCTATGGCAACAGGAGACACAATAGCCTCCTGCTCTGCCATTACGGAAGACGATTAGGCCCCGCCTGGAGGCGAAGCCTAATCGGCTTGCTGTCAGTGAATAACTGACAGATCTAATACATTGCACTGCGTAGGCAGTGCAATGTATTAGAAAAAAATAAATCTGACAGCTGGACCTTCAAGTCCCCTAGTGGGACTTGAGAAAAAGTGTAAAAAAAGTATAAAAAAGTGTAAAAAAAAGTGAAAAAAAATTAAAGTTTGAAAACAATAAAAGTTTCAAGTAATAAAATGAAACACAATCCCACTTTTACTCTTATCGAGTCCTTTATTATTGAAAAAAAATAATAAACCATACGTATTTGGTATTGCCGCGACCATAACGACCTGAGGTATCAAAATATTACATTATTTATTGCACGCGGTGAACAGCATATAAAAAACCACGTAAAAAACTTTACCAGAGTTTCTGTTTTTTGGTCACTTTGCCCTATAAATATAGGAATAAAAAGTGATCAAAAAGTCGCACGTATTCCAAAAATGGTACCTATAAAAACTATAGCTCGTCTCGCAAATAACAAGCCCTCATACAGCTACGTCGACAAAAAAATGTAAAAGTTATGGTTCTCACAACTTGACGACAGAAAAAAGACATTTTTACAAAAGTAGTTTTATTGTGCAAAAAGTTGGAAAACATAAAAAAGTTCTATAAATTAGGTATCACCGGAATCGTACTGACCCGCAAAATAACGTGAACATGTAGTTTATAACGCATGGTGAACGCTGCATAAAAAAAACTAAATAAAACTTTGCCAGAATTGCGGTTTTTTGTTTACCTGGCCTCCCAAAAAATAGGATAATAGGTGATCAAAAAGTCGCATGTACCCCAAAATGGTACCAATAATAACTACAGCTTGTCCCACAAAAAAACAGCCCTCATACCACTACGTATATGAAAAAATAAAATTAGTTATGGCTCCAATAAGTCAGGAAATAAAAAATATGCAGTTGTGCCGGCCCGAGGGGAACATTTCTTCTGTTTGAAGAGGCGATTTATCAAGGACCTAAAATTAGGGAACCAGGAAGGGCGGGGGTCCAAACATATCCGCTGGAAGCGACGCTGCCCGTATTATACCAGGACAACACTTTCCCAGCAAAATTCCCCAAACTGCAAAGGTGCGGAGTGTGGACCAAAAGGGGAATAAGAAAGGACGCCATATATCAGTGTGACACCGGCCTGTGCAGAAAGGATTGCTTCACAGCGTAACACACATCTATGGATAATTTTATTGTTTTTTTTTACCCCATTATTATACCACCTGACTATGCGCCTGATGTACTCTGCCCAGCTTACATGTACCCCCACATTATAAACGGAAACACCAGCAATACTCAAACAAAACTACCACCAAGCAAAATCTGCTCTCCAAAAGCCAAATGGCGTTCCCTCCCATCTGAACCCTACAGCGGCCCAAACAGCAGTTTACTTCGACATATATGGCACCGCCATACCCGGGAGAACCCTTTTACCAATTTTTGGGGTGTGTGTCTCAAGCGTCATAAGCTGGGCATGACATATTTGCCACTGAACTGGCATATCTAGGGAAAAATATACATTTTTAATTTGCACCATCCGCAGCGCATTCATTTATGGAAAAGACCTGTGGGGTGAAATGCTCACTACACCCCTTAACAAATGCCTTGAGGGGTGTAGTTTCCAAATGGGGTCACTTCTCAGGGGTTTCTTTTTATTATTTCACATCAGAGCCTCTGCAATTGTGAACCAATACTTTGTAAATCGCCAAATTAGGCCTCAATTTCGCATGGTACTCTTTCACTCCTAAGCCTGGTCGAATGTCCAGGCAAAAGATTAGGGTCACATGTAGGTTGTTTCTAAAACCGTCAAACACCGCATAATAATTAGAGGGCTGTCTTATTATGGTGGCACAAGCCGAGGAACCACATATTGGCATATCTATAGAAAAAAATCCCATTTTCACTCTGCAACATCGAGTGCACACTAATTTCTACAAAACACCTGCAAGGTTAACATGCTCACTACACCACTAGGTAAATGCATTAAGGGGTGTAGTTTCCAAAATGGGGTCACTTCTGGGGGGTTTCCACTGTTTTGGTCCCACAGGCGCCCAGAATCCAATCCAGCAAAATCTGCACTCCAAATGGCGCACCTTCCCTTCTGAGCCCCGCCGTGTGCCCAAACAGCAGTTTATGACCACATATGGGGTATTGCCGTACTCGGAAGAAATTTCTTTACAAATGTTGTGTTCTTTTTTTCCTTTATTTGTTGAGAAAATGAAACATTTTGGGCTAAAGCTACGTCTTATTGAAGAAAAAGGATTGTTTTTATTTTCACTGCCCAATTCTAATAAATTCTATGAAACATATGGGGTCTAAATGCTTACTACACCCCTAGATGAATTCCTCAAGGGGTGCAGTTTCCTAAATGGAATCACTTGTTGGGCATTTTCATTGTTTTGTCCCCTCAGGGGCTTTGCAAATGTGACATGGCCTCCGCAAACCATTCCTGCTAAATGGGATCTCCAAAAGCCAAATAGCGCTCTATCCCTTCTGAGCCCTGCCGTGTGTCCAAACAGCCTAGTTATTACCACATGTGGGGTATTGTTTTACTCAGTTGAAATTGCTTTACAAATTTTGTTGTGCTTTTTCTCCTTCAGTATTTGTGGAAATGAGAAAAACTTAGCTAAACCTAAATTTTCTTTGAAAAAATGTAGATTTTTATTTTCAGGGCCTACTTCCAATAATTTCTGCAAAAAGCCTGAGGGGTCAAAACGCTCACTATACCCCTAGATAATTTCCTCAATGGGTGTAGTTTCCAAACTGGGGTCACTTGTGTGGGGTTTTCATTGTTTTGTCCCCTCAGGGGCTTTGTAAATGTGACATGGCCTCCGCAAACCATTCCTGCTAAATGTGAACTCCAAAAGCCAAATGGTGCTCCATCCCTTTTAAGCCCTGCCGTGTGCCCAAACAGCCGTTTATTACCACATGTGGGGTATTGTTTTACTCGGAAGAAATTGCTTTACAAATTTTGCGATGCTTTTTCTCCTTCAGTCCTTGTGGAAATGAGAAAAAATTAGCTAAAGCTACATTTTCTTTGAAAAAAAATGACGATTTTTATTTTCCGGGCCTACTTCCAAAAATTTCTGCAAAAAACCTGTGGGGTCAAAACGCTCACTATACCCCTAGATAATTTCCTCAATGGGTGTAGTTTCCAAAATGGGGTCAATTGTGGGGGGGGGTTTCCACTGTATTGTCCCCTCAGGGGCTTTGTATATGTAACATGGCCTCCGCAACCCATTCCTGCTAAATGTGAACTCCAAAAGCCAAATGGCGCTCCATCCCTTCTAAGCCCTACCGTGTGTCCAAACAGCCGTCTATGACCACATGTGGGGTATTGTTTTACTGTGGAGAAATTGATTTACAAATTTGGTGGTGCTTTTTCTCCTTTAGTCCTTATGGAAATGAGAAAAAAAATGCTAAACCTACATTTTCTTTGAAAAAATTTAGATATTAATTTTCACTGCCTACTTCCAATAATTTCTGTAAAAAACCTGTGAGGTCAAAATGCTCACTACACCTCTAGATAATTTCCTTGAGGTGTGTTAGTTTCCCAAATGGGGTCACTTTTGGGGGATTTCCACTGTTTTGGCACCGCAAGAGCCCTTCAAACCTGACATGGTGCCTAAAATATATTGTAATAAAAATAAGGCCCCAAAATCCACTAGGTGCTCCTTTGCTTCTGAGGCCGGTGCTTCAGTTCAGTAGCACACTACGGCCGCATGTGGGATATTTCCTAAAACTGCAGAACCTGGGCAATACATATTGAGTTGCATTTCTCTGGTAAGACTTTCTGTGTTATAAAGAAAATTGGATTAAAAATAAATTTCTGCAAAAAAATATGAAATTTTTAAATTTCACCTCTACATTGCTTTAATTCCTGTGAAAAGTCTAAAGGGTTAAGAAATTTTCTAAATGCTGTTTTGAATACTTTGAGGGGTGAAGTTTTTAAAATGGGGTGACTTTTTGGGTGTTTCTAATATATAAGGCCCTCAAAGGCACTTCACATCTGAACTGATCCCTGTAAAAATAGCCTTTTGAAATGTTCTTGAAAATGTGAGAAATTGCTGCTAAAGTTCTAAGCCTTGTAACGTCATAGAAAAATAAAAGGATGTTCAAAAAACAATGCCAATCTAATGTAGACATATGAGGGATGTTAATTAGCAACAATTTTGTGTTTTATAACTGCCTGTCTTACAAGCAGATACATTTCCTTTTGAGCCTCCTAAACTGCAAACACCGCCTGTTAGTATAAAAGCATGCATCAGTGTAAAAACTTAGTTTTATTCGGCCACACATGGTATGCAAATTAGGTATCCAGTGTCCCGAATCGAGAGGTGAACCGGGAGGAGTCAGGTATCTTGAACTCTAAGGGTATGTGTACACGATAACTGCATTTACGTCTGAAATTACGGAGCTTTTTTCAGGAGAAAACAGCTCCTGAATTTCAGACGTAAGTGCTCGTACTCGCTTTTTGCAGGTCGTCCATTACGGACGTAATTTGGAGCTGTTCTTCATTGGATTCAATAAAAAACGGCTCCAATTACGTCCCAAGAAGTGTCCTGCACTTCTTTGACGAGGCTGTTATTTTACTCGCTGTCTTTTGACAGTGACGCGTAAAATTACAGGTCGTCGGCACAGTACATCGGCAAACCCATTGAAATGAATGGGCAGATGTTTGCCGACGTATTGGAGCCGTGTTTTCAGGCGTAATTCGAGGCGTAAAACGCCTGAAAATAGGTAATGTGAACCCAGCCTAAATCCTCCCCTCTGCAGTTGACTGACGGCTCTACTCGTATGATGCTGAAGACAAGTAGAACTCTCAGTCAACTGCAGAGAAAAGGTCAACTTTGGAGCTCAAGATGCTGAATACTTCTT
Source organism: Rhinoderma darwinii (assembly GCF_050947455.1). Taxonomy (NCBI): domain Eukaryota; kingdom Metazoa; phylum Chordata; class Amphibia; order Anura; family Rhinodermatidae; genus Rhinoderma; species Rhinoderma darwinii. The sequence goes on from NC_134692.1 coordinate 98,648,721, forward strand.
TATTTGGCAGACACTGGAAACCTAATTTGCATACGGTGTGTCAGAATAAAACTAAATTTTGACACTGTTGCAACGACTAAGATATGCAATAGTGGTATGTTTCTACTGTTTTCCCCTACAGCTAACTAGCGGTGTTAGCAGTCTTGAAAGCTCGAAACTGATGACAGATTCCTTTTAACAAAATAAGGGTATGTTCACACGGCCTATTTACGGACGTAATTTCGGCGTTTTTGCCCCAAATTACGTCCGAAAATAGCGCCTCAATAGCGCTGACAAACATCTGCCCATTGAAAGCAATGGGCAGACGTTTGTCTGTTCACACGAGGCGTAATTTACGCGCCGCTGTCAAATGACGGCGCGTAAATAGACGCCCGCGTCAAAGAAGTGACCTGTCACTTCTTTGGGCGTAATTGGAGCCGTTACTCATTGACTCCAATGAATAGCAGCGCCAATTACGTCCGTAATGGACGCGGCGTTCAAGCGCCTGCACATGCCGTTACGGCTGAAATTACGGGGATGTTTTCAGGCGGAAACATCCCCGCAATTTCAGCCGTTACGGACGCCCTCGTGCGAACATACCCTAAATATTATAATGGATTGATAGAATAATATATGCAAATAATAAAAACAATCTTTGTTTGACTGAGCCTGTTGGATGTGATTTACCATCACCAATAAAAAATGCAGATGGCTGTTTAATTTTTGTAATGCTATATTATTTTTAGTAATTCACTTTAAAATTATACTTCCATTTATTTTCCTTGGTTCAAAGGCTTAAACATGCAAAGCCTATACACAATGTTTCCATCTCATTTAATCTGTACTCATCTGAATGCTATCCCTTACAATGATAAATGTCTAACATGTATAATGGCTTTACAACCAAACAATAATCTATCAATGGGATTACTTTCAAAATATATAAAATGCTTGATGTGTATGGCATCTAATTAAATCAGGCTGTGCTGGGTACATAGGTGCAATTTCACACCCACTGGTTTAATGCTAATTCTATATGATACATTATGGAAATGCTACAGAGAGTTAACAAACATGTAAAAGTAATATTACTTCTAAGCACACATGGTACAATTAATCATGTCAGTGGCATCTCAGATAATATTGTTCATATGGAAAAAAAGTTTAAAGAAAATAACAAATTTCCAAGACTGACCAAACAAAAATAGATTTCCACTGCAAATTAATAGGATAAACAACATAAAATAATGCAATATTTCCCATTTTATGCTTTAGAATTGTAATAGACTATACAGTAACCAAAGAGGTTGTCAAGTAGTATAATGTACACAAAAAAATTTAATGGCATACTATGAAAAAACAGTGCCTTGAAAATATAGTCAACCTCGGAAAAACGGGCGAAAATCACTCCCAAACAGTGTGCAAAAATGATAGAATCTTACCCCAACAGATTTAAAGCTGTTATTGCAGCATAAGGTAGTTCAAGTACAAGTCCAAAGTGATTGAACATTTATGTAAACAGTGTTTTTAGGGACTGGGGCGATCTAAGTAATACCGTATCCACACACAGCAGTTAACATCATTGTTTTTCACATTTTTTTGCGGGGAATAAAACGCTGTAGCCAGATAGAAAAAAAATCTGGAATAAAATATGAAAATACATAGCATTTTGGTTTGTGGCGTTTTTGGGGTCAGTGGCAATTTTATAAACGTGCAGCATGCTAAAGTTATGGCATTTTCTCAGGCGTTTTTCTTCATAGGCTTGCGTATAGAAGTTAAATAACTGCCAGGAAAAATGCATATACAAAATGTCACAAATTGAATATAAACCACGAAAAATGCATATAAAAATGCCATTAAAAAGTAGATCAGTTATTTGCATGCGTTTTAAAACAAAGTGTCGTTTGTAATCTAGTCAAATCTGTAGTTGAATACATTTGTAAGGAAAACTGTGTATCTTTAATAAAAACAAATAAATAAAAATCTTCTTTCATTCTGCTGGTTTTAAGAGAGTGTCAAATTATTGTCTAACAGCAGGTAATATGCTAAAATAAAAAAAAGTATTACTCACCTTCTAAATCCCTAGTCACATCAGCGTCGCCATTTCGGTGGTCCCTGCCAATCTTTGTTTACTTGGCTGCAGCGATGACGTGAATGGCTGCAATGGTCATGTGGGTTTACGGGTATGTCATCTCTGCAGCCAAGTAAACAAAGACCATCAGGGATCACAGGTGAGAATTGCTCTTTTTATTTAAATTTTTTTGCATAATTTTTTGTCTAATGCTATTAGACAAATTTTTTACGATCCTGGAAACCCCATTTAAGCCCAGTGTTTAAAAGCTAAGCAGCTGTCTTTGCATGGGACTGTTGAAGTGTGATTGACAAATTATTCACATCTTCTGAATCAGTCACTGGGAAATGTTGTTGATTTGAAACAGAATAATTATTATTTTTTTAGACACACACTCTTTTTTTTATCAATGGGAAGAAGGAAAGAGGCTGGCACTACCAAAACCGCACAGTCGGAATAGGAGTTAAAATATGGCTTGCTTACTGTTGGATGATTGCAGGTAAATTGCCACGGAGTTGCTCTTCGAAAGAATAGCACAAAAAGCTGAATGTATATATAGAGGAATGATCGAGGCACTCACCGAAGCTGGCAAAAAATTGGTTCTTTATTACAAAAAAGGATCTAGGTCAGGATGTGGAATTGCCTACGGCCGTTTCACGTGCTGGTACACGCTTTCTCAAGGCCCTAGCGTCACTTCCTTCACCTGCCTTTTTATTCACAAATTAGTACACATTGTTACATAACAAAAAATTAAAAAAGACAGGGAAATGCACAGTATACTTTGATGGTTCATACAACTAGTACATTCTAATCTTAGAATATCAATATTACAATACCAAATTCTCTAAAAACAAATAAGGTTCATGTTAAAAACGAACTCAGATCATTACGATCATTGAGACCGAGCGGTCCTAGTGCACCTGTCAGAGAAATAATCTCTGCCTCTCTCTGCAGCAGAGATTTGTGTCTGTCTCCTCCTAACACCAATGGCTGAATGTGAACAATACCCACAAATCGCATGCATCGAGCGTTGTTTTCATGTTTCTCCTGCATATGTTGTATCAGCCTAGGGCATCCCTCACATGTATTTAGTGATCTTATATGTTCACGAAATCTTACATACATAGGTCGTATAGTTTTTCCTATATAAAATCTACCACAATCGCAAATTACTGCATATACAACATATTGGGTCCTACAGGTTATTAATCCATTAATTTCAAACGTAATGCCCCCTAAATTCAGGTTCCTTGTACGTATTATGGAATTGCAGTAATTGCATTGACCACATCTGTGGTTACCCTTTGGACTATTAGCTGTCAACCAGTTCTCTTTGCACTTCTCTTTTTGGGAAAAACGTCCCCTGACTAAAATGTCTTTTAAATTTTTACATCTACGAAAGGATACGATTGGTTTCCTAATTGCGACTTCCATAAGTAATGGATCATTCTCAACTAGGTGCCAATTGTTTCGAATACTTGTACGGATAACATCACTCATTGGGCTATAACCGTATCCTTTCGTAGATGTAAAAATTTAAAAGACATACACAAATCTCTGCTGCAGAGAGAGGCAGAGATTATTTCTCTGACAGGTGCACTAGGACCGCTCGGTCTCAATGATCGTAATGATCTGAGTTCGTTTTTAACATGAACCTTATTTGTTTTTAGAGAATTTGGTATTGCAATATTGATATTCTAAGATTAGAATGTACTAGTTGTATGAACCATCAAAGTATACTGTGCATTTCCCTGTCTTTTTTAATTTTTTGTTATGTAACAATGTGTACTAATTTGTGAATAAAAAGGCAGGTGAAGGAAGTGACGCTAGGGCCTTGAGAAAGCGTGTACCAGCACGTGAAACGGCCGTAGGCAATTCCACATCCTGACCTAGATCCTTTTTTGTAATAAAGAACCAATTTTTTGCCAGCTTCGGTGAGTGCCTCGATCATTCCTCTATATATACATTCAGCTTTTTGTGCTATTCTTTCGAAGAGCAACTCCGTGGCAATTTACCTGCAATCATCCAACAGTAAGCAAGCCATATTTTAACTCCTATTCCGACTGTGCGGTTTTGGTAGTGCCAGCCTCTTTCCTTCTTCCCATTGATTGTATACAGTGTATTTGGGCTAGAGCACGCCGATAGAACCAGCCATGGAAAATAATCCAGTAGATCACGTGGAGTCTCTGGCTACTTTGGATTCAGCAGCGCTGATCGCAGGTCGTATGGATGTGGATGCGTTTTTTGCACAATGCAATCTCCAAGATGAGTTGCAGGTGATGGGCACAAAAGCTCTTGAAAATAAGGTTATGTTTCTGTCCGAAAAAGAAGTCAAGTTGTTTTGGACTGTTAACTCCTTACAATCTTACAAGGACTGTAATAGATCGCCTAGAGGCTTGCGTATATATAAAGAAATTTCACAATATCATGATGATATGGAATTTGCTGCACAGTGGAAACAGCTGCATGTACAACATTCACTCAACTTAACTGAGTTAATACTGACCCGCACTGAAAAAGAATATACATCTATAAAGGAACAACTTGGTAAAGCCAAAATGGAATTAAAAACGAGATTAACCGAAACACAATTCCAAATGTTTATTAAGAGAGTCGATAAGAAGGTTATTCCTATCCAGTCGGAAATAAAAGAAAGAAAAAAAGATAAATTTATCCGGGATAAAGGTGATTTTGATACCGGTCATATCTTCAGTTGGGGTAATCGGAGGATACGAAAATTTAGACGTCAAAGGATCCAGCAAAAATCAACTGATTACTGGACTACCGATTCAGGATCAGATTCTAGCTATGGAGAAGAAGTGACCAGGCATGGTCCGTTGATGGACATTTCCACCAGTTCTGCAATTGAGGGGAATAATAACCCTTTAGGAGGAGCATCAGAAGGGGTCGTCAAAGGCAGAAGAGGCAATTATGCAGGAGTCAAGCGAAAGCAGGTTTCTTGGAGACAGTAAGAGACTGTTCTTCTAATAATGCAGTGTCTATATCTGATTTAGATGTACCTGTTTCTACCAATGTAACAACTGTGATTAATCTGTCCGATCTTATTTTGACTCCAGATTGTCTGTCTCTGCTTTCAAAGGGCTTTAACTACTGTATTAATTCTGAATTTGATTACACTAAATTTGAAATAGATCTTTATAAATCAATACGTAAGATGAATTTGCATCGGGTTTTTTCTGGTCATGTTTCTGAAAAGGTGCCTCCTATTGGAGAAAGGAAAGTTACTGTGGGTATTCTTGGCTTTAGTTTAAATGATAATTTTTCTGCTGAAGATAGAAAAATGTTACATATTTTAATGGATGTCCCTATTGAAGAAGTGGATTGTGAACCACAATCGTACAATATTGAGAAGTTTCAGGGTGGGAGACCATCCACCTTTAACCCTCCTTTACCTGCCGGTTCACAATTAGATTTATTTCAAAAAGAGGTTTTACGTGATGTAAAATGCCTCATTTATCCTTCAGCCATTCCCAATCTATCAGTAGAGGAAAGAAAGGCATTGAAATGGTTAAGTTCTAATGATAATATTATTTTAAAACCGGCAGATAAAGGAGGGAATATAGTGTTACTGTCCAAAGAATATTATATTCAGGAGGCCCATCGTCAGTTAGATGACAATTCGGTCTATGAAATCCTTAAACAGGAACCAACTTCATTATACCTAAGGTTATTGAGATCACTATTGAGAAAAGGGGTTGAGGGTGGTTTCTTTTCTGAAAAATTCGGAGAGAAATTAATTATACCATTTCCCAACAGACCATACTGGTATTTCATCCCAAAGGTACATAAATCAATGGAATTCCCCCCGGGCCGCCCCATTATAGCGGGAATTGGATCAGTTACTGAGCCACTTTCACGCTATTTGGACTGGGTTATGCGCCCATTGTTAAAGAATATTCCTTCCTATTTACAGGATACACAAGATTTCTTGTCAATAATTAAGGACTTTGGTTGGCAAAAAGGATTCAAATTGGCTAGTATTGACGTCGAAAGCCTATACACCCGTATCCCTCAGGATGCCGGTGTACAGGCCGTTAGACGTCAATTGCAGTATACTAAAAGTGATCATGCGTTTATTGACTTCATATGCGAGGCATTACAGTATGTGTTGAGTCACAATTCCTTTCAATTTGATGACATCTGGTATCGACAAAAGTCGGGAACGGCGATGGGTACTCCCGTAGCTCCGACTTTTGCGAATTTATTTCTAGCGGACTTTGAAGAACAAATGATATATAATCTTTCTAATCCCTATGCCAAATACCTACAGCTATACCTACGTTATATAGACGACATTTTTGTAGTGTGGTCTGGTACCCAGCAGGAGTTTCTAGATTTTGTAAAATACCTGAATGCAAATTCATCAAATATGAGTTTTACACATAAATTTGGAAATCAAGAAATTGAGTTTTTGGATGTATATGTAACAATAGAGGAGGGAGCAATTCAGACTAAGGGTTATCGAAAACCTACAGCCACCAATACATTGTTGCGGTATGATAGTTATCACCCCAGACATATAACTAAATCTTTACCTTATGCTCAATTTTTACGTCTAAGACGAATTAATAGTAGTGATTTGACATTTTATGAACAGGCAGATGAGATGAGTCAAAAGTTGGAAGCAAGAGGTTATCCGGTACAATTGGTAAAAGATGCTTTAAATAGAGCTAGTGAAATTAAACAAACAACGTTATTCCATCATAAAAAACATAGTCGAAAAGCTCCTATCAAAAAAGATCAGAGATTTGTTCTATCCTTCGGTTATAGCCCAATGAGTGATGTTATCCGTACAAGTATTCGAAACAATTGGCACCTAGTTGAGAATGATCCATTACTTATGGAAGTCGCAATTAGGAAACCAATCGTATCCTTTCGTAGATGTAAAAATTTAAAAGACATTTTAGTCAGGGGACGTTTTTCCCAAAAAGAGAAGTGCAAAGAGAACTGGTTGACAGCTAATAGTCCAAAGGGTAACCACAGATGTGGTCAATGCAATTACTGCAATTCCATAATACGTACAAGGAACCTGAATTTAGGGGGCATTACGTTTGAAATTAATGGATTAATAACCTGTAGGACCCAATATGTTGTATATGCAGTAATTTGCGATTGTGGTAGATTTTATATAGGAAAAACTATACGACCTATGTATGTAAGATTTCGTGAACATATAAGATCACTAAATACATGTGAGGGATGCCCTAGGCTGATACAACATATGCAGGAGAAACATGAAAACAACGCTCGATGCATGCGATTTGTGGGTATTGTTCACATTCAGCCATTGGTGTTAGGAGGAGACAGACACAAATCTCTGCTGCAGAGAGAGGCAGAGATTATTTCTCTGACAGGTGCACTAGGACCGCTCGGTCTCAATGATCGTAATGATCTGAGTTCGTTTTTAACATGAACCTTATTTGTTTTTAGAGAATTTGGTATTGTAATATTGATATTCTAAGATTAGAATGTACTAGTTGTATGAACCATCAAAGTATACTGTGCATTTCCCTGTCTTTTTTAATTTTTTGTTATGTAACAATGTGTACTAATTTGTGAATAAAAAGGCAGGTGAAGGAAGTGACGCTAGGGCCTTGAGAAAGCGTGTACCAGCACGTGAAACGGCCGTAGGCAATTCCACATCCTGACCTAGATCCTTTTTTGTAATAAAGAACCAATTTTTTGCCAGCTTCGGTGAGTGCCTCGATCATTCCTCTATATATATACTCTTTTTTTTATCTTTATGATTGCTATCAACAAAACTTTATTTAGTAGACACCTGTACATTTCTATTTTCTATTTTTATTACTATTACCAGGCTAATCCACCATACTTTAAATACCCTATTCTCTTATACATTTTGTTCAAAGTTGCATCACTGGAGTTGATGCATTATTCATTGGATAAGGGAATAGAGCAAAACCAGGCAATACAACATGATGGGTGGCAAACCATGATGTATATTTTCATTATGACGATCTTGTACTGTGATACACAGCCCTGCTCCTGCCACAGCAGCGGGGATTGAAGAAAATTCTAATCCTGCCAGTTAACCCCCTCAGTTAACTCATTTAAAATAAAATAAAATTAAAAGGAAAAAGACACATTTAAAAAATGAAATAATATTATTTTAATAAAAGCAATATACAGTGCATTCGGAAAGTCTTCAGATTCTTTCACTTTTTTCACATTTTGTTATGTTACGTTTTCCCCCATCATTCCGTACTTAATACCCCATAATGACAAAGTGAAAACAGAATGTTAGAAATATTTGCCAATTTATTGACAAGGAAAAACTAAAATATTGCATTGACATAAATATTCCGATTCTTTACTCAGTACTTATTTGAAGCACCTTTGGCAGCAATAACAGCCTCCAGTCTTCTTGGGTATGATGCCACAAGTTTTCATCACCTGGATTTGGGGATTTTCTGACATTCTTCTCTGCAGATCCTCTCAAGCGCTTTCAGGTTGGATGGGGACCGTCGGTAGACAGCCATTTTCAGGTCTCTCCAGAGATGTTCGATTGGGGTCAAGTCAGGGCTGGGTCACTCAAGGACATTCACAGGGTTGTCGCATAGCCACTTCTGTGTTGTCTTGGCTGTGTGTTTAGGGTCATTGTTGTAAGGTGAACCTTCGGCCCAGTCTGAGGACCAGAGCACTTTGGATATGGTTTTCATTAAGAATATCTTTGTACTTTGCTCCATTAATCTTTTTCTCCACCCTAACCAGTCTTCCTGTCACAGACGCTGAAAAATAGATCCACAGCTTGATGCTGCCACCACTATGCATTACTGTAGGGATAATATTGCATAGGTTATGAGCAGTGCATGGTCTCCTTCAGACATGATGCTTAGAATTGAGGTCAAAGGTTAAATCTTGGTTTTATAAGACCACAGAATCTTGTCAGAGTCCTTTAGGTATTTTTTTTGCAAACTCCAGGCAGGCTTTCATGTGTCTTTTACTGAGGAGAGGCTTCTTTCTGGTCCCTCTGCCATAAAGTCAGATTGGTGGAGTTCTGCAGTGATGGTTGACCTCCTGGAGGTTTCTCCCATTTGCATACAGGATATTTGGAGCTCAGTCAGAGTGACCATTGGGTTCTTGATCACCTCTCTCACTAAGCCCTTCTCTCCTGATTACTGAGTTTGGTGGGGCGGCCAGCTCTAGGAAGAGTCCTGGTAGTTCAAAACTTCTTCCATTTAAGAAGTATGGAGGCCACTGTGCTCTTGGGGACTTTCAATGCAACAGAAATACTTATGTACGCTTCTCCATATCTGTGCCTCTACACAATTCTGTCTCTGAACTCTACAGGCACAGGCAGTTCTTTCCTCCTCATGGCTCGGTTTTTGCTCTGATATGCATTGTCAGCTGTGAGACCTTATATAGACAGGGATGTGTTTTTTCAAATCTTGTCCAATCAAATGAATTTACCACAGGTGGACTCCAATCAAGACGTATAAACATTTAAAAGATGATCTAGAGAAATGGGAGACCCCCCAGAGCTACATTTCAAGTATCATAGCAAAGGGTCTGAATGCTTATATCCTTGAGTTTTTAATTTTTAATAAATTTGCAAAAAAAAAATCTAAAATTCTGTATTCACTTGGGGAAAAACTTTTTTATTTTAGCTCAAATAACAAAATGTGGAAAAAGTGAAAGGGTCTGAAGACTTTCCAAATGCACTGGGACAAAAGATTAATCTTTTTTTTTGCTAATACCGAAAATGTTAATCAATAAAAATTCAATGCTAATGCACATTATACTGTATGTACTTCAAAATTGTATGTAACTAAAGTATAACTTGTCCTTTAAATACAAGGCATCATATAACTGTTGACTAAAAAATAAAAATAAGTTATTTAGAATGTTACCATGGTAAAAAAAACAACAAGTGTACTTAATGAGATTAATGCAATTTTGGGGTATATCATCAGTATTATTTTATTTATTTTCTTTTCAATTTTCTTTTTTGCCAATAATATATGCACATAGGGGCGTAGCGAGTGGGAGGGAGCGTTAATTCTGCCGGATGCATTTAGGAAGACATGTGGAGAGGCCACAGGATGAGGATCTTTGAAAGTCCTGCCTTCCACCTCCATCTTCTGTCTGTCCTGCAGAAAGTTACAACTGCTGGAGTTTTTTACCGGCTATTGTAACTTGATCCAGGCGGCTCTGTTGGGACAGACAGAGGGTGAGGCTGTCCTTGCCTATGCCTGTCCGTGTAGAGAGCAGCTCAGGCAGGAAGAAGGCCTTCCCCCTCTACTGCTGAGATATAAATGTGATCTGAAGGAGAAGTAAGTATCTGTACTACATGTGTGTTTGTGTGTGTGTGTGTGTGTGTGTGTGTGTGTGTGTGTGTGTGTGTGTGTAGCGTCCACGGCCATGGACCACCGTTCTTACTCACCCCTCTGCGGCTGCAGCCATGGATCTATGAGTGCTGGCTGGCATCTCCTTCCTGGGAGACACCACAAATCACTTCCGCTCGGCTGTCTCCGGTGGAGTGCGTGCGCACGCTAGTTCCCAAGCCTTAAAGGGCCAGCGCGCGCACATGTAAGTTATCAATAATTAGCCCATAATCACCCTGGACTATTAATAGGGCTCTGCCCCTTCACTCCTTGCTGAATGTTGTTGTGTTTTCCTCTGTTAGTCTTAGCAAATGGTCCCTTAGTGTTATCCTGTTCCCAAGTGCTCCTGTACCTTACTACCTGTTGCTGTATCTTGTGCTGTGTTGGTTCCTGAGCCCTATCGAGTGTTGGAGTTGTGTTGTGTTGTGCCATTGGTCACACCTGCTGTCGTACACCACGTCTGGTGTCATCTGCCATGCCTATTATCCTCTGCCATGCATGGCATCCTCTGCCGTCAAAGTTCCATCTGTACCTAGCCACTGCGATTGTCTGGACTATTCAGGTACCCTGGTGCTGGACTTTGTATTGATCGGGCACTCTGTTGTTTGGCCAGCTGCTACTCCGCTACGGAGGAGCGGCCTAGTGCGTCCACATACCCACGAATTGTGACAGTGGGTAACTATTTGTGTATAAGTTGTATGTAATGTGTGTGTAATAACAACAGTATGAGTGTTGTAAGCCTGCAGCAGCAAAAGTACTGGAGGGGTGTACATCTCATTCAGTTTGTTGAGAAGGGTGATATAAAGGAATCCAGGAAAGCTGGGGTTTCTCAGCAAACTGGGTTTGTAAAACATGGTTCTGGGACTAGATTTCTATGGAATGGCAGGTAGGATTGGTAGTGAGATCTGTCATTCCTTTCCCCACTTCAGTACAGCTCAGGTGTAGCTACTGGGCTTGTTACCGAACCATAAATGCTCTGCAGTTAGTGCAGAGAGGGTCTAAGCCTGGGAAGCCATGTGTGAACTCTAAGGCTGGATTCACACGAGCACATTACGTTCGTAATTGACGGACGTATTTCGGCCGCAAGTCCCGGACCGAACACAGTGCAGGGAGCCGGGCTCCTAGCATCATACTTATGTACGATGCTAGGAGTCCCTGCCTCGCTGCCGGACAACTGTCCCGTACTGAAAACATGATTACAGTACGGTACAGTTGTCCGGCAGCGAGGCAGGGACTCCTAGCGTCGTACATAACTATGATGCTAGGAGCCCGGCTCCCTGCACTGTGTTCGGTCCGGGACTTGCGGCCGAAATACGTCCGTCAATTACGGATGTAATGTGCTCGTGTGAATCCAGCCTAAATGTGAATGCTATGTATCTTTTAATTGCCAACCCCAACCCCCCATACATGTTACATTTTGTGAGGGGGGCCCCGCCACACTGAATCTTCGCCCTGTGTGAATAAATACCAAGCTACAGCTTTGTAAACAGAAATGTATTTCTGTCCAATTAAAAGGTTTTTGATTCTATGAATTAGCCGATTAGCATTGCTTTTATTATTAACTAATATTTAGCCATTTTTAAATATAGGGTGTATATGCTCTGGTGTAAAGACAGCGAGTTTGACAAGCACCAAGAAAAAATACAAAAAGTAGCATTTTTTCTAGTTTTGCAATGTTGTCTTTTTTATATTAATGTTGAATAGCACATTTTTGACAGGAGTCTCAGGGAAAGATTACTTTTCTTCTACTTTTACTTTACCTCTCCCTTGCCTCTTTAGAGCACAATCTAATTCAAAATGTTTACTTTTCTCTATCCTAGATTAATTTGTCACTTGCTATCTGTGTAAACTAACAGAAGTGCTGGGTTAGTATGACTTTTCAGCACAATAAAAATTGGATGTCACTGTAAATGGTCAGGCCTACTTATATTTATTATTACTGATACTGTGAAAGGTGACATTGTCCTCAAGCTCATGGGATGGCTTTTCTTCAGGTTGTTATCATCTGACTGGGCCACATTTACTTTGCCATACAAGGTTCATATTGACATAACATCCTTCCAGAGGTCACAAAAAGGGAGCACTGAAAAAACCAGACTTAGCAGAAAAACTGATATCTAGAATATATAAATAAAACAGCAAATAGGCAGGGTGTAAAAGATTCCTAAGTCTAGGTATATCATAGAAATGGCATAGCAGTGAACATTTTATGATCTGTTGATGTTATTTAATTGAGCCTTATAAGTTATGCCAGAATAATGGAAATAAAGCTAAAACAGTTAATTTGTATCCAGCTCACCAGCCAAGTAGATGCGCGGAGGGTGCAGGACTGCACCAAATTGTAGCAGAAAGGCAAGAAGGTTCCAGCATCAAAATCTTGAACAAAATGCGGCTTTTATTGAGGTTCCATAAAATCAGGGACAACACATAGAACAGAAGCTGACCGGTTTCAGGCCCAAGCAGCCCTTAGTCATAGCATAGCAAACAAATCACACAGGAAGCAATATATATATATATATATATATATATATATATATATATATATATATATATATATATATATATAGCCAGTCATGTACAGAGAAATAATCACATGTTCTAAAATCAGGTGTGTGTTAAAAGCAGTTGATTAGAGAAAAAGACACATATCAATGTTACAAATTTCATAGGCGACGAACAATAAATGTGAGGGAATGTGTAAGAGAAAACAATCTTAATAGTAAAAGTTGAGGTCTAGTCGGTGATTTAACCCATCAGGTGCACAGATGCCAAGTAGAAACATCCAGAAAGCCTCTCTATTCCTGAGTTGTTTCAAATGGTCTACACCCCTGGAAGAGCAATTAACCCTCTATATGCCATGTACAATAAGGGAAGATGCATCTCCATTATGACATTATGCACAATGAAAAGACACCGCTGAAATGTTGCGATTCTTAACCCCTTCCCGCTCCTGGACGTACTATTAGGTCATGGTAACGACTACTACTACTACTACTACCGTTCAAAAGTTCAGGGTCACTTAGAAATTTCCTTATTTTTGAAAGAAAAGCACAGTTTTTTTCAATGAAGATAACATTAAATTAATCAGAAATACAGTCTATACATTGTTAATGTGGTAAATGACTATTCTAGCTGCAAACGTCTGGTTTTTAATGCATTATCTACATAGGTGTATAGAGGCCCATTTCCAGCAACCATCACTCCAGTGTTCTAATGGTACATTGTGTTTGCTAACTGTGTTAGAAGGCTAATGGATGATTAGAAAACACTTGAAAACCCTTGTGCAATTATGTTAGCACCGCTGTAAACAGTTTTGATGTTTAGAGGAGCTATAAAACTGATCTTCCTTTGAGCTAGTTGGTTATCTGGAGCATTACATTTGTGGGTTCGATTAAACTCTCAAAATGGCTAGAAAAAGAGAGCTTTCATGTGAAACTCAACAGTCTATTCTTGTTCTTAGAAATGAAGGCTATTCCATGCGAGAAATTGCCAAGAAACTGAAGATTTCCTACAACGGTGTGTACTACTCCCTTCAGAGGACAGCACACACAGGCTCCAACCAAAGTAGAAAGAGAAGTGGGAGGCCCTGCTGCACAACTGAGCAACAAGACAAGTACATTAGAGTCTCTAGTTTGAGAAATAGATGCCTCACAGTTCCTCAACTGGCAGCTTCATTAAATAGTACCCGCAAAACGCCAGTGTCAACGTCTACAGTGAAGAGGCGACTCCGGGAATCTGGCCTTCAGGGCAGAGTGGCAAAGAAAAATCCATATCTGAGACTGGCTAATAAAAGGAAAAGATTAATATGGGCAAAAGCACACAGACATTGGACAGAGGAAGATTGGAAAAAATTGTTATGGACAGACGAATCAAAGTTTGAAGTGTTTGGATCACACAGAAGAACATTTGTGAGACGCAGAACAACTGAAAAGATGCTGGAAGAGTGCCTGACGCATCTGTCAAGCATGGTGGAGGTAATGTGATGGGCTGGGGTTGTTTTGGTGCTGGTAAAGTGGGAGATTTGTACAAGGTAAAAGGGATTTTGAATAAGGAAGGCTATCACTCCATTTTGCAATGCCATGCCATACCCTGTGGACAGCGCTTGATTGGAGCCAATTTCATCCTACAACAGGACAATATGCAGCCAATCATGAACAGAGAAATAATCACATGTTCTAAAATCAGGTGTGTGTTAAAAGCAGTTGATTAGAGAAAAAGACAAATATCAATGTTGCAGATTTGATAGGGAACTAATAATAAATCTGAGGGAATGTGTAAGAGAAAACAATCTTAAAAGAAAAGGATGAGATCTAGTCGGCGGTTTAACCCATTAGGTGCACAGATGCCAAGTAGAAACATCCAGAAAGCCTCTCTATTCCTGAGTTATTTCAAATGGTCTCCACCCCTGGAAGAGCAATTAACCCTTTCTATGCCTTGTACAATAAGGGAAGATACTTCTCCATTATGACTTGATGCACAATGAAAAGACACCGCTGAAATGTTGCGGTTCTTAATCAATGCGTCTGATAGATGGCGGCGGATGCGCGTTTTGAGACTGCAGGACGTGCTCCCAATATACTGTAGTTTACATTTAGTGCACGTGATTAAATAAACCACATATGTCCTGTTAGAGTAGATGTATTATTTTATTTTTAATGTTTTGTTGTTGGCTGTGGATGTGAATTCAATGTATATTTTGATTGTATTACAGCAGATGCATTTAGTATGATTGTATTTGAAACAACCTTTATAGTTAAGCCAAGTGGGGGTCTGTTTTACATTAGCCAAAGACCCCATGCCAATCTTTTCCAAAAAGTTGGATTTATTAGTCATGGAAGCCGTAAGACTGGATATCATGTCCCAAAGGGAAGCCAATTTTATTCAAGTCAATCACCCGGTAATGGCTATTTTTCATTCCTTCCCCAAAATCCATAAGTCCGACTTCCCTCCACCCTTTTGTCCCATTGTTGCTGCAATTGGCTCATTGAACAAGAATTTATGCCTGTGCTGAGTAAAATAGTTTGAAACCGCATTTTTCTTGGGTCACAGCTGATGCCTCTTCACTGTATACTGTAATCCCACATTATCTTGCAAACTGTACTTTGCTTTGGTTTTTAGACACGTACAGCAACTATACTGTTGATTTGAAGGAATTTATTGTTTCTGCTGTTATGTATCTATTGGGCCATAATTTCTTTATGTTTAAATACTTATTACCTGCAAACAACAGGGGCATCTATGGGAGCAAAATTCTCCCCCTCTTTAGCCATCATATATATGGCTTGGTGAGAAAAACAGTACATCTTTGATGGGGACGGACCTTGTGCTCTGTCATGTGTCTGGTATGGCCGCTACTTAGATGACCTCCTCTTTATTTTGGGGTCCGATGCGGCGGCCATACCAGACTTTATTGAATATTTGAATTCAAACCCCCTGAATCTCAAATGTACATACACTTGCCATCCCAGACAGATTTCCTTCTTGGATCTGTTGTTTTACCAGTGAAGCACATCTTACATCAGTTGACACGGTAACATTCCGAAAGAGCACGGCAGGTAATACCACCCTGCATGCTTCTTCATGTCACCCGTCCTATATCATCAAAAGTATCCCAGTGGGTGAGTTTATTAGAGTGAAACGTAATTGCTCCTCCCCCGCTACTTTTAACCTAGAAAGTGACATCCTTATGAGTAGACTGCATGATCTCAAGTATCCTGGATGTTAAACCATGCCCGCAACATCTCCTTAGAACGCGATAGGGATACTTTGCTGGGAGTCTCTCACTATGGGGAGATACAGAGTAAAAAAAAAATCAGCACACCTGTGTTTTTCTTCACTCCCTTCAGTGTAGAATACCGCAGCTTATGTAATATTATCAAAAAATATATTCCCATCTTGCATCAGGACTCTTTATACTCCAGGGCCTTAGAACATGGTCTTAAATTTGTGCCTAAAAAGGCCCATACGATTGGCTCTATGCTATTCCCAAGTCTGTTCTTCACAAAAAAACAGACCCCCACTCGGCTTAACTATAAGGGTATGTTCACACTACAGCGTCCGTAACGGACGAAATTATGGGGCTGTTTTCAGGAGAAAACAGCCCCGTCATTTCAGCCGTAACGGCATGTGCAGGCGCTTGAACGCCGCGTCCAATACGGACGTAACTGGAGCTGGTTTTCCATGGAGTCCATGCAAAACGGCTCCATTTACGTCTGAAGAAGTGACATGACACTTCTTTGACGCGGGCGTCTTTTTTACGCCCCGCCTTTTGACAGCGGGGCGTAAAAAAATGACCATCTGAACAGAACATCGTAAGACTCATTCAAATGAATGGGCAGATGTTTGCCGACGCTATTGAGGCGCATTTTCGGACGTAATTTGGGGCTAAAACGCCCGAATTACGTCCGTAAATAGTGTGTGTGAACATACCCTAAAGGTTGTTTCAAATGCAATCACACTAAATGCATATGCTACAATCAAAACATCCACTGAATTCACATCCACGGCCAACAACAAAACATTCAAAATAAAACAATACATCTACTGTAACACGACATATGTGGTTTATTTAATTACGTGTACTAAATGTAAACTACAGTATATAGGGAGCACATCCTGCAGTCTCAAAACGCGCATCCGCCGCCATCTATCAGACGCATTGATTAAGAACCGCAACATTTCAGCTGTGTCATTTCATTGAGCATTATGTCATAATGGAGATGTATCTTCTTTTATTGTACAAGGCATAGAAAGGGTTAATAGCTCTTCCAGGGGTGGAGACCATTTGAAACAACTCAGGGATAGAGAGGCTTTCTGGATGTTACTACTTGGCACCTGTGCACCTAATGGGTTAAACCGCCGACTAGATCTGATCCTTTTCTATTAAGATTGATTTCTCTTACACAGTCCCTCACATTTACTGCTAGCTCCCTATGAAATTTGTAACATTGATATTTGTATTTTTCTCTAATCAACTGCTTTTAACACACACCTGACTTTAGAACATGTGATTATTTCTCTGTTCAGGATTGGCTGCATATATATATATATAATTACTGCTTTGTGTGATTTGTTTGCTATGCTATGACTAAGGGCCACTTGGGCCTCAAACCAGTCAGCTTCTGTTCTATATGTTGTCCCTGGTTTTATGGAACCTCAATAAAGCCGAAGTTTGTTCAAGATTTTGATGCTGGAACCTTCTTGCCTTTCCGGTATAATGGAAATGTTACAGAGGATTTCCATCCAAAATATAAAATTGGCCATATATTTGTCAGAAGTTAGAGCAGTAGCCAAAATGTGGTTATTATGTTTGTTTACTTTACAAAGATATTGGCTTTTCTCTTTTCAGTTGTGGCTATCTGCAGCCTTTAACCACTGCATGCGCTGCTCCGCAATGGTACGTCCTGCAGAGGGGTTAGTTCCAGCATCCAGACGTACTATTGCGGAGTAGTTCCCGGTGCACACTGTCCTAACGGACAGTGTCCAGGAACCGGGAGGTCAGCTGTCCCCGACAGCTGACACTCCAGCCTTGCCGGTCAGCGGACCATTGCAGCTGATTTTGGCAATTAACCCCATAAATGTGGCGACAGATTGCCGTCGCCGCATTTAAGTGGTTTGAAGCACATCGGCAGCCCCCACGAAGTGATCGTGGGGGCTACCGATGCTTGTCACAGCATTCGGAGGTCAGACAATGACCTCCGGGTTGCCATGTACGGAAGCCTCGGAGGAACAGCCTCCGGCCGGTCCTCCGAGGCTTCCTGTCAGTGTGACTGTCACCTCTTAATGACAGTTAGAGTACATTACACTACGTGTGTAGTGTAATGTACTCTAGCAGCGATCAAAGCTGCAAGTCTAAGTGTCCCCTAGTGGGACAAGTGAAAAAGTAAAAAAAAGATAATAAAAATGTTTTAAAAAAAGTGTAAAAATAAAAGTTAGAAGTTATATAAGCAAACACTGCATTTTTTTCCTATAATAAGTCTTTCATTATAGGAAAAAAATGAACACGTTAAAAAAAGTAAACATATCTGGTATCACCGCGTTCGTAACGACCCCAACTATAAAACTATAATGTTATTTCTCCCGCACGATGAACACTCCAAAATAAATCAATAAAAAACTACACCAGAATCGCTATTTTTTGGTCACCACCCCTCCCAAAATAGAGAATAAAAAGTGATCAAAAAGTTGCATGTACCCGAAAATAATACCGATAAAAACTACAACCCGTCCCGCAAAAAAACAAGCTCTTACACAGCTTTTTTGACTGAAAAATAAAAAAGTTACAGCTCTCAGAATATGGTGACACAGAAAATAAATTATTTAATAAAAAAGTGATTTTATTGCGCAAACGCTGCAAAACATAAAAAAACCCTATATACATATGGTATCGCCGTAATCGTACCGACCCGCAGAATAAAATATAATGGTCATTTATAGTGCCCGGTGAACGCCGCAAAAAAGAAACTAAAAACCATTGTCAGAATTGCTTGTTTTTGGTCACCCGGCTTGCAAAAAAATGTAATAAAAAGTGATCAAAAAAATTGCATGTACCTCAAAATGGTACCAATGAAAGGTACAGATTGTCCCGCAACAAATAAGCCCTCACGCAGCTCCGGTGGTGAAAAAATAAAGACGTTCTGGCTCCCAGGAATATGGTGATGCAAAATGTGCAGTGTTTTCTAAAAGCGGATAAGATCCGACACCATTTATCAGTGCGACACCGGCCACATATCTATGAATTATTATTTATTTACCGCATTTTTATACCCTCTTATTATGCCCTGATGTTCTCCGCACAGATTACATATGACCCCCACATTATAAACTGAAATACCAGCAAAACCCCAAACAGAAAAACTACCAAGCAAAATCTGCGCTCCAAAAGCAAAATGGCGTCCCTCCCTTCTGAGCCCTGCAGCGTGCCCAAACAAGCTTAACGCTTTATGAGGTATTTGTCTTCAGGGGCACAAACTGGGCACGACATATTATGCACTAAAATGGCATATCAGTGGAAAATTGCAATATTCACACCATCCACTGTGCATTAACCACTTTGAGCACTATGACTTAATAGCACGTCATGGTGCGGGGGTGATGTATGGAGCGGGCTCACGTGCTGAACCCACTCCATACGCTGCGGGTGTCAGCTGTGTATTACAGCTGACACCCGGGACTAACGGACAGGAACAGCGATCGCGCTGTTACAGGAGACTGTAAAAAAACAATACACTGCAATACATTAGTATTGCAGCATATTGTACCCGCGGATCCAATGATCGCTGGCACAAGTCCCCTAAGGGGACTAATAAAATGTGTAGAAGAATTAAAGTTATTAGTAGTGAGAAAGAAAAAAGTTTAAAGTTAAAAAAAAAAACCTTTTCCCATTTTTCTTCAAAAGTAATGTAAAAAAATAAACAGAATTGATATAGCTACGTCCGTAAAAGGCCGAACTATTACAATATACCATTATTTAACCCGCACGGTGAACACCGTAAAAAATTTAAATAATTTAAACGGCCAAAATCGCTGTCGTTTTCGTTTTTACCGCACGGCGAAAGCTGTAAAAACGAAAACCCCAAAAAATTGAATCAGATTTTTTTCCTATATTCCTATATTTTCCTATTTTTTTTCAGTTTCCCAGTACTTTTTATGGCACTTTAAATGGTATCAATAGAAACTACAATTCCTCCTGCAAGAAATAAGCCCTCACATCACTCTACTGACGGAAAAAGAAAAAAGTTATGGCTCTTGGAAGGCGCGTACTGAAAAACGAAAATAAGAAAGCAAAAAATGGATCAGTCCTGAAAGGGTTAATTCATTTCTAATGAAAAAAATAAATGTATGACCACATTGTGGGGTATTTCCATACCCGGGAGAAATAGCTTTACAAAAATTGGTTGTTTATTTCTCCTTTATCCCTTGTGAAAATGAGAAAATTCAACATTTTAGTGGAAAAAATTGTGATATTAATTTTCTTCGCCTAATTCTAATAAATTCTGCAATATGAGATATTGCCGTAATCGGGAGACATTGCTTTACATATTCTGGGGTGCATTTTCTTTATTATCTCTTGTAAATATTACAAATTTTCATTTTTACAGACTAATTCTGATAAATTTAGCGAAAAACCTGTGCAAACCTGGTCAAAATGCTAACTATACACCTAGATAAATTCCTTTAGGGGTGTAGTTTCCAAAATGGGGTAACTTTTGGGGTGTTTCCACTGTTTTGGCACCACAAGACCTCTTCAAACCTGACAAGGTGCCTAAAATATATTCTAAAAAAAAGGAGGCCCAAAATCCACTAGGTGCTCCTTTGCTTCTGAGGCCGGTGCTTCAGTCCATTATCACACTAGTGCCACATGTCGGATATTTATAAAAACTGCAGAATCTGAGCAATAAATATTGAGTTGCATTTCTCTGGTAAAACCTTCTGTGTTACAAAAAAAAATGTATTAGAAATGAATTTCGGCAAAAAAAATAAAATTTGTAAATTTCACCTCTACTTTGCTTTAATTCCTGTGAAACGTCTAAAGGGTTAAAACACTTTGTGAATGCTGATTCGAATACCTTGAGTGGTTCAGTTTTCAAAATGGGGTGACTTCTGGGCATTTTCTAATATATAAGGCCCTCAAAGCCACCTCAGAACTGAACTGGTCCCTGAAAAAATAGCCTTTTGAAATTTTCTTTAAAATATGAGAAATTGCTGCTAAAGTTCTAAGCCTTGTAACGTCCTAGAAAAATAAAAGGATGTTCAAAAAACGATGCAGACATAAAGTAGACATATGGGAAATGTTAACTAGTAACTATTTTGTGTGGTATTACTATCTGTTTTACAAGCAGATTCGTTTAAATTTAGAAAAATGCTAATTTTTGCAAATTTCGTATAAATTGTGGTGTTTTTCAGAAATAAATACCAAAATTATCGACAAAATTTTTTCACTAACATAAAGTACAACATGTCACGAGAAAACAATCTCAGAGTCGCTTGGATAGGTAAAAGCATTCCAACGTTATTACCACATAAAGTAACACATGTCAGATTTTTAAAAATTGGCTGGGTCCTGAAGGCCAAAACAGGCTGTGTCCTGAAGGGGTTAAAGGGGTTTGTCCATCAGGGACATTATGGCATATCCACAGGATATGCCATAAATGTCAGATAGATCCAAGTACCGTCTTTGGGACCCACACCTATCTCTAGAACGGGGCCCCCCCATTCTACCTTGCTCGCTTGCCGCTTCCTCTCGGGCCACTTCTCGATTACATAGTCGGAAATTACGAAAATAGCGTATCTCGCTGAGCTACGCTGTTTTTGTATTTCCCATAGAAGCGAATGGCATTTACGGAAACAGCATAGCTCACTGCCATTGTCACCCTGGCACTGCTAGCTAATATATATATTTTTTTTTCACAGATTCCTGGCAACCGGGAATTTATTTGCTTCACTGCATTTTGAGTTTCTGCTGGGGTGCTCCACCATTTTGTGGATCATCAGATTGAACTACCGATTTTGTAATTGTGGATATAGGTGCCTATGGTATCTCAGCTGATGCTGGCATATTCAGGGCTTCCAGAATGGGTGAACAGCATCAGTCCCACCAGCTCACCCTTTCGGGAACTAAAACAACTACCTGGCTTTTCTGGACCTTTAGCGCCATATGTCATCGTCATCATTTTGGACTATCCCCTCATCTGACGCAACTCCAGGCGTGGTTTGGATGACCAGAGGCGCATCTTTGACTACCGGCTCACCCGTACAAGACGGTATGTTGAGTGCGCTTTCAGGATTCTCAGCAGCAGGTGGCATGTTTTCCAGAGCTCTAATTAGATGGATATGGATAATGTTAAACTATTTATCCAAGCCAGTGTCATCTTCCGCAACTTTACCCGAATCATGTTTGACATTGAGCTGGAACAGTACATTCCAGGCATCAACCATTCCTCTGGAACAGCACCACCAGTATGGAAGACCTGGGGCATCAGGACTGGCTCCAGGAACTCTATGCTGACTACTCCCTGTCAACTGCGGGAGAGGTTCCATGGCAGCTGAATGCTAGCTGGTAGATACTTTGGTACTGGACATTTGCCTTTCCAGTTTAGTTAGTTTAGTTTGTTAATTTTAGCTTAGTGTAGGGACTCGCAAGAGAATGAGGACCCTTGACGTGGGTTGCAAGCTAAGTAAAGTTGTATTTTTATTTTCTTTGTCTATTTTTTTAATATTTTTTTAATATTTTCGGATTATTTCATTTATTTCCTTTTGTTTATACTTTATATACAGTACTGTGCGAAAGTTAGAGACAATTGTGGAAAAATGCTGCAAAGTAAGAATGCTTTAAAAAATAGAAGTGTTAATAGTTTTTATTTATTTATTAACATAATGCACAGTGAATGAACAGAAGAGAAATCTAAATCAAGTCAATATCTGGTGTGACCTCCCTTTGCTTTCAAAATGGCATCAATTTTTCTAGGTACACTTGCACACAGTTTTTGAGGAACTCAGCAGGGAGGTTTTTTCAAACATCTTGGGGAACTCACCACAGATCTTCTGTGAATGTAGGCTTCCTCAAATCCTTCTGTCTCTTCATGTAATCCAAGACAGACTTGATGATTTTCAGATCAGGGCTCTGTGGGGGCCACATCGGTACTTCCAGGGCTCCTTGTTCTTCTTTACGTTGAAGATAGTTCTTAATAATATTAATTGTATGTTTGGGGTCGTTGTACTGCTGCAGAATAAATTTGGAGCCAATCAGACACCTCCACAATGGTATTGCATGATGGGTAAGTATCTGCCTGTATTTCTCAGCACAGAAGACACCATTAATCCAGACCAAATCCCCAACTCCATTTGCTTAAATGCAGCCCCAAACTTTCAAGGAACCTCCACCATGCTTTACTGTTGCCTACAGGCTCTCATTACTGTACCGCTCTCCAGCCCTTTGGCGAACAAACTGCCTTCTGTTACAGACAATATTTTACATTTTAGCAATACCTATACTAATCCAGACCAAGAAACGTCACAATAAACTATTTTATTTATATTTTTCATAGAAAAAATACCTATAAGTATATGTGTAGACATATCAATATCCAAAAGAAAAAAAACCTCATAGCACTTATGTAAGTACCATACAAAATTTGAATACTTTATTTAGGAATGCCATAAAAACAAGTTGGCCATCAAGACCTAAAATATACATACAATTTAAAAAAATCAATAGTGTGGTGGGTAGGGGACCACAGCAACATAACACAATTTACAATAAGCGCACAGTAAAACGTGGTACAACAAAATAGACTAAACGGGAAGACAAATAGATATCCACATAGTCAATTACTATACATAAGTGCACATCCACATGAGAAAATGATGACCCAAATTCAGGGCCCTAAACCAAGTACCAACCCGTATGCTGCATACTGTTCCCCCAACACAGCCACCACACTAGAAGCCCCGATGCACGTTTCGCCGTCAGCTTTTGCAAGGGGTCACATTTTGACTCATCAGTCCAGAGCACCTTCTGCTATTTTTTTGCACCCCAGTTCCTATGTTTTCATTCATAGTTGAGTCGCTTGTTTCCACATCAAAGGTATGTCTTTTTGGTCGCAATTCTGCCATGAAGACCACATTTTTGCCAGGCTTCTCCGAACAGTAGATGGGTGTACCTGGGTCCCACTGGTATCTGTCAGTTCTGAGCTGATGGCACTGCTAGACATCTTCCGATTTCAGAGGGAAGTGAGCATGATGTGTCTTTGATCTGCTATACTAGTTTCCTTGCCCGACAACTGCATCTACGGTCCTCCAGGTTGCTTGTACCTTTGTGCTTCTTCAAAAGAGCTTGAACAGCACATCTTAAAACCCCAGTCAGCCGAAATTTTTGCCCGGGAGTGACCTTGCTGATGCAGTATATCTAACAACCATGTGTATTTTTGCTGTGCTCAGTGTTGCCATGGTGGACCTGTGGCATGAAGCTGTCTTCTACAACCTCACCTTTGTAGCAGAGTTTGGCTGCCCCCCCCCCAGTTTTAAGCCTCCTACACAGCTGTTTCTGATGGTCATTATCACCTGTATGGTATAATTGGTTAATCATACACCTGACTATGTTCCTAAAAAATCCATGACTTTGTGCAAGTCTACCTAGAAGAATTGATACTTTTTTTTAAGGCAAATGGTGTCCACAATATTGATTTGATTTAGACTTCTCTTCCATTCATTCACTTTGTATTTTGTTAATTAATTAAAAAAAACTATTAACAATTCCATTTCTGAAAGAATTCTTATTTTGCTTCATTTTCACCTTTACTACATAAAACTTTTGCACAGTACTGAATGTATGTATTTATGTATACATAAATAAATATATATATATATATATATATATATATGCAGTACTGTGCAAAAGTTTTAGGCAGTCACAGAAAAAAAAAGGTGTATATATATATATATATTTATATATATATATATATATATATACACACACACACATATATAGTATATACACTCCTCAACATTGAAATTGCAACACCAAGAACCGCAAGCTGTAAGGTTATGCAAATCGAGGAAGTAGCAGGTGTCGCTAAGATCTTCAAATGATCAAATTATCAAGCACCTAGCTCCAATCTGTGGCATGTGAGATGGGCATAACATAAAAGCCAGATTGAAAGCAAAGTTGTTTAACCACATGAAACCTCAAAAATCGGATCAAGTGGTGTGTGATGATTGTGCGATACTTCCTATTTGTCTACATGCCTGTTATGGCCACTTGTCGTAAACTGAGAGGGACAGAATCCTTGAACTGAGAGACCTTGATTTATCACTCCAGCAGATCGCTACGTGCCTAGGCCGAGATGTCAGCACTGTTCAATGTTGCATGTCCCGAAGTTTGGGAGAACAATAATGAACGGGAAGGACAGCAAGAAGTACGTGGAGGCGAACCTCTGCACAGACGGATAGTCTGATTGGAAGAATGGCGCGTAGTGATCCATTCTATACTGCACATGAAATTGAACATCACATCCCAAGACTAGGGCGGCAACCAGTGTCGACCCAAACCATCAGAAGGCTTTTGCACGACATTGGGCAACAAGAAAGATGTCCCGCTACAGGTGTTCCATTGACCACGCGCCACCGCTCTCAAAGGCTATCATTGTATGGAGGCTGTAATGGAGGTCTATCCTCTTCAGAAATAAGTCCCGCATTTGTTTCGGACTCAATGATAGTCAGGGATTGATCTGGAGCGCACGTGTCCAACGCCATGAAGAGGCCTTTACAAGGGAAACTCCTGGGATTATAATGTGGGGTGGCAGAATGTACGGTATCCGGACCCCTCTAGTCTTCATTTCAGGTACACTAACAGCTCAGCGTTACATTGATTTGGTCGTGGAACCAGTGGTATGGGCATTTATCCAAAGTGTCCTTGAAGCCGTTTTTAACAGGACAACACCAGGCTGCATGTTGCTCATGCTACAGTAAGCAGCCTGCGTGGACTAATCGTGCTACCATGGACTGCAGCGTCTCTGGACTTGTCTCCTATCGAGCACATCTGGGACGTCATTGGTCGGCAGTTATAAAGGGAGCTGCCAGCAGCCAATCTTGATGATTTGCGTGCCTAAGTGCATTCAGTTTGCCATAACATTCCTCAGACAACTATTAATAAACTCATTGATAGCATGCCACGGCGTTTAAGTGTGTGTATTTCTGTGTGTGGTGTTCATACTCGATGCCAAATAAATCAAAATGTTTGGAATATTTTGTTTCCATTTTTTTATCATTTGCATATCATTAGCATCTCTTTCAATCCTGTGATTTCCACAATTTCAAAACTTTCCTTCTATGTGTTGCAATTGTTGGAGTGTGTGTGTGTGTGTGTGTGTGTGTGTGTGTGTATATATATATGTACATACATATACACATACACACACATACATATATACATATATATATATATATATATACACACACACATACACACGCATTTCTATATATATATATATATATATATATATATAGTAGATTTAGCTTTAGTGCATATTTATTTATATTTAGTGGTTTAGGTGGCATTAGTGTCACAGGGTGCTGTCACCATTCTATGTTTGCTGTATATCTGCAGTCATGGGTGTTCTTGCACCTGCATACATTTTGTATCATTTAGTTGGAATGTGCTGTTCAAATTTTTGTTGTGCTTATGGTATCCATATATGTGGGGTTAGTGACTGCCTCCACTTGTTGTTCTTGCACTCCTCCCATTCTGCCCTGGGTGATTTTAATCAGTTCAATGCTGGATCCTACCATCCCCAGGTATATATGTAGGCTTAGTCCCAGTTCTGGGTGTATGTGCAGCGTAGGTTCCCACCTTACAGAGGTCGCCTTGTCGTGGCAGGTGGGCTAACACTTTTTGATCAAAATGTGCACTAAGAACCTCCCTATTTGTAAGTAGATTTAGCTTTAGTGCATATTTATTTATATTTAGTGGTTTAGGTGGCATTAGTGTCGCAGGGTGCTGTCACCATTCTATGTTTGCTATATATATATACATATATATATATATATATATATATACATACACATATATCAAGAAATCCTGCAGCACTCCAATGTAGCAAAAAGTGTGGTTTATTCAATCAACGAACGGATGCAACCTTTCTGTCCAACCTTAGGACCTTTTTAAGCCTTGAGAAAGGTCCTAAGGTTGGACATAAACGTTGCATCCGTTTGTTGATTGAATAAGCCACACTTTTTGCTACATTGGAGTACTGCAGGATTTCTTTATATATATCACACAGTCCTTGGATCAGGATTACCTGCTGGGCATGACCGCCCACCGTCTTTTGACGGCAGGCGGTGCAGGTCCCCAGCCTACAACGACATATTTTGGCGTCGCTGTAGTTGAGGCTGATGAGCGCTCGTGTGAGCGCTCATCCTCTAAGCGGGAGCTGTAACGAACAGCTCCTGATCTCAGAGTAGCCTCCTGAATACAGCTGGGGTTGGAAAACTTTCGGACCCCAGCTGTTTAACCCTTTCATTGCCGCTGGGATTCCATTGATGCGATTAAACACTGGGGAATCCCTCTGCAGTCAGCCCTGGGGACCTACAAAGGACCCCAAGGCTGTCTGTTCCGTTTGCCTGCTGTTCGGGCACACTATGTGCTGCCCGATCAGCAGCCTGTGTCATAGTGACACAGTGTAATGTATTAGCATACTGGAGTATGCTAATACATTACAGGTAAAAAATAAAGTTATAAATAAAGTTATCCCTTAATGGAATTTAAAAAAAAAGTAACAAAAAAAGGCATTATTTTGCATAAAAGATATTTTATTGCCCTACACTAAATAAAATAAAAAAAACTATATATTAAGTATCTATACGACCATAATAACCTTAAGAATTAATCTAATCAGTTATTTAGCGTGAAACCTGAACGGGATAAAAAATAAACAAGAAAAACAATGCCAAGAATCGCTTTTTCCTAAATTCACCCCGTAATTTTTTTTTTTTTACCCCCAAACTGTTGGGGAAAAAATACTATTTCTCTCACATAAAACAAGGCCTCATACAACCACGTCAATGAAAAAATAAAAAAAGTTATGGCTGCTGAAAGGCAGAGAGGCAAAAACAGAAAAATGCAGCTGGTCGTTAAGGTCTTTTCAGGACCGGTCATTAAGGGGCTAAAAAACAAGTTTCAAAAATATAAAAAATACTAAATACAACAAATAAAAAAACTGTTTAATTTTTTTTTGAAAGACAAAAAAAAACATTGAAAGTAAAAAAATAGTTTAAAAAATATTGTTCTGTGTGTCCGTTATGTTGATTGTGCGTATTCCCTTGTATACTCAAGCACCTCATTGGAATCTAACGTATCAGTACAAACCCTATCAACACACCCACCAACATGATGTAAAAAAAAAACAAAGAGAAAAATAAATTGTTCAATACTTTTTAAATATAAAAATAACAAACATATAACAATCTAAAATCTAAATCTTTAATAAATAATAAAGACATTACATGTCATACATTTCACGTGTAAATGTAGTGGAGCCAGGTGGTGCTCTGCTTTTACCATCCCCACGTTCTAAACCCTGTCCTTGTTGTGGCGCATGGTAGCTGGTGTATTGAGCACCAGCATAGGACGGGCCTGGTGTCCTCAATGTTGCCCTCTTCTGGGAAAACAGGGGCTGGGAATATATAGCGCATGCCGGGGTGGCCATGGTGGTGGAGGTCCTAGAGTATATGAGAATGGTGGAGATTAACCCTCTGGCCTGCTGCGGTAGTACTCCACCACCTAATATAGCTCTCTGAGATCATGGCTGGAGTCAAACAGCTCCACTACCCCCAACTGCGCAGCCAAACAACATATTTGCTTCTCTAAAGGGATGCACTTCAGTAGCTGAACCAGGCTATGGCAGAATATGTCCTCCAGAGTTTCCTGGTTGAGATGTACTCAGGACCTTGTGGTCCGGTATCACCTGGAACTGGCATTTTTCAGACTCTATAATGCACTGGTGGTCTGGAGGCCAGCGAAGCAACTGGCAATTCAAAAGAGGCAGGGAAAGACATCTTTGCCAATGTGGGCTCAGGTAGGTTGCTTGCTGTGGAATCTGTTTTGCTTGAAGATCTTGTGTTGAAAGGCCCAGCTTCCACTAGTGTCTCATCTGAGTTCACCTCTGGCTCTGGAGGCTGAAGATTTTCCTTTGTTCTATGTTGCGAGTAAAAAAAAAAGTTACGCTTTGTAAACTCTGCCTTGGATACATATGATTTTGGAGTACATTATATACCATGGTACCTAGCATAGCCGCTTGAATCACAATAGGCCCTAAACTATACACCAATGAACGGTCTAAAAATTGACAGATGGAAGTATGCTATGTATCATGGGAGTCCTGGGTAATTAGCATAGCCCAATGAATTTCAATAGGCCCTAAATATACACCAATGAACCCCAAAAATTGACGGATGAAAGTATGCTATGTACCACGGGAGTCCGTGGTACCCAGCATAGCCCCATGCATCAGAAGAGGCCCTAACTATACACCAATTAACAGTCCAAAAATGTATGGAAGTATGCTATGTACCATGGGAGTACGTGCTACCTAGCATAGCCCCAGTCATTACAGTACACCCTGAACTGTACAACAATGAATTGTCAAAAAATTTACGGATAGAATTATGCTACGCACCATGGGTGCCTGAGGTACCTAGAATAGCCTAATACATCACAATAGGTCCTAACTGGATAAGTATATGTAATATATACTTGCGGCCCAACATTCATGACATCAGTCAGGAAGAGCAGATGATAGAGTACATATATGGGCCCTTCCGTCTAAGCCCATCCCCACTCTTCCCCATTTCTTTAAGTTCTCACTGGAACTGGTCCTGGCAGGTGTTCCATCTGTTCTTGATGTCACCCATTAAAATAAATAAATAAATAAATAAACTATTATTCAGATAATAAAAAGGATGAGGGCATGAACAGGTAAAGGAGGTATAGGTATCAGCAGTGCTACTTACAATTTTTTTTTTGCCGTGCCTTTGATGCCCTCTCTCCCACTTCTGTTGATGGTGGTCACTGGCCACCTTGTCCCAGTCCTCCTAGCGCTTGCTATTCCTGTCCTGATAACCACACTGGTGCTTTTCCCAAATTCAGGGACGGTCATGCACCAGGGTGTGATTTTTTTTATGTGCACTGGCAGGGACATTTTTCTGTTCTTCCTAGACCTCAGCAGCATGACAATGGGGGAATTCCCTGGCATCACTTGGCATCGTATCCACAAATGTGGACGACACACGGATGACGTAAGCAATTTTCACGGTGGTCCCATAGACTTCTATGGCCGAGTCCGTGCCGGAAATACAAAATAGAATGATATGTCCTGAGTTTTTGCGGCCCTGAATTCCGGTCCTCACACGGGTCCGTGAACATTACGTTCATGTGCATGGCTCCGTAGAAATAAATGTGAATAGCACAAAGTCAGCATGAGGCCCTTGCCACTGCAGTACAGCTATAAAACAATACTTGAAAACAATCATATGGTGTTAGTGTTGTTAATAATAACAGCAAACTACAAATATAAATAAGATTTAAAAAAAGTTACTGCAAAAAAATATTGCTGCAAGAAATAGTTTGTTTGCCATATAAACTAATTACATTTTAGAACTCACCATTTCGACAACATCTTTGTTATTTAGAAATCTTCCGAAGTATTGTAGCCGATTATAAACATTTATATTAACATTACTTTTATGATGCTGTTAACGCTATACTACGATCACTTGCCAAATAGCCAAGAACATATGGCCAACGAAGCAAAAGCTCACTGTTTGCCTTTCCCTCCTTTTTTTCCTCCCAGGCTTCCGTTGGCAACATGTTCTTGACTGGTTGCCTCGGTTACCAGCATTCTTTGACCAGTGTCCATGTGTCTCTATGACAACCTATTAACCCTCAATGCATATCATTATCACAGCGAGGGGTGACCTTCAGCCACTACTTGCTATTATCATGACAGCACGCTGCATGACTGCCAGTCATAATCTGCTTATGATACATTAAAAGTATTATTGTGTATTATGTAAACTCTGCATTTGATCACAATGTATTATTCTATTCCTTTAATATATATTGTTTATTGTAATATGTACGTATATATAATTTTACAATTTATAATTTGTTAGTTGTTATAATCTCTGTTTCGTTTGACATGTCTCTGACTATTCATTTTAGCACTTTGTATCAGTCAAAGTGAATTTGCTCAACACCGTTTGATTGTCCTCATTTCATGTCTGATGGGGCCCCGTTCAAAATTATCTTTCAGTGCCCCACCCCATCATAAAAAACACGGGAATTCTGCTCCTTCAGGGAGCTACAGTGGCACAAGTATATAGCAGAGCAGGGAGATACCTCCCTGCTCTGCTATAGTATATAATAGTACCTGCGTCCTAAGGACGCAGATACTATTGAATGTGGCATTGCTACCTCTGTGGCAGCCACAGCAGCTGCTAGTGGTGCCACTGGCCATGGGAGGCCCGTCCCGACGAGTGCCCTTATTCCCGGCGTCGCCGCTAGCAGTCGCTATGGCTGCTACAGCGGTAGCGATGACACTGAGAGAAGAAGTGCCCGGGCGGAAAGGCAGCTGCTGAGTCGCACTTCTGAAACAAGCAGGGGAAGGGAGCCAGCAGAGCGCCCCGTTCCACCTGCTGGAGTGATGGTTCCTGTGCAATGGCACAGGTCGCACACGCCTATGGCCGACCCTGTGTGCAGCCCTAATAAACCTTGTTTGTAAACTACCCTTTGGATCGTTTCTTATGTCAGCAGCGCTGGTTCTTCTGTGCCCATTTTTCTCAATACTCTAATCCATTCACACAGCAGTGATGCAATTTTGACCGGCCAGGGATCCACTGCAGCTGACTTATATCTACAATTTCTGTCCACACCAGGGTTGTGCCTGGGGATGCACAGCCCCATCAGATGAGCACATCTGTTAAACTTCATCTTCTCTCCATCAACCTACCTAGGTGACCTGGACAATGTGCACCTCTTTTTCCTTTTTTTCCTTTTTTAGATTCTTAAACACAATGAGGTCTTAGGACAGTTTCACATTGTCATAATATGGCCGCTCAATTGCATCCATATTATGGTCGAAACATTGGATTTGTTCCAAGAGGGCCCAGGAGGCTAATCCATGCCACCGTATTTTCTTGTTTTATGGGGAAATCGCTAGTGGCCCTATATACCCCGGCAGTTACACACAGTTTATTTCAATTTTAACTTTCTAAATACCTAACAGCTAAACTGGTAGGAAATGGAGTCATAAGACTGTGACAGAGCCTGTTGATTAACAACATTGGCAGTTTTATTACAAGTTGGCCATAGACTGTGGTTGGATCATAATTGAAGCCCACTCATTAGCATGCTGAACATGATGCGCTCTATCAGCTTGCTTTCTGGCCTGGGTTTGGACAAGAGTCTCTGCGCTTCTGAGAGACACTTGCCTGATCTGTTGCTGAGAAAGCCAGAGTTTGCTGAGGAGTTTCAGCAGCTTGAGCAGCAGTATGATGGTATAAGCGGGTTGCAATTTATGAGAATGCTCAAATCCAGTATAGGTACAGTACATTTACGACGAGTAACACGTCGAGTAAAGAAAAATGGCTAGGTTTTTATGTAAACCTGGTCTAAAACTGTGTGTGTGAGTGAGGCCAAAAGTAAAGGACCTACGAGCTTCTATTGGCTAATACGGGTCATGTGATATGGAGAAAGGTACTTGATGTGGAGGCCAGTGGTGTCATATTAGCTTTTGAGAATATGACGAGAACAATAGGTCCTAGAGAGCTAAAACCCGTTCAAAACCTTCGGAAGCGTGTCATTTACTTATGTACCAAATTTGGTTCAGATTGGTCCAGTAGTTTGGCCGTGCATAAAGAACAAACATCAGACAACAGAAATTCATTTTTATATATATATTCAGATGTATTCCATGGTTGTAAAGTACTGCTGAATATGTTGGTAGTGTTATTTATATACTAATAGTTACATTTCTTGCCCCTATCAGGATCTCTGAGATATTTATACATACAATATATGTATTTAATTTCCCTCCCTAACATTATGTACCTATCTTCAATCAGGATTTTATGTTAGATGTTTTGTCCAAAATTGCGACATGGAAAGGGTCTTAATGAGGTAAAAGGGCTTTATATATTGTGAGTTTGATCCATTTCAGAAGCCAAGGCAGACATATTTATTCAATGGCAATTTAGAGTGACCTTGCTGACTCACAATGCAGTGGTAATAAAATGGTGTGGGACTTTAACCTTTTGGAAGCAAAGTCATATATAGCTTTGTAAAGATGACAGAACAGTGCTAGATGCTGAGTCAACCAGCCTTAACAAAGCAGTTTCTTTTATTTCTGATATGGGTTTATATGTACTGCATGAGACCGCTTTCTCTACATTTTACAAAGTTATTAGAGTATTATAAGTATTATAGACTGTAAGTACAAGAGTTACACTTGAATAAAGAAGACTGTGAAGAGCAGTTTTGATATTTGTTCCTTTATCATTTGTAATTATGTAAGGTAATACCCAACACCATGTTATAGTGGGTAGGTTACACTTTTTTTTTTTAGAGGGGTCGAAAGAAAACCTCACAGGTGGGTTCAGACTAGCATCTTGTGAAAATGGACACATTTTTGTACCAGTTGTCTATTCCAAACTTCATTAAAGGAGTATACCCAGAATCGAAAATTATCACCTGTCCACAGGATAAGTGACCATTTTATGATCACTGGGGGGCCCCACCGCTAGGACACCCACTGATCGTGGGAATGTGGGTCCCGAATCCTTAGATCCTCCCCACTGCCCCTCTGCAATGTAAAAAATATGTAGAGAAAGCAGATGTCTTTCCAAAATATAGTAAGACCTCATTCACACGGCAGGGTTTCCCGGCCGGGTGCCGGCCGTTCATAAATCGGCCGGCACCCGGCTGCATTAGGAATAATAGACCCCTAATGGGGCTATTCACACGACCGATTTTTTGACGGCCGGGAAAACCGCCCGTCAAAAAATAGGACATGCTCTATTTTCGCCTGGGTACCCGGCCGCCCGGCTCCCATAGAAGTCTATGGGGCCGGGTAATACCCGGCCATCACCGGGATGTGTCCCAAGTGACGGCCGGGTTTTCCGGCTCTTGCGCTCTATCTCCTCCTCCTCACAGCGCAGAGTGCATGTGAGGAGGAGGAGTTGATGCCATTCTGACGAATGGCATCGCTGTACACGGTGTGGCAGGGCCGGGGTGTACAGCAGGTGGAAGGGAGCGCTGCGCTGGCTCCCTTCTCCTGCTTGTTTTAAAAGCGCCCTGGCCCGGCGACACCTTTGATGGTGCCACTAGCATCTGCAGCAGTTGCTGCTGCTACTACTGTAGCGACGCCACTATAGCAGTGCGGGGAGGTATCTCCCCGCTCTGCTATGTGCTAGCCGCACTTTAGCTCCTTGAAGGAGCGGAATCCCCGTGTGTTCGGGGATTCCGCTCCTGGACAGAGCGCTTGATGTCTCTGTCCATATATGGGCAGTGACATCAGGGGAAACTCCTGAAGCGGAATCCCCGAACACATGGGGATTCCCCTTCAGGAGTTGCCGCTGATGTCACTGTCCGGATATGCAAACCGGCCGGGCAGAATGGCCGATTTTACCGGCGGGCACTAGGGCTCGGACGCGACCTGGTTGTGTGAATCCCGCCTTATGGTAATTTAAACTTTTTTTTACATTTGAATTGGGCTATTAATACCATCAAGTTGGTAAAAGCAAGGGGAGCCCACATACCATAAAAATTGCAGCATGAGTTTTCCCCAAGTTCTGAGTTCAGTGCTTCTAGAGGAAACAGTACCTGATTTAGAACTAATTGGCCACAATATTAGTGTCACAAAGAGTCTGTGGACCCACTGGGTTGTATCGCCTTGGCGGTAAGGCAGCTGGCCAACAGGGCCCAGGCCCGAGTCTATGGTATATAGGATACCTGTGGCAGCACGGACATTAGCTTGGAAGGAACTAGGCAGCAGGTGGATGACAGGCGTGGGTAGGCAGTCAAGCGTGGCATCCAGCACGGCACGACAATAGCAAGCACGGCACTAGATCGGGATACAGGAACAGGAAACACTGGGAGCAGGAAACACTAGGGGACCAATTTGCATAGACAAACTAAGGAAACACAACAACGCTCAGGCAGAGAACTAGGCGGCTGGACCCCTCTTATAGTCCAGGGTACTCACGGGTCAAAGGTCGTCCATGAGGTCCGGTGCGCGGATCCGGCAGAGGTGAGTGGATGTGAGCGCTGGCGTCTCCTGAGGAGGAGGTAGGGCCAGCGCTTGCCGACTCGTGGCTGCGGCTGTCAGCGGGAGGTTGGAGCTGACAGCCCGCAGCCACGGGCACTACAATTAGTGTGAAATACAGTTCTATTAAGTGTCAAAATGCACACACTTGTGTGCAAAAGCTCTTGAAGGTTAGTGCAGACCAAATAGACTGCTTTTGCTATATATCTAGATTCATTTACAAACACCAATATAAGCATCTAAGTAGTTAGTATCTACCTAGAACAATAGGAAGATCTTCGTGAACTCAGGACTTCATGCATAAATAATAATTAAGCAAGCAAAAACAGAAACAAGACACCTTACACTCCATTTATATATGCGGTAAGTTCTGGGCCCACCAGAGTACCAGAGGATTCAACATTGGGCCTAGGCACCAATAAAATAATGAGCTCCTAATACTAATACTAATACTACAAAAGGTCCAACAGAAGACAACCCTCACTTCCTGCTGATTTTGGAACCAATCACTTGCCACTAGGGTTAAGTGGGCCCTGCGCGGTTTCCCAAAATTAGGCACCATCCACACCACCCTGCTACGCCATGTCTTAAAGAGGCTCTGTCACCAGATTTTGCAACCCCTATCTGCTATTGCAGCAGATAGGCGCTGCAATGTAGATTACAGTAACGTTTTTATTTTTAAAAAACGAGCATTTTTGGCCAAGTTATGACCATTTTTGTAGTTATGCAAATGAGGCTTGCAAAAGTCCAAGTGGGTGTGTTTAAAAGTACAAGTCCAAGTGGGTGTGTATTATGTGCGTACATCGGGGCGTTTTTAATACTTGTACTAGCTGGGCGCTGTGAAGAGAAGTAACATCCTCTTCTCTTCAGAACGCCCAGCTTCTGACAGTGCAGACCTGTGACGTCACTCACAGGTCCTGCATCGTGACGGCCACATCGGCACCAGAGGCTACAGCTGATTCTGCAGCAGCATCAGGGTTTGCAGGTAAGATCGACTTACCTGCAAACGCTGATGCTGCTGCAGAATCAGCTGTAGCCTCTGGTGCCGATGTGGCCGTCACGATGCAGGACCTGTGAGTGACGTCACAGATCTGCACTGTCACAAGCTGGGCGTTCTGAAGAGAAGAGGATGTTACTTCTCATCAGAGCGCCCAGCTAGTGAAAGTATTAAAAACGCCCCGATGTACGCACATAATACACACCCACTTGGACTTGTACTTTTAAACACACCCACTTGGACTTTTGCAAGCCTCATTTGCATAACTACAAAAATGGTCATAACTTGGCCAAAAATGCTCGTTTTTTTAAAATAAAAACGTTACTGTAATCTACATTGCAGCGCCTATCTGCTGCAATAGCAGATAGGGGTTGCAAAATCTGGTGACAGAGCCTCTTTAAGTCAACACCATTTTTCTGTGCTAACAAGTTTAATTCTGGTTAAACAATAAGCCATCTTCTGCTTGTATGAATAAATTGACAACTGGGTGTTACAATTTCCTTTGTCAGAGGAATATATCCTTACACAGTATATAGTTACATAGTTATATAGCTGATAATGATGGAAAAAGAAATCCCCCACCCCGACTCCAATACGGCAATCAGAATAATTCTCTGGATCAACGTGCCATCTCCAGAATCTAGT
Organism: Rhinoderma darwinii; assembly: GCF_050947455.1. Taxonomy (NCBI): domain Eukaryota; kingdom Metazoa; phylum Chordata; class Amphibia; order Anura; family Rhinodermatidae; genus Rhinoderma; species Rhinoderma darwinii. Next base: position 98,685,594 of record NC_134692.1, read on the forward strand.
ACTTATAAGTTGGAATATTATATTTTTCAAGAAAGGCATCTAGGACCTCTTTGAACTTGCTCAACAAACCAACCATCACAACTTCCTGTGGCAAAGACTTCCAAAGACTTACTGCTCTCACATTAAAGAGAACCTTTCACCTGCCCATACATGCTTCACAAACACTGTCTCACTTGAAATTATTTTCCTATCTTCCTCCATTATTTACATATTGGGGTCATTATATTTGGCACCCGATATGTAAATAAGCCCCTGAACTAAAGCCCCTCAATGGGGCGTTTCTATCTAACTAAATGGCAAGGGGTGTGATCTCTTTGCTCTGACACTGTCCAATCAGCTACAGACAGTGTCAGGGCAGCTTGCGCTGTGTTCCCTCCCACGAGAACACACACAGACAGAGAGCGCTGCAGAACCACCAGCCTGTGTGTGTTCCCGCAGGATGGAACACAGTGCAACTCGCCCAGACACTGTCCGTAGCTGATTGGACAGTGTCAGAGCGAAAAGATCACGCCCACTTGCCATTTAATTAGATAGAAACGCCCCATTGACAGTTATGGGGCTTATTTACATATCGGGCACCAAATATAACGGCACCAATATGTAAATAATGGAGGGAGATAGGAAAATAATTTCAAGTGAGACAGTGTTTGTGAAGCCCTGACTATTACATGCGGCGCTCAGCTGCACATGTATGGGCAGGTGAAAGGTTCTCTTTAAATCCTTGTCTGTGATGATGGTGAAGCTTTCTAGAGTAACTATCGTTCAGTATGTTTGACATCTGTGTTATGTAAAATATTTGAAGATTTTCTAAGAGAGGAATTGCAATAGTATATAGAAGTGAATAATCGAATAATTGATAGCCTGCATGAGTTAATGAGAAACAGTTCTAGCCTAACCAACATGCTCGGTTTATATGAGGAGGTAAGTGCAAATCTGGATATTGGTCATGTGACTTATGTGATGTATTTGGATTCTGCTAAAACATTTGATACAACAGCCTTGTTCTGCAACTACAGAGACAGGGACTGAAGCACAATCTATGCACGTGGGTAAAGATTTGGTTAAGGGACAGAAATCAAAGCCATTATACACTGTACATACTTAAAATGGGCCGAAGTCAACAGTGGGGTACCATTAGTGTTAGACCCAACTCTTTTTAATCTCTTTATTAATGACCTTGTGGACGGGATTGATAGTAAGGTGTCAGTTTTTGCTGACGATGCAAAACTTTGTTGAATAGTTAAAACTCGATTGATTATAAAATATTACAGAGATCCCTAGAAAAGCTGGCAGCATGGACAAAAACATGGAAGATTATTTTTAATGTTGATAAATGTAAAGTAATGTACCTAGGCAACAATAAGGGTATGTTCACACGCTTAACAAAAAACGTCTGAAAATACGGAGCTGTTTTCAAGGGAAAACAGCCCCTGATTTTCAGACGTTTTTTGAGCAACTCGCGTTTTTCGCGGCGTTTTTCGCGCCGTTTTTCCACTGCGTTTTAGCGGCGTTTTTTACGGCCGTTTTTGGAGCTGTTTTCATTGGAGTCTATGAGAAAACGGCTCCAAAAACATCCCAAGAAGTGTCCTACACTTCTTTTGACGAGGCTGTAATTTTATGAGCCGTCTTTTGACAGCGACGCGTAAAATGACAGATCGTCGCCACAGTACATCGTAAAGCCCATTGAAAGTAATGGGCAGATGTTTGCCGACGTATTGGAGCCGTTTTTTCAGACGTAATTCGAGGCGTAAAACGCCTCCAATACGTCTGAAAATAGGTAGTGTGAACCCAGCCTAATAATATTAATGCGTATACTTTAAATGGAATAACACTGGGAATAACAGAACAAGGGAGAGGGACCTGGGTATTCTGGTAACAATTATGCTAAGTAGCAGGGCTATATGTCAAGCAGCAGCTGCAAAAGCAAATAGGATTTTAGGGTGTGTAAAGATCGCATCTAAGGAGTCTAAACTCCAAGTATGATCATCTTTCCTTGTACAGCAATACACACATTCCCTTAATTACCTCGGTTGTCCTCCTTTGCGTCCGTTCTAGTTCAGCTATGTTCTTCTTATACACAGGGGCCTAAAATTGTACAAAGTTTTTGTGTGTGGTCGGATTAGTGTTTGTGTAGAGGCAAAACTATATTCTTGTCATGTGCATCTATGCCTCTTTTGATGAATCCCATGATTTTATTTGCCTTGACCGCAGCTGCCTGCCACTGGTTGCTAAAGTTAATTTTACTGTCTACAAATACCCCCAAGTCTTTTTCAGTGGTAACTTTACTTACTGTTTTATTTTTTTATGCATAATTATAGAATTTGTTTCCTGGGGCCAAGTGCATAATCTTACATTTATCCACATTATTCTACATTTAACCTTTCTCTGCCCAATATGACTCTGTCCAATCATCGCTGGCAGCATCAGACTGTGTAGGGAGAAGGGGAATGGTAACACCCAGTTCTCAATTAGGCTAGAGCTACACAGAGACTTTTTATACCGCTAATTGATTGAGTGACAGTTGGTCCACAAGATTGCATGAAACTCAATGTTTTGCTTGGTACTGCAGCTGTGGCTCCATAGTTAAAATCAATTAGTTGCACAAGAAAAAAAATCTCCATGTATCCCAGGCCTTATTCATACATTTCCATGAGTAATAACAGAGGTAAGGCACAACAATGAGTTGTAAAAAAAGATGTTCCAGAAATATTTTCTCATGAACAATACAAGTATTTACAAAAAAAGACACGTCAGGAGTACTGACAGGTCTTCTTTAATCCAGTGACTTTTTTTCTCCTTCCAGCCGTCTTTGGCCCTTTGGCCCTTGTGTAGCAACACAAATAAATGCAGAACAGACCACTGACTTAATTCAGACCCTAGATGAAACCCATAAATTAATCTAGATCTCAGACCAGGCCACTCAATAAATACAGAACCCAGACTAGACAACTAAATAAATTCAGACCCCAGACCAGACACCTAAATTAATCCAGACCCCAGACCAGATCTCTAACTTAATTCAGACTCCAGACCAGACAGATAAATAAATTCAGACCCCAGACCAGACAAGAAAAACATATTCAGACCCCAGGTCAGAACTACAGTGATGCCTGGAGGTGAAGAGGAACTTGGGAGCGAGGAGAGTAAGTATTATTGACTGTTATCTATTGGATTAATCTAATAGATAATGGTGCAGTGGAAATCAATGGCTCAAAATATATTAGACTGAAATTTATACGAGTCCAAACAGACTCTCAGGCCAGGCCCCATTATTCAGTATCCTAATTAGGATATTTCACCGATATATATCGAGAGAGGAGAAGAAAACACACAGACGCTGCTGATATGCTCAAAATACTCCTCTGAAGGTTTATTTCCAAACTCAAACTATAATACTGAAATTCAGAAGGGGTGTAGGCTTGAGGTTAACCAATCAGAGACAATGTGACAATATTTCTTATTCAGCCAATTACAGGCATACGATACATTCCAGATACATCATTATAATTCTTCACACATCAGGTTTGCAGGTGGCCTTATCTCTCTTGGGCAGAATGTTCCCGTGGAGATGGGGGAGACCTTCCCACACGCATATTTGCCACCCTCCCTTCTCACTCCCTGTTCCTTCTCTGCAAGCTTCGTATGGGAGCCAAGGTCAAAGATAAAACATACGAAATCAACATTACTAGTATTAAAGGAACAATGATTTTCCTATTCACTATAAAAGAACCAAGATGGGAACTCCAGATAAGATGGCTGCTGCACGAAACAAAATCATTTAAACATTATTATAATCACTTTCACATAATACATATCTTAGTAATTTGGCATCCTGCTTGATAATTCATAATGTAATTTCATACAGAGAATATAAGCAAATAAATCATCCTTCACAATGGACATTAAAAATAATAAGTGGCACAGTTGTTACAGATTAAATGATGGGTAGTTTGGGCGGTCTTGTGCCAAACCTCCCAAATTATAATCTGCCACTACTAGGGTGTATTTCTTATGTGCACAAATAGCCAATTTGGCCTTATTGATAATATGTTATGTGTGTGCAATGATAATAACACACTTTACAATGCAGTTAAAAGTAGACCTTTACATATAATTGGGATAGCTAGATGGTGTGCCTTCAGAATTATGTCCCCTGGTATGCCTAGGCCGATACTGTATGTAATAATGACGAGATAGTTTTAAAACCCTCTGATAAGGGAGGAAATGTAGTCGTCATGAACCGATTAGACTACACGCAAATGGTCCACAAATTATTAGATGACACCACCACCTATGTCATACTGACAGGTAATCCTACCGACCGTTTCCTGGCCGAACTGCATCTCCTCCTCTCGGAGGCGAAAACTAATAACTTACTAACCACAGATGAATTCAAACGACTATATAACCCTAGCCCGACTCTAGCAACGGTATGCCCTGCCAAAAATCCACAAGGCTGTACGTCATCCCCCTGGTAGGCAAATTGTATCAGGAAATGACAATCTCACACAGGGGATCAGCCTTTATGTAGACGAAATTCTCTCACCGTTCGTCTCCTCCCTACCCTCTTTTTTGAGGGACACTAAGGACACTGTCGCCATGATCCAGGAGATCCATGTCACTCAAACCACCATACTTGCTACTATTGACGTCGAATCACTATACACCAACATTCAGCACCAATTAGGTTTAGTTGCAGTTAAACACTTTTTAAGCACTAAAGGTACTCAATTTCATTTACACAATGATTTTGTCCTATCAATGCTACAATTCTTACTCACACATTTTCAAATCTACTTTGAGTTATTATAGTGCAAAATGTATTCCTATAGGTAACAAGTATAAACGACTCAAATTAAACCCCACATGGCTTACACCTTCTGTGAAAGGGGCAATACATGACAAAAAAAGGGCATTTAAAAAATACAAATCTGAGGGTACAGCTGTAGCCTTTGTAAAATATAAAGAGCTTAATAAAATCTGTAAAAATGTAATAAAATTAGCAAAAATACAAAATGAAAGGCAGGTGGCCAAGGATAGTAAAACAAATCCTAAAAAATTCTTCAAGCATATAAATGCAAAAAAGCCCAGGTCTGAACATGTAGGACCCCTAGATAATGGTAATGGGAGTTGATCACAGGGGATCAAGAGAAGGCAGAGTTACTAAATGGGTTCTTTAGCTCTGTATATACACCAGAAGAAAGAGCAACCGATGTAGCCGCTGCCAGTGCTGTTAATATATCAGTTGATATACTGAATTGGATGAATGTAGAGATGGTCCAAGCTATATTAAATAAAATAAATGTGCACAAGGCCCCGGGACCAGATGGATTACACCCTAGAATTCTTAAAGAGCTTAGTTCAGTTATTTCTGTCCCCCTTTTCATAATATTCAGAGAATCTCTAGTGACTGGTATAGTGCCAAGGGACTGGCGCAGGGCAAATGTGGTGCCTATTTTCAAAAAGGGCTCTAGGTCTTCCCCAGGTAATTATAGACCAGTAAGCTTAACATCCATCGTGGGGAAAATGTTTGAGGGGCTATTGAGGGACTATATACAGGATTATGTGACAATAAATAGCATTATAAGTGACAGCCAGCACGGTTTTACTAAGGACAGAAGTTGTCAAACTAACCTAATCTGTTTTTATGAAGAGGTGAGCAGAAGTCTAGACAGAGGGGCCGCTGTGGATTTAGTGTTTTTGGACTTTGCAAAGGCATTTGACACTGTCCCCCATAGACGCCTAATGGGTAAATTAAGGACTATAGGTTTAGAAAATATAGTTTGTAATTGGATTGAGAATTGGCTCAAGGACCGTATCCAGAGAGTTGTGGTCAATGATTCCTTCTCTGAATGGTCACCGGTTATAAGTGGTGTACCCCAGGGTTCAGTGCTGGGACCACTATTATTCAACTTATTTATTAATGATATAGAGGATGGGATTAATAGCACTATTTCTATTTTTGCAGATGACACCAAGCTATGTAATATAGTTCAGACTATGGAAGATGTTCATGAATTACAGGCAGATTTAAACAAACTAAGTGTTTGGGCGTCCACTTGGCAGATGAAGTTTAATGTAGATAAATGTAAAGTTATGCATCTGGGTACCAACAACCTGCATGCATCATATGTCCTAGGGGGAGCTACACTGGCGGATTCACTTGTTGAGAAGGATCTGGGTGTACTTGTAAATCATAAACTCAATAACAGCATGCAGTGTCAATCAGCTGCTTCAAAGGCCAGCAGGATATTGTCGTGTATTAAAAGAGGCATGGACTCGCGGGACAGGGATGTAATATTACCACTTTACAAAGCATTAGTGAGGCCTCATCTAGAATATGCAGTCCAGTTCTGTGCTCCAGTTCATAGAAATGATGCCCTGGAGTTGGAAAAAATACAAAGAAGAGCAACGAAGCTAATTAGGGGCATGGAGAATTTAAGTTATGAGGAAAGATTGAAAGAATTAAACCTATTTAGCCTTGAAAAAAGATGACTAAGGGGGGACATGATTAACTTATATAAATATATTAATGGCACATACAAAAAATATGGTGAAATCCTGTTCCTTGTAAAACCCCCTCAAAAAACAAGGGGGCACTCCCTCCGTCTGGAGAAAAAAAGGTTCAAGCTGCAGAGGCGACAAGGCTTCTTTACAGTGAGAACTGTGAATCTATGGAATAGTCTACCGCAGGAGCTGGTCACAGCAGGGACAGTAGATGGCTTTAAAAAAGGGTTAGATAATTTCCTAGAACAAAAAAATATTAGCTCCTATGTGTAGAAATTTTTCCTTCCCTTTTCCCTTCCCTTGGTTGAACTTGATGGACATGTGTCTTTTTTCAGCCGTACTAACTATGTAACTATGTAACTATGTAACATAACTTCTTTACTTTTGATAGAAAGTACTATAAACAAATAAAAGGCACAGCCATGGGCACTGTATGCGCACCTACCTATGCAAATTTATTTTTGGGGTGGTGGGAAGACACCATTGTGTTCACAGATAATTTACTTTCTTTCACATCACATATTCTGTTCTGGGGGAGATTCATTGACGACATTCTCATTTTCTGGGACGGTGACACTGATTTATTTAATGATTTCGTTCTGACACTTAATAATAATGATATTGGCATGAGATTTACCCATGAAACACATAAGAGCGAGATCAATTTCCTTGATCTTAAGATCTCCCTGGACCCTGGCGGCAGTGTCCATACCGATATATTTCGGAAAGCCACTACCACGAATAGTCTTTTACATTGGCAGAGTCATCACCCATTGTCCCTTAAAAGGGGCATACCGATAGGGCAATATCTCAGAGCCAAGAGAAACTGCTCCGATGAACATTTTTTTCAGATCGAATGCGACAAATTATATAATAAATTCATGGCACGTGGCTATCCGAAAAAGTGGCTACACAGGGCCTATGCGAGGGCTAGGGCAACTGATAGACAGAGTTTGATCCAGGACAAGGGTACAAATCCAGTCAAGACTGAGTCATCCAGTGCCATCCGCTGCATTGGCACGTATGACGTCTGCTCTTCTCAAGTCATGGATATCCTGAAAAAACATTGGTCAATACTTACTATTGACCCAGACCTCAAAAAAGTCATTTCTGCGGTTCCGAGTATCACTTACCGTAGAGGGAAGAACTTACGAGAACTTTTGGTACACAGCCATTATTCCACTAAAAGCAGTTCTCAACAAACCTGGTTAAAATCTCCAGTCAGGGGCTCCCACCCATGTGGTCGCTGCTCCTTCTGTCCTCTCATGCCCATGACAAAAACCTTCACGAATCCATCTGATGGTAAAGTCTATGTGATTAAGCACTTTATCAACTGCCATAGTAGTGGGGTGATATATATAGCGAAATGCCCTTGCCCCAAACTATACCTGGGCAAGACCATACAGGAACTAAGAAGGAGAGTCTCGAAGCACCTGAGCACGATCAATCATAAAGAGGACACTACGTTATCCAGACACATGCACCAGCTACATGGTGGTGACACTAAGTTACTTCAGTTCTGGGGTGTCACCCAGATAAAATTGGGACCAAGGGCTGGAAATTTAGATCGAATGCTATTGCAGGAGGAGGCACGATTGATCCATCGGTTGCATTCTCTCAGCCCCTCGGGTCTTAATGAAGGATTTACATTTACGGCTTTTCTCTAAGACTGATATATTAATATATCTAGTTTAGTACCACTAGTGCAGTGATACATGCTCATAACCTAATCTTACTCTTATATCTTCAAAAAAAAATTTTTATTTTATACAGTGACATTATGCAGAACTACAGACACTGTCCAATTATTGAGTTCTGGCGGCCCCAGAGTCTCCCTGTTTTACCTATGGTATTCTTACTCTTTGTGACTTCAATGAGGACCACTTGCAGTAGTGGTAAAAGCATCCAGTCATGCTTTAATAAATCATCTTAATACGCTCTACATAGATTTCCCCTTTTACTTTGAGAAATATCCGATATGTGCTTGTTCAGAACCAACCTACATGCTAATGCAATATCTGCACCTTTAGTACCTCCTTTAAAACAGTATCACTACCCTATTGTAGCTCTTAACAATTCTCGTATTATCACCCCAGTACTTTGCAGGGACATGGACGTACACTCTAATGAGTGTCCGTGTGTGCCCCAGCGCTTTATTGTTATTCATCGGCAGTAGCATCTGTCGTCATATCACGTATTTTCACTATTTAATTATGTAGTAGCTGGTATACCGTGCGGCTCATTTACTATTTATCAGCATAGACCTTGCAACTATCCTAATATCAGCTATCTTCGGATGCACAGTAGATCTGAATAGATACATTTGACTTACATATCTGATGATCCTTACGAGTGGTCCAAAAGTATAAGTGCTGAACAAGCCCATGTGCGCATGCGGGGGCATTCCTATCTGGATGTTCGGGCCGTCTACTACTCTATTGGCAGTTTTACCTGCCATTCAAATGGGGGTTTGTGGTTCCCGCCCACCCTCGCTACCATTGGTCCAATCTATGCACACACCCTCTGACACGTCACAGAGGATTCCCATAACAGTGAGAGTTTCCCGGAGCGCCGCCAGTCGCCCCATGAACCCCTGAGGACGCTACATACGTAGCGAAACATGTCGCGGGGGCTCTCTCTTCAATTTTAACACATGCTGGAATTGAGGGCATTTCTATTTAACAATTTAACAATCTAACTACTTAGGAGTCCTCTGCTGATATCGGTGACTTCCTGAATTTGCCTGTCTGCAGCTACAGACGGCAGGCACACGTGCACATTATTATAGCCACTAACGGCTACTGACCCTATCCATGCATTGAAAATTTTAACTATTCATGTTGGTTTTGTCTGTTTGTTTGTTTGCTGGAATAGCACAATAAAGATTATATTTTAAAATTCAAAAAATTCAACCATTCTATTGGTAGTTGGGAAATAAGGCTTCCTTGCCTCTGGCATCCGTTTTTCAATTGTTGTATTAGGCCTGCCAACTACCAAGGGTCCAAACCTTCTCTATTTTGATACTGTATGTGGTGCACCCTATTTGTTGGTATTAAATAATGTAAGCAATATATTGCTCTGTTATATAGGCCCACAGTTCATTTTAGTATGCAAATCCTTAGTCAACAGGTGTAGCTCCCAAAAACAGAATGTACATGTGAAGAAGACAAAAAAATACATTATTTTACAAAACTAAAATAATTGCTGCATTTCTCTTCTAAAGAAATATATGAAACATATCAGATTTAATAAATGTATCTATTGTGGACAATTTATTTTTCTATATGAACAGTTTTAAATAATTTAAAGCATAAAATATATATTAATTAAAACAATCTAAATAATAGAATTAATATATATATAATTGGTTTCCAAGCTTCTACACTGACAGCCTGCTAAATGGTATCCTGGAGTGGAGAACATTACATAATTAATTATCTAACAGTCAATGTCTGAAACACAGCTTGGAAAAAAAAGAAAGTGCTGACAGAATGAAATTCACATTCTACTGCCTCTCCCAATTTACAGGAGAACGGGAAATCATGAACAATTGATACACTCGGTTAGCTTCCATCATGGAGAGTGAGTTCACATGTAGCCTTAGGGGTATCTTATACAGTTTAACACTGAAAATAAAAGGTAATGTTCTTGGCAAAGAGTTTGAGGGATTAAATTTGTGAGGCTGGCAGCAGCCCTGAATTGTAGTCAATAAAATGGAGCAAATAGTAATTTTACTGTGCAAGTTCTGCCCAATGAGTCAGGCACTTGTGAAGTAAACCATGTAAATAGAAAATATTGCTTAACTCTCTCTTCCCGAGGAACAGTTGTTTGTTTGATTCCCTGTGGCATTCTGCTGCCTTGTTTAGCTAAATGAAAGTCTAATGTCATCCAGGAGCTAGCAAATCATAAAACAGCATGATAATATAAGGAGAAGAGAAGTACATGTAAATGGACATTACAGATGCAATAAATGGTTCTAAGTAATAAAGAGTTTCCCTGTTACCTTCATATATTTCAAAATCACTGTTGGCATATAGAGAATGAAGGTGCTATAATGTAATCTTCCTATTTACAATATTCATAACATGCAATCTTTATGAAAACTGTGAATTTGGGTGTTAGTCTTGGGCTAAAAGGGTCACTTTTATTATATATTGAGAGACAATATTGTATCTTATTGTAGCCTTTAACTAATGCATTGTGTCACACCTGTCTAGAACAGAGGAGAACCTTGAAGGTCCTGGGCCCTAATGCAGAAATTTTAACAGGGCCCTTCACCTACTATTTGCCATTTATAATACTGGTGTATGCTTATGTGGCAGAGGGGCCATTGGGCCCCCTCAAACACCAGTGCCTAGATGAAACTACTACCCCTTCATCTTTAGAGTTACACCCCAGTGTAGGGTTGCCTTTCGCTGTATATTTGGTGGAGTGTAATGATCAAGAGTCACCTCTACTCCTTTAATGAAACCCTAAATTTAGATATCATGTGCAGTACATCACAAACCAATTCTGGGTTGTTCATTTATTCCACATCCACACATTTCACTGATGCTTCTATAGTAAAATATCTGAATGGATTTTAACTGCCTTAACAGGTTCCCGACGGCTGGCTGTGTTTTTACGGCCAGCGGTCAGGGTCTCTGAAGTCCGCCGTATAGACTAATTACGGCGGCACTTCAGAGACTGTGCACGCGCGATCGCGTGCACACAGCTCTGTGCCCTGGCTGTTGCTAAAAGCCATGGGCACTGGGAAGAGTGTCAGGGGGCCAATTTCTTGGTCCCTGAACATGTGATTGCTGTGACAACCAATCACAGCGATCACATGAATTTCTATGTAAAATACAGAGTGCACTCAATTGCGTGCACACAGCCCTGTGCCCACGCTGTTCCCAACAGCTCTGGGCACTGGGCAGGGTATCAGGGACCAATCTGATGGTCCCTGAACATGCAGTCGCTGTGAAAACCTATCACAGAGATCACATTTGTTTTATTTTGACATTTCTGGCAGCAAATCTCCTGCCTCTTTTCTTCTCCTCAAACATTGTTTCAGTGTGAGGAGAAGAAGAGACTCGAGAGAATTGCTGCCAGAAGATTACAGTTACAAAAAAAATACAGTGTTACACTATAAAACATTCTCTGTATAGATAGATTTCTATCTATCTATACAATCTATCCATCTATCTTTTTTTCTATCTATCTACCTTTCTATCTTTTATTATATTAGAATAGGCAGGTAGGGAGTATATAATTATATATATATCCACATATATATAATATATATAGCAATAGCGGTTTATTTTTTTGTTAGCGGTAGTGTAGATATATATATATATATATATATATATATATATATATATACCAGTTAGTTTGTGTGTTTATAAAAAAAAAAGTTTGTTTAGTTAGTGTTAGTGACGTTATGGCGAGGAAGTTTTTTAGCGCTGAGGACGCATACGTCATGCTGTGGTCTGAGTCTGAGACCGCATCAGAGATGGCATCAGAAATAGAACCTGTTTTAGGTAGTGACGATGATAATGTCACTTCAGGTTCATCTTCAGGGGACGTTGTCCCTGATGCAGTTGCAGAACATGGAAGCGCAGGGCCTAGTAGTGCTGCAGCACGGGACAGCCTGGTCCCTCCAGTTCAGGCTCTTGTATGGGCACCTGCTCCATCTTTTGGGCCTAGAATCCACGGATTTACTGCCACTCCTGGCATAACTGTGGACACTACAAATTTTGTCCAAATGGATTGCTTCCATTTATTTATTACAGACGACCTCCTAAATATCATTGTCCACAAAACAAATTTATATGCCGCTCAGTATATAAGGCAGAAACCTTCATCCACCCATGCCAGAGATTGGACGCCCACCAATTTGCAGGAATTAAAAAAAATTTTGGGGCTCACCCTAAATATGGGTATTGTCAAAAAGCCCTCCATTAGGTCTTACTGGTCAACAAGACCCGCCCAAGCCACCCCAGTGTATTCTGCAGTAATGCCCAGGTCTCCTTATGAGACAATAATGAGGTTCCTCCACTTCAATGACAATGCACAGGCCCCACCAAGTACCGATGCAAACCGTGATCGGTTGTTCAAAATAAGACTGCTAATAAATTCCCTCAATAATTTATTCCTGCAACTTTACACCCCTGAGCAGAATGTAGGCGTGGACGAATCCCTCCTCAACTTCCATGGAAGACTTAGCTTTCACCAATATCTACCTTCCAAAAGGGCAAGATATGGCGTTAAGCTCTACAAATTATGTGAAAGTGGGTCAGGATATACCACCGCCATCAGGATTTATGAAGGGCGGGACCGCTCAATAAATGTTCCTGGCTGCCCCCCTGATCTTTCCACCAGCAGTAAGATTGTGTGGGAGATAATGCAGCCCCTGCTTCACAAGGGGTACCACCTGTACTGCGATAATTTTTATTCGAGTGAGCCCCTGTTTAGGCATTTGCATGCTGCAAGGACTGGGGCATGTGGTACCATGCGCAAAAACCGAATTGGTTTTTCGCAGCAATTAGTGGGGAAGTGCATGGTAAAGGGGGACTCCTGTGCTTATGCATCTGAGGAATTGCTAGCGGTCAAGTACAGGGATCGCAAAAATGTATATGTGCTAAGCACGATTCATACCGCAGGAACAGTGGCAGTGAGGGAAAGGGGGGCAACATCGGACAAGCACAAACCAGTGAGCGTGTCCGAATATAGCAAGTACATGGGGGGTGGGTGGATTTAAGCGACCAGGTTTTACAGCTGTATTTAGTAAAATGCAAAACAAAGACCTGGTACAAAAAAGTGGCCATTTATCTGTTACAGGTGGCAATCCACAATTCATTTGTGCTCTATAAAAAAAACAGGCAGAGACACATACCTGGATTTCCAGGGGAAAATTATCGAAGGCCTCATTTTTGATGTTCAGGATACAAGAGAATGCCCCCGGTCTGAGGATGTCACACAACTGACTGAAAGACATTTCATCACTCGCATTCCCCCAACACCAACTAGAAGCAACCCCCAGAAAAAGTGCCGCGTCTGCAGAAAAGACGGGCACCGCAAAGATTCCCGATATTTCTGTCACTCGCAACCAGGCCTGTGCATTGACCCATGTTTTAAAAAATACCACACTGTTCTGAATTATTAGATTATAGTTAATTAGTTGAAAATATATTCGCCCTACATTACATTTTTATTTTTCCCCTGATTTTACTCCAAGGGTGTGGGAGGGAATGGGTGGGGTGGTGGATGTCATGTTTGCATATTTTCTAAAGTTCATCTGCTGGAGAGCTTCATTTGTATAAACCTGCAATTTCCTATTTTAGAAAACCCCAAAAAATAAATTCCCATTATACCCCTAGATGAATATTTTTAGGATTTCTGCTTCAAGAGCAGATATTTTGGAAGTGTTATAGAAACTCTGTTGAGTTTTGTAAAACTAGCTTTGAAAAAAGGCGATTTGTGAAATAAGCTTCTTCTATCGTCCGCCCTCCTACATCTCTATGTGATAAATAAGGCACACATATTTGGTATCCCCATGCACAGAAGAAGTGGAAGAATGTGAAAGGAGATGAATTTTGTCCGTGGTCTATACCGTTTGTGAAAAATGCCCATGTAAACTGACGCATTTGCTAAAAAATTGCTAATTTTATTTTGTTCCATCTTATTCAAGAAACTTTCAGAAGAAAACTGGACTTTCTAAAAATATTATAAACCCCTTGAAGAAAACCTTGTGGGGTCTACTTGTGTGAATGAAGTCATTTATGGGGTGATTCTAATCTTTCAGCAGCATTAGGCCCCCCAAAAAACAGTATGCTGCTATAAAATCAAATGCAGAATTCCTGGACCGAAAAGGGCAAAAAGTCTCCTTTTATGCCAAGCACTCGCATATGCCCGCACAGTGAATAAGGCACACATATTTGGTATCCCCATGCACGGGAGAAGTGGAAGAATGTGAAAGGAGATTAATTTTGGCCGTGGTCCATACTATGTGTGAAAAATGCTAGCATAAACTGACGCAATTGCTAATTTCTTGCATTTTTTTCCAATTTTGCCCACTTTAGAGAAAAAAATAAAAATTATATATACTGTCAAATGCCACTAAAACAAAGTCCTATCTGTCCTTTAAAAAGAGTGTAAAATTCAAAGATGAACTTTATTCACCTGCAGAGTTATAGTCTACTAAAAAAGCGCATAGCAAAATTGTGACATTTGCTCTGGTCATTTAGCTGTAAAACAGCCTAGTCCTTAACCGGTTAAAATGAGAATATAAAAGCTAGAGATTCCCATTGTCAGAGTGTCTATGAGCAATCATTTTAGCCACATGTTAACAGTAATAGGGGGTGAGGCTGGCAAGTGACACCACCAGACCTCCACACTTCTGTGGATAATTTCATTGTTTCTCATATCTCCTTGAAGGGCACCACTGAAACTTCTGGTTCCAGGTGCTAGGAGGAAGAAGATGATGGTTGGCCCCTAGAGCTGGATTGTGGATTGCCTTGTAAGTATTTTATCAATACAGGGAGAAGCAAGAGCAAAAATTAAATGTATTTAATAAATAAAATATACACTCATTAACATTAAAATTGCAACACCAAGAAGGGCAAGCAGAAAGGTTATGCAAATCGAAGAAGTAGCAGATGTCTTAAAGATCTACAAATGTTACATTTTTCAAGCATCTACCGTGTTTCCCCGATAGTAAGACACCCCCGATTGTAAGACGTATCGGGGGTTTCAGGGGGGTCGGCTAATATAAGCCGTACCCCGAAAGTAAGACATATGTCTTACTTTCGGGGAAACACGGGGTATTGCCGCCTCCTGCCCACTTCCGCGCCGCCCCCCTCTCCATACGTCACCCCCAGCACTTGTCAATGCCGCCTCCTCCTTAAAACCCGAGCCATAGACTTTTTACGGCTCGGGTTTTAACTTGCTGCCCGCGCGATCGGGCAGCTGAATGTCGGGTCTCCGGCTGTCAGTGACTGCCGGGGACCCGGAGGAGAAGATAGAAGCAGCTTTAGCTGCTTCTGTCTTCTCCGATGTGTTTTTACACAGCGTTCAATGAACGCTGTGTATAGGAATAGAGACAGCAGCAGCGGCGCTGTCTCTATTCCTCCCGATGATCATGTGACAGGTCACATGATCGCCGGGTCCCGTTAGTGGCAGGCTGCTGCTGTGTCTAACAAGACCCAGCACAGCCCTATTAGTGACAATCGTCACTATGAGAGGGCTGATTTCCCCTGTAACTGGGGCTGCTGTGCAGCTCCAGTTACAGGGGAAAAGATGGTGTAAAAGAAAGAAAAAAATATATATAAAGTTCCCCAAAGGTCTTTTTTGACCTTTGAGGGACAGACCATAGTAATAAAAAAATAATAAAGTAAAGTGCAAAAAATTCGACAATTTTTTTCTAATATAAGACATACCCCGAAAGTAAGACATAGTGGGGCTTTTGGGGATAAAAAGAAAGTAAGACACTGTCTTACTTTCGGGGAAACACGGTAGCTCCAATCTGTGGCATGGACATAAAATCCAGATTGAAAGCAAAATTGTTTAGCCACATGAAACCTCAAAAATCGGATCAAGTGGTGTGGGATGATTGTGCGATGCCCCCTGTTCGTCAACGTGCCAATTATCGCCACTTGTCACAAACTGAGAAGGACAAAATCCTTGAACTGAGAGACCTTGGTTTATCACTTCGGCAGATCGCTGTGTTCCCAGGCCAAGACGTCACCACTGTTGAACGAACGGAAATGACAGCAAGAGGTGTGCGGAGGCATACCTCTGCACGGACGGATCAGCTCATTGGAAGAATTGCGCGTAGTTATCCATTCTGTACTGCAAGTGAAATTGGATGTCACATCTCAAGTCTAGGACAGCAAGCAGTGTCGATACAAACCATCACAAGGCAGTGCACAACATTGGGCTATAAGCCAGACAATCAGTTACAGGCGTTCCATTGACTATAAGTCACCACTTTTAAAGGCTATCATGGTGAACAGCAAGATGGCAATGGAGGTTGGAATGGAGGTCTGTCCTCTTCAGTGATGAATTCCACTTTTGTCTGGGATGCAAGGATAGCCAGATATTGGTCTGGAGACCACGTGGGCAACGCCATGTATATGCCTTCACAAGGGAGCGTCACACCGATTCTACTCCTGGGATTATGGTGTGGGGTGACATAATGTACGGTAGCCGGACCCCTCTAGTCTTTAGTGCAGGCACACTAACAGCTCTTCATTACATTGATTTGGTGGTGAAACCAGTGGTATGGCCATGGGTCCCATAAGCCGTTTTTCAACAGGATAACGCCAGGCCGCATGTTGCTTATGCTACTGTGAGCAGCCTGCATGGTCTAAACATGCTACCACGGCTGGCAGCTTCTGCGAACTTGTCTACCATCAAGCACAACTGGAATGTCATTGGTCGGCAATTGCAAAGGGAGCTGCCAGCAGCCAATCTTGATGACTTGCGTGCCCAAGTACATTCAGCATGGCATAACATTCTCCAGACAACTATTAATAACCTCATTGATAGCATGCGAAGGCGTGCAAGTGTGTGTATTTCTGCACGTGGTTCTCATACTCGATACTGAATAAAGACATAGAATACTGAATAGAGGCGTAGCTAGGTTCTCCAGCACCCGGGGCAAAAATTCAGTTTTGCGCCACCCCAACCACTTTACCGACATCTCCTCCCCCTTGCCATGATTGTTTTCTATACCAATCAATGACGTGTCATTTGTCTTCCACAATTTTTTTTATGTAACTCGAGCATAAAATCATTTGCACATTTTATAAACAATATAGTTCTATACACAACACCAGAACCAAGCTCATTACATATATACAGTACCAGAACAAAGCTCAGTACATAAATACAGCTCCAGAACCAAGATCATTACATATATATAGCACCAGAACAAAGCTCAGTAAATAAATACAGCTTCAGAACCAAGCTCAGTACATAAATACAGCCCCAGAACCAAGCTCAGTACATAAATACAGCCCCAGAACCAAGCTCAGTACATATATACAGCACCAGAACCCAGCTCATTACATATATACAACACCAGCACAAATACAGCTCAGTTTAGTGAAACCTCTGCCATATAGGTTTGCACTAAATTGTTTCCAGCTCCCAGCATGACCTGAACAATAGTAAGGATATGCTGGGAGTTGCTGTTTCACCAAACAAATCATATCATAATCATACCACCCATCGTCTCGCTGCAGATCATACAGTGACCACAGTACTGATTAGAGGCAGAATAAACATTTGCATTAAGTGACTCACCGGTGACATCTCAGATTCTAGTTCTTTTTCTCCATCCGGTCCAGACCACTATGATGATTTCTCCCGGTCATAGCCCATTTCTGCAGTTTGCCGCTAAGTTAACTTCAGCTTCTCACTTTTCAAACATTTCTACACCTATAAACAAAGATAAAGTTCTCATTATAACACACACTATGCCCCTAAATATAATAGCGCCATACACTGCACCTCTAATTATAATAGCACCATACACTGTATCCCACACACAAACAGTGCCTCATGTAGATAGTGCCTGCCATAGATCCCCCTGTAGATAGTGCCCTATTATAGCCCCCTGTAGATATAGCCCCCGTAGATAAAGCCCCCCGTAGATAAAGCCCCCTTGTAGATAAAACCGCCCTCCGTAGATAATGTCACACACTTTTTTATTAGGATAAAAAAAAACGATACAAACTCACCTAATTCCCATTCCCGCGCCTTCCAGCGGCAATGGAGACCAACTCTCTTCTGCACAGGTCTCCTGGGGTTGAACGACGCAAGCGGCGCGATGACGTGATCGGGCCGCTTGCGTCTACGAAAGGCGCTTATTGGCAGGGCAGAATGACTTTCCCTGTCAATCAGTGCCTTTCAACGACGCAAGCGATGCAAAGTACTGCGCCGCTTCAGTCGTAGAAAGGCACTGAATGACCGGGCACACAACGTACCCGGCCATTCATTGCTTCTCATTGTACCTACGTCCTATAGAGGAAGGTACAATTACATATCTCCCAACTTTCAAGTATCACAAAGAGGGACAATTTTTTTATTTTAAGCCACGCCTCTAGTTCCACCCAATCCTGCCCATACACACCCGATTCAGCCCACACAGTATCATGTTCCCATAGTGCCTCCCACACAGTATAATACCAAATAGCTTCCCCTACACAGTATAATGACCTCTATCTGCCACCATTCAGTAAAATGCCCCCATAGCTGCCCTTATACAGTATAATACAACCAAAGCTGCCCCTAGTGCCAGTTCCATATATAAAGTGCCAATGCCCACTCGATAGTGCCACATGTAGATAGAGCCCCTATATAGGGCCACAGTCTCCATGTTGATAGTGCCACCCACCTGTAGATAGCACTACCCCCGCCCTGTATATAGCATCATGGGACTCCCTCTAGGAGCAGAATCCCCAGCCAGAGCAAAGGCCGGGGATTCAGTTCCTAGAGGGAAGCCCTGATGTCACTGTCCTTATATGAATTCAAATTAGTGGCTACTCCTTGAGCGGATTCCCTGTTGCCGATGATTTGGCCAGGGATTCCGCTCCTAGTGGAAACCCCTGAGCTCATCCTGAGTCGGATTGTTTATATTCAATTAACTTTAAAACACCTTTTGTACAACGTGGATGTTATATTTCATGAAAAGGTATATGCCATACCATGTCTTATTTCTAATATCACTGATTTTTATGTCACTGATCACTTTATATGATTGGATGTTAACGAAGATTTAAATGATTGTATTATCACATACTGATTTATTGCACTGATTGTTTGGGCTGTGCCCTCTATTTATACGTATGTATTCCTAATACACATTGAGCCGCTGCGTAGCAGGCACCTGCAGGTCTATTACACACAATGAGGTTTTAGGGAAAGACCAATGTGCACAAAGGTGCAACTTGGGATGTCTACTAACCCGGACTGAAGAACTTCTGACCACGTAAGAGTGGACATGGGTCTTTATGTCCACGTGTAAGACCATAATGTTAGCCTACTGCTAGATCAATGTATAAACATAATCTATTATAATGATTGATAAATGTATTGAATATGTATATGTGTCTCCGCCACTGCCCTCTTTATGTACATGTACACAAGGGAGTTATTATTCCTGTTTTTATGTCCCATATGAACCACGCAAGATAACACATGATGGAATGATGTGTTTAAAACATTATGACCAGGTCCATTTTTTCTGGACCGGTCTTCAGACGCTCTTGAGACTTTTAGATGCATATCGAAGATTGGGGTGATGACATCATGCTACCAGGACTTCCTGTTGCTTAGCACCATGATACTTCCAGTCTCGATGTCTTGTGCATCAGCAACAGAGTTGGGTGAATGCCGAATGGAGCGTGTGATGATCGCCTCCAACAAATCTACATCAAACTGAATTTAAATATGTAAGAAGACTTGTATTCTTGATT